>NC_092336.1:304927500-305282500 GCF_046630445.1 Rutidosis leptorrhynchoides | reverse complement strand
ATAAATATAGTAATTTTTCAGAGAGATTTAAACCAAGGAGCAACGAGGTTGCTGGTACGTCTAGTGGTAATTTAGTGGAATATAAAAGGTTCCCCGGTAACAATAAAAGAGCACGCACATATCTCAAGGTTATAATAATATTTATTCGAATGATACATCGAAATTGATTTGTTGGAGTTGTGACAAAATTGGCTAATTTGGAAAGAGATTGCAAATTTATTTTCTGTAATAACAACGCCAAGGAGCTAGTACGGATACGTGTTAAACGTTTACTCAGGTTCCGAGAGTTTTCAAGTGCATAACTATATGCATAAATCTTTCTTTTCGTAGATGAAGTGCGGTTGGTTCATCCTCTCGATTGAGGTGTTTTCAAGAATAATGAAAGGGTTTGAACGCGGATTGTAATCGTCAAAATACAAATGAGGTTTGGGATGAAATCAAGTGGCAAACTTGAAGAGATGTTTAGTTTCATATGTTATAATCAATATTTTAATTCATTTTAATTGTCTAATGTCATTAGTGCACAGTCGATAGTCCACAGTTAACAGTCCAATAATTCATATATAGTTTAATTTATAATATTCGAATTAATTAATACGTATCGTGACCCGTGTACATGTCGCAGACTCGATCACAACTCAAAGTATATATATTATTGTAGAATCAACCTCAACCCTGTATAGCTAACTCCAGCATTACTGCGTATAGAGTGTCTATGGTTATTCCAAATAATATATATAGATGCGTCGATATGATATGTCAAAACCTTGTATACGTGTCCCGATATTTAAAGTGCGTAAAATAAATAACAGAAATTAAATGACGATAAATAAAATTGCAAGAATATAAACTGCAATAATTAAAATGTAATCAGTTAGCTAGGAACAGTTAGTGTGGATTCTTAACAAAATTTCTCATAGTTAATTTGTCTGTTTCTAACAAATTTTATTTTGTCATATGTTTTCTTCAATATGCCACTTATTGGATTTTGATAGGTCAAAATCCAAATAAAATTGAATGAAAATGGTTATTCTGCGGTGAACGGATGCGTATATCGGTGGTTGTAAGTAGAATAGTAAATGACTATTAAATCAGCTTCGACGAATGTACAATGTAACTTATTAAGATGAAATCTAATTATTCCTCGGGTATTACCTACGCGTTAAAATATTTTCACCATTAACAGTTTGTACAAAAGAATTTTTAATTACAATCTTTATGAAAACATACTTACATATATTTTCTTCAGATGTAATCGTGGTTTTAATGAGTTAATATGATATTAAACTCATTTGATTTACCGTTAGAAAAAGAATATATAATCTATAAAACATTAAAGATTACATAATCGTCATGTCGAACGAAGATAAATGCTGTAGAATGTGATGTAGAACGATGATTATGCTCGAGGTACAGATTGAGATGTTGAGGCATGTGATGTTGAAACTTGGGTTGTTGGTGGTACTGGTGTTTCCGGTGGTGTGGTTGAAGCTGGTAAGTTTTACACCATATTCTCCAAATTGATTACTTGAGCGCGAAATTCGTTGACTTTTTCTATTATTCCGGGATGATTGGCGGTTGGAATAAGTGGGTGAATAAGGTTTAGAATTGTGGATAAAATATAATCGTGTCGAGATACTCTAGAAATGAGAGAGAAGATGGTATTACGAATAGGTTCACCGGTAAGTGAATCAGGATTTTCGTCAAGAGGTGAATTCGGTTGGTGGAAAGGATCGCCTTCTTCGCGTCTCCATTGATTAAGTCAACTACGAACTCATCAGATGAATTGGGGATAGCTGATTGGTTGATTCATTCTGGTGACGCTGCTTTCGGAGCTCGAGTGGGATTCCATTTCGGAATCCGAGGGACTTGAACAAATGACGAATTCCATTTCGTACAATTGAATAAAGGATTTTTCGATATGAAATGATTTTCGGATATCGGATGATATTCTAATTTCATAGAATATCTGCATATAGTACAGAAGAACCCGTAGATTACGGAGGAGTTTACGGAATATGTCAGGCAAAGTTTACAGTAATCGATACGCTAAAATATGAATTAGCAGATACACTAAGATATAAATTTTTGTCTATACACTGTCTATGCAATAGAGGCAGTAAGACGTGTCTAGACTTTAAGGATGATAAGCAAATAATTTTCGACACTAAATGATAAGCAAAAATTTTGACATGCACACAAGGTCGAAATCCAGACTCACTAATGCATCTAACCAACTATCAGTTAGACACACTAATGCAAGACCTGGTTCGCTAAGACCACTGCTCTGATACCACATGTCATACCCCGTCCTAATCCATCTGGACGAAGTCACCAACATCTAGTTCCATTGTGATGATTGACTCCAAATAATGTCTTTACAATGAGCAAATGCACAGCGGAAGATTTCTTTCATACCTGAGAATAAACATGCTTTCAAGTGTCAACCAAAAGGTTGGTGAGTTCATAGGTTTTTCATAAAATAATAAAATTCATCATTTTGATAGACCACAAGATTTAAATCCTGCATGGTACAAATGGGCCCGGATCCTATACCCACTTGTAATGTACATGCGATATCTTTTAAATAAGTACACCTTTCTCGTGTACGAAATCATCTTTCGTAAATCTTAGAAACCGTACACATATCTTGTGCACATATCCTGTGTATAAAATCATTCTCTCGATACATAACATTCACTTTTCATTGCTTTCATAGCTTGGCTTGGTAACCGACTTTAACATATAATGCGCATAATAATATCCCCAAAACAGAACATCTCGTCTGTATAATAATCATATAAACTTCGAAGTACTAAACACCATGCCCACTAGCCCTTCCGTCTAGTGAACATTCTGGGTGAGGGTGTTAAACCCGGTAGCTACCTTTAGGATTCGCGTCAATTAGGCGTGCACTAATTCTCAAAATTAGTGATGTTCCCTAATTCTTAGGTTACCAAGCAATAATAATCAGGGGAAAAATATTCATATCAATTGTGGCAATTATCACGTCCACATAATTCAATGGTGGCAATTATCACGTCCACATAATTCATTCGAGGAATGTTTTGCTTGTGTCTATCTCGTCAAACATTTATAAGTGCATTTCATGTCTTCGCAGTTCAAAATGGATTGCAAACGCATTTAATAAAATAGTTGTAAAAGTAGCGCATGTATTCTCAGTCCCAAAAATATAAAGAGTAAAAGGGAATCAAATGAACTCACCATACTGTTTTTTGTAGTAAAAATATATATGACGACATTTGACAAGTGTAGGGTTGGCCTCAGATTCACGAACCTATATCATTTGTATATATCTATTAAAACATATAATCGTAATTGAACAAATTTATTTATTATATCTTTAATTTATACATTATGTATATTTAATTTTTGTATATATTCAAAATGATTAATATTTATATAGTGATATTAATATATCCATATTTATATATATAATTGTTTAGTGTCATATATTAAAAAAATCAATAGTTTGTTATATGTAAGTATTTATATAAATAATATTAATAGGTTTGATATATATAGTTATGTAAAATATTAATATAGTTATAATATATGTAATAAGTATATTTTATGTACAAAATATTCATTTGTTTAAAAAAAATAGTTTTGATAATAATAATGATTTACTAATAATGATAAGAATTCTACTAATAATAGTATTACCAATAATAATTTTATTAATAACGATAATACTAAAAATAAAATGATAATGATAATAATAATAATACATATGTTAATAATGATTCTAATAATACTAATAAGTACATAATGATACTAATACTAATATTAGTAATAATAATAATAATAGTTTGTGTTATTTTGATAATAATAATAATCATATTTGAAATTTTATTTATGATAAATAATAAATGGTAATTAATACTTATTTTAGTAATAATAATGATAACAACTATAATACTTGTTTTAATACAATCATTAATAATAATAATACTAATGATAATTATAATACTTTTAGATATAATCCTAATGATAATAATTATAACTTTTATAATGAGAATAGTAATAAATGATCTATAATTTTAAGTTAGTAGCAAGAACAATAATAATAAGTATATTACTAATAATAATAACAATATCAATGATAATAATAACAATATTGTTAACACCTATTTCCTTATGAGCTAAGGCTTAGTGTGCCAACAAGATACTAGAAGTAATCTAGCTTTAGGAGGGCGGAGTGTTGCCGATTGATTTTTACCCTCGGGAAATAATCCCTGCAGACCCGGTTCACAAGTGTGGGGTGGCTTAATCAATCTGTCGTCCGTAGAGCGTAAGAGTGCTAGCCGGATGACTTCTAGTGAGATAAAGTAGAGAGAGAAAGAGAAGTGAAGTCTCAGCTCTCAAAGTTGTCAGAATCTCTGAACTGTGTAAAATGACGACCCAAGGGGTCTATTTATAGTGTCAGATCCACCAGATTACTTGGGGACACGTGTCAGATGATGATATGTTCTATTATTCGTGATCTGAAATTTATGCTGAAAGTGGCGTTCTCCGGGCAGGGCTTACGCGCTAGGCGGCCTTCAGGGCTTACGCATGACGGAGCAGCCTGTTCAGCGAAAAACGCTGGATGGTTAACTCCACAAAACTGTTGTTTCCAGCCTTCCTGATGCTACTTTTATGCAACCGTTATGCCTTTTATGCGTTTATACGATAGGATACACCATTATGTCCCCCCAGTTTAATGACTTAAGCATTTGAAAACTGATTAAGTTGTTAAACTTAGAATAACGCATGCCATCAAGTCTTCACGCTTCCTTTTTGCATTGGGAAGCACATCACAGGCATTAAATGATAGGCGAATTTTACTGACATTATGATGATTGCTTATATCGCACGCGCCTTTAGCTGTAAAAAGACCTTTTGATGTACTCACCTTTTTACCTTGTCTTTACACGTGTGTGGCTGAAAATAAAACCCCCAAAATCACCAATGATTACAGCTGTTATATCTTTTGCTTTTTAACCACCATAAACCCTAACCGATCATTTACTTTTACAACTTTCTCCTACAGTATTCATGTTCTTCCATCAATACCTTCGTTACCTCCTGTTTCATTAGAACATTAATGGCAGCCATAAAGGATGTTGCAGCTATTCCTAGCAGAGTAAATGAGAGATATTTAAGCGAGCTACTGCAACATTTTCCTAGATTAGCTGGTGTTAAACCAGTGATTCCTGCAATTAATGCCAGAGCCTGTTCACCGCCCCCTGGCAAGGTTGCTATTTATGGCCATTCATTCTTCAAATTTTGCTTACGTCTGCCATTTACACCCTTCTTCTTAGAAGTTTGCAAATTTTACGGTGTTACTGTTGGTCAATTCGAACCAGCATCAATTCGAAACATCTTGATTTTTGAAATGTATTGTCACGCAAGGAGCATTGAACCATCAATTCGGATATTTTGCCATTTGGTACGTATAGCACGCCATGAAAATGGTTGGTTCACTTTTAATAAAGTTCATGGGTTTCTGAAACCTGCACTTGATCATCCTGGTGACAACTGGTATGCTTCATTTATCTTTATTAATGAAGATGCAATTGATAAACAATACTCAGCTACTCGAGTATGGCGCAAATACTCGCATACCGTATCTGTTACCTTTCTAAAACTCATCACCAAAGAAAAACTTTTGTTTAAAAGGATTAAAGCTGAAGAAATCAATGACATTAAATATGGGGAACACATGCTTTCGCTGACATCCATGAGCCAAGATTGGGATATCTCACAAGGCTATGCCTGTATTCTTGCTGGCAAAAAGAGTAAGCACTTACTTTTGCTACATATGCTAAAATAAAATGCTCTTCTTTATTTATTCATTTAATCACTGTGACTTTTTAATTTTTGCAGAAATTACTCCGCTTACCGCCATGCGGTCATCGGTTTATTCGCAGCTTACCTTTACTACCGAGAAAATTATTGATGATACCCCCAAAATAGATGTAATGAGAGATGAGGAAAATGAAGAAGAAGAAGAAGAAGACATAGGTATGAATCGAGTTGCCTCTAGAGAATGTCGTACCTCGGGTAATGATAATGACAACACTGAATTATGCAAAATTCCATACCAAAACCTGTACTTGTTTTCTTGCATACCCAGTACTGGTGGATTTTATAATCCAAACCCTTCCTTATACTTTATGCCACCTTTGAAATGTTGCGAAGCATATTGGAACTCTTTTATAAATAACAATTTTCCTTTATCTCCAACAGCTAGTGCAGCACATCAAGATACTACATTAACAACTCTTCCGCCTTCCGCCAAGAGGAGAAGAACTGGTCAAATTCCTCCGTCATCCGCTCAACAAGGCACTGGCCCTAGTTCTTCTCAACAACAAATTACACTTCCCAATCTTGACACAAACATGCTTTCCTCCCTTTTAAAAGGACCACCACACACGTACAAAGATTTCATGACTTTTTTGAATGCCATGGTGTGTCCTTCACTAGCCCAATTCTTCAGCAATTTATCTGATGCAGATGCCAAGAAGGTTAAAGCACAAAGTATCATTCTGAACATTGCTTCTGGTTTGAATGACCTTCAACGCCTATCTGACTTGCAAAATAGTGAAGTCACTACAAATAAGGAGCTTTCTGCTGAAAAGGAGAAAGTAGCCAAGACTGAACGAATAGCCACAGAGATAAAGAGGGAATATGAGACAATGAAGAGGCACTATGAAAATTGCAACAGTCAGAGGGCGGAGTATAAGGAGCAAGTCAAAGAACTATCTTTCAGAGAAAAGTGGCATCTGAGCAAAATTGATGAACTAGTAAAGGAGAACGAAAAAATTCTTGAGCAAAATAACATGTTGAAAGAACAGCTTAAAGCCAAAGAGGAGAATGAAAGACGAATGATAACTGGCATTCCTACGCTTGTAGAGCGTATCTTTAATTGTCAGGCATTATCTCACAGAATCCGTGAGTTTGTCCGCCTTGCCAAATCTGTTGAACGGTTAAAGTTTTTCAATTTTATGAAAAGAAAACTACCGGAACTTCCAAATCCTCTGCCTGAGGTAATCACATCAAAGATTAATGAAAATGCCGATTTAGAAGCTAATGCAGCCGGTGCCTCAATAGAAAATATGAGGTTTTATGATCTTGAAAATCTTTGTAAAAGGCCAGATGTAACAATAGATGATGTATTGAATTATACTCCACAGGATGAATGAAACACTATGTTGTTATACATCTGCTTTTACATAATACTTAATATTGCACTTGGTTATGTATATTAGAAATATATGCTGTAACTTAGTAAGATTGTTGTATTGAACAATGCTCAAGATATTGAGATTGTACTTTTCAATCATTATAGTTATGAATATCAAAATCATATTCTCCGTCATACGCCTTCCGTCATGAAACTCATGAGGAAAAGTTATGAATTACTTTCGCCTTTATATATTTTGCTGGACACTAAGTTCCATTTTCCGTTGTGCTATGCATTTTGTGTATATAAGTAGTGTCATGACATTTTTTGTAGATTCGTTTCATCGCTTCGATGCTTTAGTGAGTTCTACATGTCTCACTATCGATACAACCATTTTGAGTATGATTGTACTTCTACCACCGAAAGGCTTTCTTTCTTTCTGCGGGTAGGGATGACACACAGCTATGTGACACCTAGGCTAAAAAATCCTTGGCTGGATAAAATTTGTGAAAAATATTGCCATAAGAATAATTGCTATTATTCATATTCTTAAAGAAACTTTTACATTTATGACTATATCTCATGCATTTGACAGTTGATCAAGCTGTCCATGCATATAGTGCTACGCATAAAATTTCTTTAAATTCATTGCATTCCAAGCTCTTTCATATTGCTCGCCAGAAGGCGCAGCAAGCATGTATGATCCATTCTGATTTACTTTCGTGACCTTATATGGTCCTTCCCATTTTGGGGCTAGCTTTCCAAATTTGATTTGCCTGCTTGCCTCATTATCACGCAGTACTAAATCACCTACTTTAAACTGCACATGCTGCACTTTCTTGTTATAAT
The DNA here is from genome assembly GCF_046630445.1 of Rutidosis leptorrhynchoides. Lineage (NCBI taxonomy): Eukaryota > Viridiplantae > Streptophyta > Magnoliopsida > Asterales > Asteraceae > Rutidosis > Rutidosis leptorrhynchoides. The sequence goes on along the minus strand of NC_092336.1, from coordinate 305,274,459 downwards.
ATTTTGCCATTTTATGCTTGTTGTCTGCTTGTCGGATGGCGGCCATCAACCTTCTTTCCTCCAACAAGTTGAGATTCTCCCTTAATGCCTCAAAATTAGCCTCAACATCAAATGCCATAATGCGTTGCGTTGGCACACATATTTCAGCCGGTATCACTGCCTCTCTTCCATACACTAGACTGAAAGGTGTTTCCCCCATGCTCCGCTTTGGCGTTGTTCGGTGTGCCCACAATACATTTGGCAGCTCATCCACCCATCCAGTTTGACTTAGACCCAACCGTTCCTTAATGCCAGCAACGATTTCCTTGTTGGTAACCTCTACTTGTCCGTTCGCTTGAGGATGAGCAACAGATGTAAAGTTTTGCTTTATGCCTAGCTCTTCACACCAACTCCGAAATGGATTTTCTGCAAATTGCTTGCCGTTATCGCTGACTATTTCATTTGGCACCCCATAACGGCATACAATATCATGACAAACAAATTTTTTGACATTTTCTCCTGTGATTTTTGCTAAAGCCTTTGCTTCAACCCATTTTGTGAAAAAATCGATCGCTACCACCAAGAACTTAGCATTACCAGTGCTCCTATTGAATGGCCCCACAATATCAATAGCCCATTTACAGAACGGCCAAGCGGATGACAACGGTATCAAATCATACTTTGGAAGACGCTGAATTGTACCATGCCTCTGACAATTCTCACATGTTTTTATGATTTCTGTGACATCCCGATAAAGGGAAGGCCAAAAATACCCTTGTCGCATGATCCGTGATGCCACAGTACGGAAACCGGAGTGTTGAGAACAAACTCCTTCATGCATTTCTTTGACCACTTTTATCGCTTCATCATCGGTTAAACATCTTAACAACGGACCATTGTATGACTTTCGATAAAGGACACCACTAACAATCTCATACATTGGTGCAGTCACTCTTATTCTTCTTGCTTCCGCCTTATCAACAGGTAACCATCCGTCATGCAAATATCTCAAATACGGAGTCATCCAAGTTTCCTTAGCTTCTTCAACTATTGCAATAATTGGTTTTTCATGTATTGATTTCTCCTTAAGTTCTTCAACCAACACTCGTTTGTGCAAATGATCAAAGGTTAAAGTAGCTAACTTGCTCAAGACATCAGCTTTCTTGTTCTTATTTCGAGGGATTTGCACAACTTCAAGGTTATCAAATTTCTTTGAAATTGCTTCCACCAACTTTACATATTGCCTCATGGATGTATCTCTTGCATCAAACGTTCCATTAACCTGCTGGGCGACAATTTGAGAATCAACATATGCTCGTAAATTTGTTATCCCCATTTCTACCGCTATGCGGAGGCCGGAGAGTAATGCCTCATACTCTGCTTCATTGTTTAAAGCATAAAAACAGAATTTCAATGCATAAGTGTACTCTTCACTGTCTGGACTTGTTAAAACTAGTCCTGCACCTGTTCCCTCTTCACTAGATGCCCCATCAGTGTGTAACTCCCACTCATGCTGTGACGGTTCCACTTTGTTGTCATACTCTACTTTTTCATTTGTCTCCAAGAGGAAATCTGCCAAAATTTGTCCTTTAACTGCATTTCGGGGAGCAAAATTGATTTCATACTCCCCCAACTCAATGGCCCATTTTGCTAAATGGCCAGATGATTCTGGACGCCGGAGTATTTGCTTCAATGGTTGCTCTGTTAACACTAAGATGGGATGACCTTGAAAATATCTTCGTAAACGTCGTACAGTATGCACAAGGGCATAAACCATGCGGTGAAGTGGTGGATAATTTGTTTCACTAAGCTGCAACACCTTGCTACTAAAATATATAGGCATTTGCACGCCGTTCCGTTCTGCGATTAGAACAGAACTTATTGCTTCCTTTGAGACAGCTAAGTATAAAATTAGGGTTTCCCCCTCTTTTGGTGCTGTTAATGTGGGTAATATTTTTAACAACTGCTTGATCTCTTGGAATGCATTTTCGCCTTCCGCCGTCCACACAAAATCTTTTTTATTTAAACAGCCCTTTAACACCTTCATGAATGGAAGTGACTTTTCAGCTGCTCTGGACAAGAATCTTGTTAACGCTGCTAGACATCCATGTAGCCGTTGAACATCCATGTAGACGTGGTCGTGGGTTCGAGTCCCACGGATGGCGCCATTGTTAACACCTATTTCCTTATGAGGTAAGGCTTAGTGTGCCAACAAGATGCTAGAAGTAATCTAGCTTTAGGAGGGCGGAGTGTTTCCGATTGATTTTTACCCTCGGGAAATAATCCCTGCAGACCCGGTTCACAAGTGTAGAAACTTGTGGGGTGGCTTAATCAATCTGTCGTCCGTAGAGCGTAAGAGTGCTAGCCGGATGACTTCTAGTGAGAGAAAGTAGAGAGAGAAAGAGAAGTGAAGTCTCAGCTCTTAAAGTTGTCAGAATCTCTGAACTGTGTAAAATGACGACCCAAGGGGTCTATTTATAGTGTTAGATCCACCAGATTACTTGGGGACACGTGTTAGATGATGATATGTTCTATTATTCGTGATCCGAAATTTATGCTGAAGGTGGCATTCTCCGGCCAGGGCTTATGCGCTAGGCGGCCTTCAGGGCTTACGCATGACGGAGCAGCCTGTTCAGCGGAGAACGCTGGACGGTTAACTCCACAAAACTGTTGTTTCCAGCCTTCCTGATGCTACTTTTATGCAACCGTTATGCCTTTTATGTGTGTATACGATAGGATACACCATTAAATATCAATAATATTAATAACAATATCGATAATAATAATAATAATAATAATAATAATAATAATAATAATAATAATAATAATAATAATAATAATAATAATAATAATAATAATAATAATAATAATAATAATAATAATAATAATAATAATAATAATAATAATAATAATAAAGAAAAACTATCTCATGTAAGTAGTCTTTAAAAAGGAAAAGAATGCCATAGACGGGGCTCGAACCCGCAACCTCTCGTTAACCACACACACACCTAACCACCCCACTTTTGATTACTTCTTTAAATTATCTCTTACACTTAATTTGTTTAAACCGAATTTGAGTCCAACCAACTTGTGACACGGCCCAAAGAAATTACAAGAACTCGGCCCATTACATTACCCACAACCCAACAACAAACAAGTCACGACCCATTTTATCAAAACAGCCCGACATAATACTCCTTGCTTGGCCCAACATCAAAAGGTGTCCAGTAATTAGTAATAATGATTCGGTATTGCTGTTTTAATAAATAATAAAAAGGAAAACTGGAGTAGGTGAGAATCGAACAAATGACCTCTTGTTTAATCAACACGCTACTAACCATTTGAGCTAGCCAGATTTTCTGGTTATGATGGGAATCGAAATATAATTAACTCATCTTTTCTGTTTTCTTTCTTCTTCATCAATAACTCGCCATCATCATTATCAATGATCAACATCATCATCATCAACATATCGTCACCATCATCAAATTCGTGACTCAACATCATCATTGGAGTCATTGTTAACGTCATCATTACTTCATTATATACGAACATCTTCATCACTCGTTATATACGTATCTCATCAACATCTTTATCATAGAACTCATCAACATCATGACTGTGCGTTATCATCAATTAACTTTTTCTTCTGATGTTGGTTTCAATAAAATCCCATAACAGTAGAAACAGAAAACTATATAGAGAGAGAGGATGAGGGAGGAGGATGGTGGTGCGAAGGTTATGGTAGTGATTATGGTGTGTTTGGTCAGGGAACAGAAAGGATATAGCAGCAATACACGAGCTGTTTTAATGGTTGGTTGAGATTATAATTGAAACAGAAAAACAAAAGTAATAAGATTTGTTAGCTGTGGAAGATGATGGTGGTGTTTATTCTCACAATAGAAAAGGAACAAAATAAATGGGTGTTGGGTCTTCATATAGGTGGGGAGGTGATGGTGGTTTGATGGAGGTGGAGGCGACTTGTGGTGGTTGACGGTTGGTGATCATAGGTGCTTCAAGGTGAAGAATGGTTTGATAATAGTTTTCAATGTTCACGAGAAGAAAAAAAATGTAGAGAGGGAGAGTAGAGAGATGTCGGATGTGATGATCGTGGTGGTTGATGGCGATGGGTTATGGTTGATGGTGATGAAGGTGGCAGTGAGAGGGATGGTGGTCAGGTTGTGGGATTGGTGGTGATGACACGGTGGTCGATTTATAGGGAGAAGAGGAAGAAGGTGAGATATATCTATATGCCTCATGCATATATTTATGTTTATATCTAAACAAATCAGTTGGTGGAAAGAGTCAAAACTGAAACAGTATCCTACTTCAATTATATGCATAGTATTTTAATAGTTAGCAGCCGGGTGTGTTGTTATTTTATGCCGACAATTTATTAGGGTATTATATCGTGTCCATCGCTAAAATGTTAATATATAAAAGTGTCCCTAAAAATCCAAAATTTTTAGATTAAATATATTTAATTATTTCACTCATTAACTGTTTGAAACCTGATAAAAAAGTTTCGATAATTATTTATTTTCTGTTCCAGCTTATATGTACGGAGTACTAATATTTAAACTAAAAAAAATAAAAATATTTTTAACAAACCTAACATCTTCGTAATCGATTTACAGTTCAACTTTTATTTTAGTCCTTCATGAACATGTAATATATCTATATTAAAACTATCGAAACATCAACCGAGTGTTACTGGCGTTTACTAATTAGGCTCGAAATCATTCATTTTCAATATATACATTCGATATATATATATCAAATCTTAATTAACAAGTTTAAGTAAATAAATATATTAATTATATTCTTTTAAACAACTAAATATAATATTATATATTTACAAGTAATATATATATATATATATATATATATATATATATATATATATATATATATATATATATATATATATATATATATATATATATATATATATATATAAATATATATGTAACTATTTACAAATAGTTGTTCATGAATCGTCGAGAATGGTCGAAGGTCAATTGAATATATGAAATAGTTCAAAATTTTTGAGATCCAACCTAACAGACTTTGCTTATCGTGTTGAAAATACATTATCGCATCGAGAGTTTGATTTAAAATTAGTCGAAATTTTCCGGGTCACTACATAGATTGATGTAGATTATGAAGGAAATGATAAAGAACACTTAGAACAATATGAGAGAACAAGAGAGAGATCAATTTGATACATGAAAGTTGAAAAATGAGAGTGATAATGGTGATGTTGAAAAACGTGGTGATGCATGTCCATTTAAGGTCACATTAGTTTGTAATTTTGTGTAATCATTCATGCTAGTTGCCAAATGATGGTTCCCACATGGTTAGGTGAATCACAAGGGCTGCTAAGAGCTGAATTATTATATGTATATACTAATAGTATATATGTCTAGGAGCTGGGTATTGTACGAGTACGAATACGAGTGCATACGAGTAGAATTGTTGATGAAAATGAATGAGAATGCAATTGTAAGTATTTTTGTTAAGTAGAAGTACTTTGATATGTGTCATGAAACCTTTCAAAAGCGTACTAATACATCTTAATATACTATACGTATATACATTTTAACTGAGTCGTTAAGTCATCGTTAGTCGTTACATGTAAGTGTTGTTTCGGAACCTTTAAGTTAACGATCTTGTTAAATGTAATTGATCCATTGTTATTACACTTAAATGAGATGTTAAATTGTTATGTTAACATGTTAAAATGGTGTATTAATATATCTTAATATCATATGTATATGTGTAAAATACTATTACAACGATAATCGTAACACATATGTATTGTTTTGAAATTCTTAAGTTAGTAGTCTCATCTTACTCGTGTAGTTCATTGTTAATACGCTTAATGATATATGTAATTATTATTTCATGATGTTAAACATAGTGTATTAATATCTTAATATGATACATATGTATTTAGTAAGACGTTGTTATAACGATAATCGTTATATATATCGTTTCGAGTTTTCTTAATTCAATAGACTCATTTTATGTATAAAACTCATTGTTAATATACCTAGTGAGATACTTTCTTATCATAATATCATGTTAACTATATATATATATATATATATATATATATATATATATATATATATATATATATATATATATATATATCATATAATTTTTACAAGTTTTAACGTTCGTGAATCGCCCGTCAACTTGGGTGGTCAATTGTCTATATGAAACTCATTTCAAATAATCAAGTCTTAACAAGTTTGATTGCTTAACATGTTAGAAACATTTAATCATGCAAATATAGTTTTCATTTAATATATAATTATGGAAAAGTTCGGGTCACTACAGTACCTACCAGTTAAATAAATTTCGTCCCGAAATTTTAAACGGTTGAAGGTGTTGACGCATCTTCTGGAAATAAGTGCAGGTATTCCTTCTTTATCTAGTCTTCATGTTCCCAGGTGACTCGGGTCCTCTACGAGCATTCCATCGAACATTAACAACTGGTATCTTGTTTTGCTTAAGCCTTTTAACCTCACGATCCATTATTTCGATGGGTTCTTCGATAAATTGAAGTTTTTCATTGATTTGGATTTCGTCTAGTGGAATAGTGAGATCTTCTTTAGCAAAACATTTCTTCAAATTCGAGACGTGGAAAGTGTAATGTACAGCCGCGAGTTGTTGAGGTAACTCAAGTTGGTAAACTACTGGTCCGACACGATCTATAATCTTGAATGGCCCGATGTATCTTGGATTTAGTTTCCCCCGTTTACCAAATCGAACAACACCTTTCCAAGGTGAAACCTTAAGCATAACCATCTCTCCAATTTCAAATTCCATATCTTTTCTTTTAATGTCCGCATAGCTCTTTTGTTGACTTTGGGCGATTTTTAACCGTTATTGAATTTGAAAGATCTTCTCTGTGGTTTCTTGAATAATTTCTGGTCCCGTAATTTGTCTATCCCCAACTTCACTCAAACAAATCGGAGACCTACACTTTCTACCATAAAGTGCCTCGAATGGTGCCATCTCTATATTCGAATGATAACTGTTGTTGTAGGAAAATTCTGCTAACGGTAGATGTCGATCCCAACTGTTTCCGAAATCGATAACACATGCTCGTAGCATGTCTTCAAGGGTCTATATCATCCTTTCACTTTGCCCATCAGTTTGTGGGTGATAAGCAGTACTCATGTCTAGACGAGTTCCTAATGCTTGCTGTAATCTCTGCCAAAACCTTGAAACAAATCTGCCATCCCTATCAGAGATAATAGAGATTGGTATTCCATGTCTGGAGACAACTTCTATCAAGTATAATCGCGCCAACTTCTCCATTTTGTCATCTTCTCTCATTGGTAGAAAATGTGCTGATTTGGTGAGACGATCGACTATTACCCAAATAATATCATAACCACTTGCAGTCCTTGGCAATTTAGTAATGAAATCCCTAGTAATGTTTTTCCATTTCCATTCCGGGATTTCAGGTTATTGAAGTAGACCTGATGGTTTCTGATGTTCAACTTTGACCTTAGAACACATCAAACATTCTCCTACATATCTCACAATATCGGCTTTCATACCCGATCACCAAAAATGTTTCTTGAGGTCCTTGTACATCTTGCTCGCACCGGGATGTATTGAGTATATGGTTTTATGTGCTTCCCCAAGTACCATTTCTCTCACATCTCCAAACTTTGGTTCACAAATTCTTTCAGCTCTATACCGGTTTTCGTCTTCTCGAATATTAAGGTGTTTCTCCGATCCTTTGGATATTTCATTCTTCAAATTCCCTTCTTTTACAACACCCTATTGCGCCTCCTTTTTTATTATATTCATAGCTTTTACTCGTATGGGTTCTCTGTCCTTTCTACTCAAAGCGTCGGCTACCACATTCGTCTTCCCCGGATGGTAACGAATCTTGAAATTGTAATCATTCAATAAATCAATCCACCTACGCTGCCTCATGTTTAGTTGTTTCTGATTAAATGTGTGTTGGAGACTTTTGCAATCGGTATATATAATACTTTTGACCCCATATAAGTAGTGCCTCCAAGTCTTTAATGCAAAAACAACCGCGCCTAATTGTCTAGACGCATAAGCAATTAACTTTGTTCGTTGCATTAATACAGAACCGAGACCTTGCTTTGAGTCGTCACAATATATCACAAAATCATCATTCCCTTCAGGCAATGACAATATAGGTGCCGTAGTTAACTTTTTCTTCAACAATTGAAACGCTTTTTCTTGTTCATCCTTCCATTCAAATTTCTTCCCTTTATGCGTTAATGCAGTCAAGGGTTTTGCTATTTTGGAAAAATCTTGGATGAATCTTCTATAGTAACCAGCTAATCCTAAAAATTGGCGTATGTGTTTCGGAGTTTTCGAGGTTTCTCATTTTTCAACGGTTTCAATCTTTGCCGGATCCACCTGAATACCTTCTTTGTTCACTATGTGACCAAGGAATTGAACTTCTTCTAACCAAAATGCACACTTCAAAATTTTAGCGTTTAGTTTTTCTTTCCTCAACAACTCTAGCACTTTTCTCAAATGTGCTTCGCGCTCTTGATCATTCTTTGAGTAGATAAGTATGTCATCCATGAAAACAATGACAAACTTGTCAAGATATGGTCCACACACTCGGTTCATAAGGTCCATGAACATAGCGGGTGCGTTTGTTAAACTAAATGGCATAACCATAAACTTGTAATGACCGTAATGAAGGTTTTTCGTATGCTCGAGAGACATATTTAATTAATGTGGCTAATATGTTATGATCCAAGTCGGGTCATACCCAATAACAAGCTTACCGACACCTTAATCATATTTGAGCTTAACGATTAGATCATTAAGTAAATACGCGACACTTGGATTTTAGAAAATCGGTTTTCTAAAATATTATCACTTGAGATAAATTATTTGGATAATTATATATAATTGTTTATAGGTTTAAATAATTATATTGTGTTATATTTTATAAAAGGTTTATAAAATATATAAGTAACTAAACAATGCATATGTTTTATAACAAGTTATATATATATATATATATATATATATATATATATATATATATATATATATATATATATATATATATATATATATATATATATATATATATATAACATCAAGTTTTTTTTTAAAACATACTTGTTATAAAATAATGGCATGGATGGGCAGTTTTTTGAGACTCCAAGATAAGTCCCATGCTTGTTTATTCTTGTTACTTTTGATACAAAGATTCTCAAGTGCATGCTTAAGATAGAACCAAGGCGTGACTCATTTTTCCTAAGGGTGTAACTACACATTAAGCTTGAAAAAAAAAACTGCACAACAGTTTTCTGTCTTGCTGCTGGCCGTGACCCATTTGGGATCAAAAGGGGGTTCTAAAATTGTTTTGCAAGCTTATATCAAGTGTCAAATAAAATCCTAACTAAAGGCAAAGGTGTTGGGGTTATTGCTTGGGGTATTACATGCTTGAGGCTTCAAGTTAGAAGCTCCATTTTCCTCATCTTCATCATCATCTTGCAACTTTGTAAATAACCCTCAACTAGCTTGAGGAGGTATATATATCTTCTCTACTTGTTATATTTGTAAGCATTTATCCAAGACTTGATATTATCATGGAATTTAACTTAATAACTTTACATATAAACATGACCTTAACATTATGCTTCTGCTTGCTTTAACACTTATTCAAATTGGTTTTGTTATTATCTTAACTATAAGAACATGTTTTATGAACTTTTTAAATTCCATCAATGGTATCTAGAGCCGAGGTCTATGGATTATGCTTCTTATATTGTCTGTAAACCCATTATATTTGCATTCCAAGTACTTGCATGAAAATGGAATACAAAAATTTTCGGGTTTGGGAGGGTTGCATTGTTTGGCCAATTTGGGAGACCCAAAAGTGGATTTGGGCTCTTCCATTTTGGTCATATTTGTTGTATGTTGAAGTTCACAATCAAGCCTTGACCTTTTGTTTGAATGGTTGCATGTTTGGATGATAATTAATAATTCATTTGGTATGTAATATTAATTCATTCATGTGGTTGTAATATTCATTCAATTTGGTTTGTAATATTATTATTTTAGTTATGTAATTTATTTTATATTTGGTATGTAAAATAGATTAGGTTGTATTTTCATTTTTTAGAAAAATGTATTAGGATATTTTTTGTAAAAATGAAGATGCAAGATGAAGACAAGAAAGAAGCAAGATTAAGTGGGAGATTTGAAATCTCCTACTTTGTGTTATAACCCTTTACCGGTGGCATTTGTTTTCGGCTAAACAAATGTTCACCATATTGGCGTGATTGTGAACATATTTGTTTTGCATGCGTGGTTGTTTTGTATGATTGTGAATTGTATGTTTGTATGCTACAAGTTAATCACACAAGTAAACTACAATCTAAAATGACAATTTAATTGGTTAAATTATACATTATTAATGACATGCAAAACGACAATTTAAATGGTTAAATTGAAATGGCATAAGGACATTATAAATGGTTATTAAGAACACTAAAAGGATCACACATATAAAATGGTTTATATCAAGTAATTGGCTTAATTACAAGACTTTAAAATGGATTTCAAATGAACCATACACTAAATGCATGTTGGTGTATGACATAAAAGTTTTCTCAAACTTGAATTAATGAAAACTTAAAATCCTTTAATCAACAAAGCAAACAAGTTAAACGCCATCCTTTTGTGTGACACTTAAAAATATTAGGGAACTCATAATGGGATAAAGGTCACCTAACCGTTATGAGCAAACTAATATGATTAAGGTGAATTTCGCATGCTTATGGGATAAAGGTCACCTAACCATTTGTATGTTAAATTTACATGTTTACACAAGTAGGACGACTTGATTTGGGAATCATGAACTTAGGGTCACGGAAGCATGAGGAACAAATAGGCGTTGATGGAATAAATATACCATGCAAAAGGATTGCATGATTCCATAACTTAGAAGTTGCAAAAGGATTGCAATTGTCATATAATGACTACCTAGCTAAATCAAATGACGGGATAAAGGTCACCTAACCGAAATTTGGCTTACCATTGGATTCTAAAATTTAATAAATATCAATTGGATTTAAAGGGTATTGATTGTTAAATTAAAATTGATACTTAAACAACTTTGTTAAATTTTGTAGATGACCGCCAATAACAACAACAACATTCCAAACGCACCTATCAACTTTAACAACCTATCGTTGAGGTCAATCCTCGAAAAAGAAAAACTCAACCATACGAACTTCATGGATTGGTTCCGCAATCTAAGAATTGTCCTCAAACTAGAGGATAGGGCGTATGTGTTGGAAGACCCCATTCCCTATCAACCGAACGAGGATGATACGGAAGGCATGGCTTATTGGGAGAAATATTGCACCGATTCGGTGCAAGTTTCTTGCCTCATGCTTGGGACTATGATACCGAAACTTCAAAAGGACTTCGAGCATCATAGTGCATATGACATGATCACACAGTTGAAGGAGATTTTCCTTTAACAAGCTCGTGTCGAGCGCTTTGAAACGGTCCGAGCGCTTCATGCATGTCGGATGGACGACTCCCAATCCGTTTCATCTTATGTCCATAAGATGAAGAGCCTAATTGATCGAGTGAACCGTCTAAACTGCAACATGTCTAATGAATTAGCCACGAACCTTATCCTTAATTCTTTGTCAAAGAGGTTTGACACATTTGTAATGAATTACAACATGAATGAATGGGATAAGAGGATTGGCGAATTACATGCCATGCTTAAGACGGCCAAAGCAAGCATGGGTAAAAGGACTTCACCCGTGTTTATGGTCAATGAAGGCGGGTCCAAAAATGATTACACTTCTAAGCCAAAGGTGTCTAAGAGGAAAGGATCCGCCTACAAAGGCAAGGGTAAGGGAAAGGGGAAGATGGTTACCCCAACCAACAATAACAAGAAGCAAAAGGTTTCCAGTAAAGCTAACTCCAAGGAAGACCCGTGCTTTGGTTGCGGTGAAATGGGTCACTGGAATTACAACTGCCCAGTCTACCTAAAGGAGTTGAAAGAAAAGAGGGATGCAGGGCAAACCTCAGGTAATGTATATATGGTATACGTTGAGCTTAGTATTACTTCTTCTAATACATGGGTATTAGACACAGGATGTGGAACTCATATTTACAATTCTTTGCAGGGGTTCAAAAGAAGTAATCAAGATGCGGGAACAACAAGTCTTTTCATGGGAAATGGAGCAAGGGTGCAAGTGAAAGCTCGAGGAGACTTTGTTTTAAAGCTTCCAAGTGGTTTGGAGCTTACTTTGAAAAATGTTTTGTATGCACCCGATTTATCACGAAACATTATTTCTGTATCCCGTTTGAAACAATATGGTTTTAATCTTAATTTCATTAATGATGATATCCATATTTCTTTAGATAATGTGTTCTATTTTAAGGCTTCTCCTTCGAATGGTATTTATGAATTGGTTCATGATGACACATCATACAATAGCTCAATATACCATGCAAACACCAAGAAACTCAAAAGGGATTTGAGTGATTCTTACTTATGGCATTGTCGCCTTGGTCACATAAACAAGAATCGAATGCATACACTTCAAAAGAATGGACTTTTGAAATCAAATGAACTAGACTCGTTTGATGTATGTGAATCTTGTTTACAAGGCAAAATGACTAAAGCACCTTTCAAAGGGACCTATGAAAGGGCTAAAGACTTATTGGGATTAATACATTCGGATGTATGTGGACCCTTTAAGCCCATGACTAGGAAAGGTGAAAGATACTTCATCACTTTCATTGATGACTTTAGTCATTTCGGATATGTCTACTTATTAAGATACAAGGACGAAACTTTTGAAGCATTCAAGGAATATCAAAACGAAGTACAAAATCAACTCAATAAGACAATCAAGGTACTTCGTACAGATAGAGGAGGTGAATACCTAAGCGATGCTTTCCAAGATCATCTTAAAGATTGTGGGATTATCTGGCAACTTACTCCTCCTGGAACACCCCAACTTAATGGAGTTTCCGAAAGGAGGAACCGAACCCTAATGGATATCGTTCGATCTATGATGGCCAGAAGCTCGTTACCTCTATCATTTTGGGGTTATTTTCTATGCTCCGTGGCTCGTATTTTAAATATGGCCCCAACCAAGAAAGTGGAACGAACACCTCATGAGATGTGGTTTGGAAAACCTCCATCTCTATCATACTTAAAGGTATGGGGATGTGAAGCTTATCCTAAGTGTTACGTCCCTAATAAGTTGAATGCTCGATCCATGAAGTGTATATTTATAGGATATCCCAAGGATGATATGGGATACTATTTCTATGATCCATCCGAGCAAAATGTATTTGTTGCTCGGAAGGCTGAATTCCTTAAAACTAAGTTCCTATTGGAAGGAAATAGTGAAAGGAAGATAGATCTTGAAGAGGTTCAAGATCAAGTAGATGATACACAATTGCTTGACACTAGCACTCAACATGAAAATGTTGGGAATGATCAAATGGATGATCAAAATACACAAGATGTTCGCAGCTCTGGTAGGATTAGTAATCCTCCTGAGAGATATGGGTTTCTCATAGATGGTTGCTATGTGGTTGATTTGGATGAACCAACAAACTACCAAGATGATTTATCAAGGATTGATAAGGATAAATGGCAGGAAGCCATGAACGCTGAGATGCAATCCATGTATGACAACCAAGTTTGGGAACTTGTTGAACAACCTACTCGCTCAAGGCTAGTTGATTGTAAATGGCTTTTCAAAATGAAAACCGACATACATGGAAACTTGGATACATATAAAGCTAGACTTGTAACAAAAGGTTTCACTCAAACTCAAGGGGTTGACTATGATAAAACTTTTTTGCCTATGGCAATGCTAAAGTCTATTAGGATATTACTTGCCATTGCTGCTCATTATGATTATGAAATATGGAAAATGGATGTCAAGACCGCTTTCCTAAATGGACATCTTGAGGAAGATGTCTATATGGTTCAGCCTGAAGGTTTTGTTGATCCGAAGTGTCCTAAAAAGGTATGCAAGTTAAAGAAGTCAATTTACAGATTGAAACAAGCATCTAGAATGTGGAATCATCGTTTTAATGAGGAGGCCAATAAATTTGGCTTCATTAAAAATTGTGATGAAACTTGTGTATACAAGAAATCTAGTGGGAGCACTATCATGTTCTTTGTATTATATGTGGATGATATATTATTATTTGGGAACGATATTCCTGCAATGCAAGGTGTTAAAACTTGGTTAAGTAAATGCTTCTCCATTAAGGATCTTGGAGAAGTACAATACGTTTTGGGGATTGGGATCTACAGGGATAGATCCAAGAAACTGATAGGTTTGAATCAAAGTGCATACATTGAAAAGATCTTGAAAAGGTTCAAGATGGAGAACTCTAAGAAAGGTTTGGTACCTATTCAAAAGGGAACACTTCTCAGTTCATCTCAGTACCCCACCACGAAAGATGAACATGAGAGAATGAAGAAAGTCCCATATGAGTCTGCCATTGGGTCAATCATGTATGCAATGATATGTACGAGACCGGATGTGTCATGCGCTCTAAGCCTGACAAGTAGATACCAGAATAACCCAGGGAACAGTCATTGGATTGCTGTCAAAAGTATATTGAAATACCTTAGGAGGACTAAGGATATGTTTCTAATATATGTCTCTGGTTAAAGGAACTCGCTGTAAAAGGTTACGTGGACGCGAGTTTCTAAACTGATCGAGATGATTCTCGATCACAATCTGGTTATGTCTTCACGTTAAATGGAGGTGCGGTCTCTTGGAAGAGTTCAAAACAGGATGTTGTTGCATTATCCACTACAGAGTCAGAGTACATTGCCGCCTCATTGGCAGCTCAGGAAGCTGCATGGATGAAGAAATTCATCGACGACTTAGGAGTAGTCCCTTCCATTCAGGACCCTCTTGAGATCTTTTGTGACAACGAGGGTGCGATTGCTAAAATCAAGGAACCTCGTGCTCACCAAAAGAACCGTCACATTGAGCGAAGATTCAACTACATAAGGGATGACGTTGAAAAGGGAAAGATATGTATTCGCAAAGTTCACACAGATCTTAACATAGCGGATCCACTCACGAAGCTCTTACATGGATCAAAACATGCAGGACATGTTTGTGCTTTAGGGCTTCGATATTCTAGTGATTGGTCATGATCTGTTTTAAGTATTGTAACTGAACGAAATTGTTCAAACTCATTAATAAAATTATGGTATTAATTTATTTTGGGTTATGTTCCTATTTTGCATATTTTATCCATGAATAAGTAATTATTCTAAATTTCGTAGTCGATCACATTTGTAGGAGCAAGTGTGAGGTTTAGACTATTATGAATTTGGATTAGTATACATTCGCGGGATGAATGTGGGGCAAGGTTGCAACCAAGGTTCATAGATATTTGTGGGATACAAATATTGGAAGACCCGCCCTCGAGATTTACTAAATGGAGCCTTTGTGGTTGATCACATGTAATCTTGAGTAAAGGCGAATATCATTGTATCCTCTGACCTGAGATACATATTGGGTTCAGATATTCACTAAGTATTATGCCTTGATTCTTTCATTTGCTATTCTGAAATATGGTAGTTCATAGGGAAGAGCTCAGGTGTAATACAAAGTATATATCTAGGACGTATGTAATCAAGATGGAATTTGTCCCTCTTATTCATTGAGAGTCAGATGTCTAAGGCCTGATAAAGTTAAATCTAAAATAGAGTGATCACTCTGTGTCTCTTGGATTTAACATGACATCTAGGAAGAAAGGATAGAATGAAAGATTCACCTATTCATATTCGAGATGGGAACTCGAAAGGGATGATGTTATTGAATGGCACAAAGTCATAACATATTAGGGGTGATGGACGGTCATTAGGTGGTATCCATCACTTGCATTAATTTCTTATGTTTCTCGTGCAAGTGGGAGATTGAAGGTTTTTCGTATGCCCGAGAGATATATTTAATTAATGTGGCTAATATGTTATGATCCAAGTCGGGTCATACCCAATAACAAGCTTACCGACACCTTAATCATATTTGAACTTAACGATTGGATCATTAAGTAAATACGCGACACTTAGATTTTAGAAAATCGGTTTTCTAAAATATTATCACTTGAGATAAATTATTTGGATAATTATATATAATTGTTTATAGGTTTAAATAATTATATTGTGTTATATTTTATGAAAGGTTTATAAAATATATAAGTAACTAAACAATGCATATGTTTTATAACAAGTTATATATATATATATATATATATATATATATATATATATATATATATATATATATATATATATATATATATATATATATATATATATATATATATATATATATATATATATATATATAACATCAAGTTTTTTTTTAAAACATACTTGTTATAAAATAATGGCATGGATGGGCAGTTTTTTGAGACTCCAAGACAAGTCCCATGCTTGTTTATTCTTGTTACTTTTGATACAAAGATTCTCAAGTGCATGCTTAAGATAGAACCAAGGCTTGACTCATTTTTCCTAAGGGTGTAACTACACATTAAGCTTGAAAAAAAACTGCACAACAGTTTTCTGTGTTGCTGCTGGCCGTGACCCATTTGGGATCAAAAGGGGGTTCTAAAATTGTTTTGCAAGCTTATATCAAGTGTCAAATAAAATCCTAACTAAAGGCAAAGGTGTTGGGGTTATTGCTTGGGGTATTACTTGCTTGAGGCTTCAAGTTAGAAGCTCCATTTTCCTCATCTTCATCATCATCTTGCAACTTTGTAAACAACCCTCAACTAGCTTGAGGAGGTATATATATCTTCTCTACTTGTTATATTTGTAAGCATTTATCCAAGACTTGATATTATCATGGAATTTAACTTAATAGCTTTACATATAAACATGAACTTAACATTATGCTTCAGCTTGCTTTAACACTTATTCAAATTGGTTTTGTTATTATCTTAACTATAAGAACATGTTTTATGAACTTGTTAAATTCCATCACGTAACGCATCCTAAAAGCTATTTTCGGAATATCATTCTCATTCACTCGCATTTGATGATATTCAGAACGTAAATCAATCTTCGAATAAATCGACGAGCCTTGTAGTTGATCAAATAAGTCGTCGATTTTCGATAGTGAATAATGGTTCTTGATGGTAAGTTTGTTCAACTCTCGGTAGTCGATACACAACCTGAATGTACCATCCTTCTTTTTGACAAACAAAACAGGAGCTCCCCACGGTGATGTGCTTGCTCGAATGAAACCACGCTCTAAAAGTTCTTGTAATTGGCTCTAAAGTTCCTTCATTTCACTGGGTGTGAGTCTGTATAGAGCATGAGCTATTGGTGCAGCTCCCGGTACAAGGTCTATTTGAAATTCAACGGATGGGTGTGGAGGTAGTCCCGGTAATTCTTTCGGAAGTACACCGGGAATTTTTTTTGCGACGGGAACATCATTGATGTTCTTTTCTTCGGAATTGACTTTCTCGACGTGTGCTAGCACAGCATAGCAATCTTTTCTTATTAGCTTTTGCAACTTCAAATTACTAATAAGATTTAGCTTCGCGCTGCTCTTTTCTCCGTACACCATTAAGGGTTTTCCTTTTTCCCGTACAATGCGAATCGCATTTTTGTAACAAATGACTTCTGCTCTCACCTTTTTCAACCAGTCCATGCCAATTATTACGTCAAAACTCCCTAACTCGACTGGTATTAAGTCAATCTTAAATGTTTCGTCAACCAATTTAATTTCTCTATCCCGACATACTTTATCTGCTGTAATTAGTTTACCGTTTGCTAATTCGAGTAAAAGTTTATTATCCAAAGGCATTAATGGACAATTTAATTTGGCACAAAAATCTCTACTCATATAGCTTCTATCCGCACCCGAATCAAATAAAACATAAGCAGATTTATCGTCAATAAGAAACCTACCCGTAACAAGCTCCGGGTCTTCCTGCGCTTCTGCCGAATTAATGTTGAAGACTCGTCCACGGCCTTGCCCATTATTATTCCCTTGATTAGGGCATGCTTTGCTAAAATGGCCCGGCTTTCCGCATCCGTAACAAATAATGGAATTATTTGTTCTGTTATTTTTATATGCCTTTGGTCCATAGACATCACAATTCGTTACACTATGTCCGGTTCTGTTACACTTGGTACACACTACCACACAGAACTTATCTGGATGATAACCTCTACACCTTAGACATTTATTGTTCTGATTGTTGTTGCCATTGTTGTTATTGATTTGGTTGTTGTTGCGATTGTTATTATTGTTAGGAAGGTTATTGTGGTTGTTGTTGTTGTTGTTGGGATAATTATTGTTGCGTTTGTTTTTGCGAAAAATGGGGTGATTGTAGTTGTGATTGTTGTGTTGGTTGTTGAAGCGATAGTTACTGTTGTTTTGTTGGTGACTCTTCTCACTGTTTTCTTCCCACTTCCTCTTGACTTGTTTCGTGTTGGCTTCTTCGGCCGCCTGCTCTTTAATTCTTCCCTCAATCTGATTTATGAGTTTATGAACCATTCGACTTGCCTTTTGTATGGAGGCGGGCTCGTGTGAACTCACATCTTCTTGAATCCTTTCTGGTAACCCTTTTACAAACGCGTCGATCTTCTCTTCTTCATCTTCGAAAGCTCCCGGACACAATAGTTACAACTCTGTGAATCGTCATTCTTACGTGGTAATATCAAATCCTTGTGTTTGTAACCCTCTAAGCTCTACCTTGAGGTTATTGACCTCGTTTCTGGGACTGTACTCCTCGTTCATCAAATGCTTGAATGCTGACCATGATAATGCGTAAGCAGCATCTTGTCCCACCTGCTCGAGATAGGTGTTCCACCATGTTAACGCAGTACCTGTGAAGGTATGCGTAGCGTACTTTACTTTTTCTTCTTCAGTACATTTACTTATGGTAAACACCGATTCAACCTTTTCAGTCCACCGTTTTAATCCGATTACACCCTCGGTTCCATCGAATTCCAAAGGTTTGCAGGCAGTGAATTCTTTGCAGGAGCATCCTACACGATTTCTTGTAGAATTAGTTCCACTGCTAGAACCAGAGTTATTGTTGTTATTTTGCATTGCGGCCTGCACTGCGGCTATGTTCGCAGCAAGGAAAACACGGAAGTCTTCCTCGCTCATGTTCAAGTTCTGACGAGTAGTCGGTGCCATTTCCTTAAAAAATAGCCAAAATGATTAAGTTAATCATATAGAATATTAAGAGTAGTCAATAGTATTTCGTAGCATAATATGAACTTATTTATAAAAGCTTTTTCTTCATATTAGCGTTTTATAATTTTACATTCGGGCAGTACCTACCCATTAAGTTCATACTTAGTAGCTAATATACAATTCAACTACTACAATTCAATATGAAAAACTGATTACAATAATATTTCGCGTTCAAACTTTTATACAATATTTTACAAACTTACAATACCGCTATTATACATATAGCATGAAATATAGCACACAATAACTTTGATACAAGAAAATTGTGAAGACAATTCTAGTTAATACACAAGTCATTCAGCAAAAGCAATAAAGACACGTAATTCATAAGTCAAGAAACAAGTCATGCATTCTGGTTTTACTAAGACTACTTCTCATCCTTGGTCTTGTGGAACATAACCGTTGTGGCCGTTGATAAGACAGCATGCTGTAACGTCGTCAAAGGAACGAGGGTTTCGTAATGCCTAACAGCCCTGTAATAATCTAAAAACTTTGTTTCTCACCCCAACTACTGAATCCGTCACTTGTGGGAAGGTTTTATTTAAAAGTTGTAATCCAATGTTCTTTTTCTCACTTTGGTGAGAAGCGAACATCACTAACCCGTAAGCATAACATGCTTCTTTATGTTGCATGTTAGAAGCTCTTTATAACTCACAAAGTCCTACGTTGGGATATGTTGAGTCAAAATAGGTTCTTAACCCGTAGCGTAAAATTGCATTTGGGTTCCCCGCATTTAACGCTTTAAAGCAAACACGGCGTTACTTACGGTTTCACCAATGTGATATACTCCCTCTTTCAAATGAAAGCCTTTTATAAACTAAGGCATGCCTGGAACATTCTTCAAATGTTCTACAAACTAATTTTGCCGTAAATAATTGTACCGAAGAATTCTGACCGACTTTAGACAAGATTTCATCAATCATGTCCCCTGGTAGATCTTCTAAAATTTTTGGTTGCCTATCCTTAACGTCCATTGTGTTTTTATACTGTAAAACAGAAGCGAATTAGATTCGTAAAATATAATTATCAAATAATACAAGCAATTTTTACATACAACAAGAAAGTACAAGCACACTTATATTACATATATTACACCGCATGATTACAACTCTCTATTCCGACTCACTTGTTTCTTCTTCTTCGGACTTGGTTTGTTTCGTTAATTTCCTAGGGATGTATGGTGCTCCCCTAATACGAGACGTTCTTTTCATAAATGGTCTAGAAGGACCCGGCGGCTTAGATGTTCCCAGGTTATAGCTAAAACTTAAGAAATACGGGTGTTAACGGTATTTTCCATCGGAGCATTTCATGTTAACATAAAGGTCATCGGGGTTGGACTCGGGTTTTTCTATTTTTATGTCTTTTCCCTTATTATTTTCTTTTGCCTTTTCAAATTGTGTCGGGGTAATTTCTATAACATCATCGGAATCCTCGTCGGGATCCGATTCATCAGAAAATTGGTAATTTTCCCAATATTTTGCTTCCTCGGCGGAAACACCATTGACAATTTTTAACTTTGGTCCATTGGTTGAGGATTTTCTTTTATTTAACCGTTTTTCTGTAGTTATTAATATTTCTTCCTCCGGAACCTCTTCTTCTTTTGATTCCTCTTCTTCCGGTTCCTCCTCTTCCGGTTCCTCTTCTTCTGGTTCCTCCTTTTCCGGTTCCTCCTCTTCCGGTTCTTCCTCGGGAATTTGTGAATCTTCCTAAAATATATTCGACTCTTCATTATTATTAGGTGAGTCGATGGGATTTGTACTAGAGGTAGACATCTATCACACAATACCAAATATGTTAAGAGATTAGTATATCACATAATATTTACATGTTAATAATATATAGTTTCCAACAAAAAGTGTTAAGCAATCGTTTTTAAAGAAAACACGGTCGAAGTCCAGACTCACTAATGCATCCTAACAAACTTAGTAAGACATACTAATGCAATTTTTTGGTTCTCTAAGACCAACGCTCGGATACCAACTGAAATGTCCCGTTCATATTGATTATAAACGTTCCATATTAATTGATTTCGTTGCGAGGTTTGACCTCTATATGAGACGTTTTTCAAAGACTGCATTCGATTTTAAAACAAACCATAACCTTTATTTTATCGATAAAGGTTTAAAATATTACGACGATTATCAAATAATGATAATCTAAAATATAACGTTTTCACACGATTATTACATAATGGTTTACAATAATAATACACAACAATATATGTCTTCGAATGCAGTTTTTAAACAATATTATACAAACATGGACTCCAAATCTTGTCCTTAATTTAGTATGCAATAGCGGAAACTCTTAATAATCACCTGAGAATAAACATGCTTTAAATGTCAACAAAAATGTTAGTGAGTTATAGGTTTAAATCTATATATCAAATTGTAATAATAGACCACAAGATTTCATCTTTCAACAACATGCAATCTGCATAAAAATCATTCATATGTTTGAACACATGGTAACCGACATTAACAAAATTCATCTAGAATATCCCCATAAATAATATCGACGCACTAAAGCAGTTCAAATTCTCTGACTGGGATGTGTCAAAGCCCATAGATCTATCTTTAGGATTCGCGTCAACTGGTGGCAATTATAATAAACACCAATTCTTAGGTTACCAAGTTCAACAAGGGCGATATCTGGTATAACGATTCAACATAGAATGTGGTTTCAATTACTTATGTCTATTTTGTAAATTATTTTAAAATCTGCATGTATTCTCATCCCAAAAATATTATATATTAAAAATGGGACTATAACTCACTTTCACAAATTTTTCCTTCGTCGGGAAAATAAAACTTGGGCACGGGTCGATTCACGAACCTATAACAAATATGTACATATATATATATCAAAGTATGATTGAAATATATTCACAACATTTTTTATTACGTTTTTATGATTTAAGTTTGTTAAGTTAGCAGTCCTCATTAGTAACCTACAACTAGTTGTCCACAGTTAGATGTACAGAAATAAATCAATATATATTATCTTGAATCAATCCACGACCCAGTGTATACAAGTTTCAGGCTAGATCACAACTCAAAGTATATATATTATTCTGGAATCAACCTCAACCCTGTATAGCTAACTCAAGCATTACTGCATATATAGATGGGTCGATATGATATGTCAAAACATTGTATACATGTCTATGGTATCCCAAGATTTTATAATATGTATAATACAATATAAATTAGTTAGGATATGTTTAGTCTAGATTTGTTACAAAATTTTGGTAGCTAAAACTAGCAATTTTATCCAATTTTGTTTTACCCGTCATTTCTTCGTTTCAAATCCGTTTTGAGTGATTCAAGTTGCAATGGTTTCATAATGAACTAAAATTTATGAAACTAAACATAAAAAGCATAAGTTTATAGTCGGAAATACAGGTTACAAGTCATTTTTTAAAGAGGTAGTCATTTCCGTCGAAAGAACGACATCTTGATGACCATTTTGAAAAACATACTTCCACTTTGAGTTTAACCATGATTTTTAGATATAGTTTCATGTTCATAAGAAAAATCATTTTTCCAGAAGAACAACTTTTAAATCAAAGTTTATCATAATTTTTAATTATCAAACCCAAAACAGCCCGCGATGTTACTACAACGGCGTATGTCCGATTTTACGGTGTTTTTCGTGTTTCCGGGTTTTAAATCATTAAGTTAACATATCACATAGATATAGAATATGTGTTTAGTTGATTTTAAAAGTCAAGTTAGAAGGATTAACTTTGTTTGCGAACAAGTTTAGAATTAACTAAACTATGTTCTAGTGATTACAAGTTTAAATCTTCAAATAAGATAGTTATATATATATATATATATATATATATATATATATATATATATATATATATATATATATATGAATTGAATGATGTTATGAACATCATTACTATCTCAAGTTTAGTAGGTAAACCTACTAGAAGTAACAAAAATTGATCTAGTTTCAAAGGATTTTTGGATGGCTTGAAAGTTCTTGAAGTAGAATCATGACACGAAAACAAGTTCAAGTAAGATTTCCACTCAAAATAAGATAGTTATAGTTATAGAAATTGAATCAAAGTTTGAATATGATTATTACCTTGTATTAGAAAGATATCTTACTGTAAATAAGAAAGATTTCTTGAGCTTAGATAATTACTTGGAATGGATTAGAAAGCTTAGAAGTAGACTTGCAAACATGAAAGTGTTCCTGAAGTTTTCTTGAGTAGTTGTTTTATAAGTTGATATAGGTTAGGATTTATGAGCTAGCTTGATGTAGATTATGAAGGATATGATAAAGAAAACTTAGAACAATATGAGAGAACAAGAGAGAGATCAATTTGATACATGAAAGTTGAAAAATGAGAGTGATAATGGTGATGTTGAAAAATGTGGTGATGCATGTCCATTTAAGGTCACATTAGTTTGTAATTTTGTGTAATCATTCATGCTAGTTGCCAAATGATGGTTCCCACATGGTTAGGTAACTCACAAGGGCTGCTAAGAGCTGAATTATTATATGTATATACCAATAGTATATATGTCTAGGAGCTGGGTATTGTACGAGTACGAATACGGGTGCATACGAGTAGAATTGTTGATGAAAATGAATGAGAATGCAATTGTAAGTATTTTTGTAAGTAGAAGTACTTTGATATGTGTCATGAAACCTTTCAAAAGTGTATTAATACATCTTAATATACTATATGTATATACATTTTAACTGAGTCGTTAAGTCATCGTTAGTCGTTACATGTAAGTGTTGTTTCAGAACCTTTAAGTTAACGATCTTGTTAAATGTAATTGATCCATTATTATTACACTTAAATGAGATGTTAAATTGTTATGTTAACATGTTAACATGGTGTATTAATATATCTTAATATATATATATATATATATATATATATATATATATATATATATATATATATATATATATATATATATATATATATATATATATATATATATATATATATGTAAAATACTATTACAACGATAATCGTTACACATATGTATTGTTTCGAAATCCTTAAGTTAGTAGTCTCATCTTACTCGTGTAGTTCATTGTTAATACGCTTAATTATATATGTAATTATTATTTCATGATGTTAAACATAGTTTATTAATATCTTAATATGATACATATGTATTTAGTAAGACGTTGTTATAACGATAATCGTTATATATATCGTTTCGAGTTTTCTTAATTCAATAGTCTCATTTTATGTATAAAACTCATTGTTAATATACCTAGTGAGATACTTTCTTATCATAATATCATGTTAACTATATATATATATATATATATATATATATATATATATATATATATATATATATATATATATATATATATATATATATATATATCATCATCATCATCATATAATTTTTACAAGTTTTAACATTCGTGAATCGCCGGTCAACTTGGGTGGTGAATTGTCTACATGAAACTCATTTTAAATAATCAAGTCTTAACAAGTTTGATTGCTAAACATTTTGGAAACATTTAATCATGCAAATATAGTTTTCATTTAATATATAATCATGAAAAAGTTCGGGTCACTACATAAATAATATACTACTATTAAAAAAGTTATAGAGATTTATATAACATGCTAA
The DNA here is from genome assembly GCF_046630445.1 of Rutidosis leptorrhynchoides. Classification (NCBI taxonomy): domain Eukaryota; kingdom Viridiplantae; phylum Streptophyta; class Magnoliopsida; order Asterales; family Asteraceae; genus Rutidosis; species Rutidosis leptorrhynchoides. The sequence goes on along the minus strand of NC_092336.1, from coordinate 305,249,573 downwards.
GAAGACTGCTTTGTGGTTAACCGTAATTTCGTAATGGCAGTCAACCTAGCAAATTGAGTTATCGTTTATGAAGGGATCCTGCCTAAGTGTGGGTAAAGACCCAATCAATTTCCAACCAAGAATCAACAAACCCTGCCCGACAGAGGATAGGGAGCAGAAACTTGCTGGATCTTACTATTACTTTGACGACAAACTAGGTCACACGCGTACATCGGCGCAAGTTGGCAGTTCGATAGAACACAAGAGCACATTCTGAAGAAGGTTGCACACAACTTCTGCGATGGCTGCACAAATAAAAGACGAGTGGTTGCACGTTAAAACAAACAACAAAGAAAACTAAAGAGATAATGGAAAAAACTAACAATGCAACACACTTACCACTCTTTTTCCTGAAGAACTTCTCCCCACTCTTGTCAGCATGCTTACACCTCGTCCTGTGGGAAGAAATGCCCTAGTCGACCGAATCCCTCCTTTGATAATAGGAGGGATGGGTATTATAGCATTATGATCATTGAATCTGATACCTGTGCGTAAAACCTCCTCCTCAAAATGTACGAAACCGTTAAACACATGCAACTTAATGCCAACAAAGGTAACAGTAACATTACCCCCTGTGCCGATGATAGATGAACGACAAAGGGTGCTGGACTGTGTAATCTGTAATTACGTAACTACTTCATCGGTGGGAGGATACTTAATATGATGATCGAAACTAGGAGAAACAAGTCCAAAAGAATAAAGGAGATGATCCTCCATAATACCCTCCAAATCCTGTCGAAGGATCGTCAAAAAAGATCTTCGAGGTGTTCAGTTTCAGTAACGAAGAAAGAAAGAAATGAAATCTTATGGGAGAATGGAAGAAAAAAAGTTGGAAGAGCATTGGATTTGGTAGCTTGAAGAAGAAGGAATATAAAGAATGAACACTTCGTAAAAAGGAGGAAGGTATTTATAGGGATGACAGAGAAAAAATAAAAAAATGGAAGGCGCATTGTGTCCGTACACGTGTCACAAATCCGACAAAGAGGGAACTAATAAGCTACAGTGATCGGGTTAAAGTAATGATTACGCTGGCGATTTCTGAGTGACAAGCTACAGTGGCCTATGGCAGAATGATGATTGACTTTGTGGTTTCTCTCGCTGAACAGACTGAAAAGCTGTAAAAACCACCCTGGCATTAAATGCACTGACCTAGTGCACTGTGCGTAATAATTCGAATTCTGCAACACATGTGTTTCTTTGCATTAAATGCAACTCTCCGACGTGCTAAACGTCATCATTAGAAGTTATACATCGTGCACAACGCTTTACATTAAAACGCACATTTTTTGCGCATTTCATAACATGATTAGAGTTCTACATCACGCAAAACAAGTTATGCGCAATATAGAACTGGGGGGGACTTAATGATGTGCATAGCTGCACATGTATATGCGCTATATCATATTAGCGCGCGTCACCCTAAATAAGTCGCACGGGCTCATATCTTACATGCACTAGCACACAATCTTGCCACACTTTAGCACTGATCTCACGAACATTGATTGTGCATCTGAACAAGAGCGCCACGTTAAGGAACGGATTGGCCTAGAGAAGTACTATGGCGACACAAAAGAAGAAAGGACACCTGTGGCTGCACGACGCCATCCTGACAGTACAGAACACACAACAAAGGACAGCAGGGTATAAAGGGGATAGCACTAAGATAATGGTAGTACTTTTTTAGCTTTATGGAATAAAAGGACAGAGATGATACTACGTGGCAACAACATATCCTTTTTGTCCCCTTACGTGGCACTAAGGGACAAAAGCCAACAAGTATAAATAGGCGTAACTAGAATGAATTGAAGGGACAATCATTCAGAATTACATCACATTTCACCTACAAGAATACTATCAAGTATTTTCACCCTAGCTAACCCGCGCAACCGGCACAACACTCACAAAGACTTAGCGATTTCAGGTAGTACACACCACGTAAATTCTAACATCTCCCTTAGGCTATCAACTCCGGTTAACCCGAATGATGGTGGGTTACATTTAACCACCCTTTCTGAGATCATCATCTCATATGAGGGTAATTCACGGTACTCTGGAACCGGAGAGTTAAACTCAAAAAACCCTTAAACCCCACATAATTGTTGATCTCGCATGAACCGAACACCTTGGACCATTTTATGCTTGATCATGTAGCATTTAAAACAAGCAAATTTAGTATCTCGATAGTGGATGTTCAAGATATATGACCAGAAGTAAGTCCCGATTGATGGACTATCAAGAAAAAATGGTTTAGTGATTAGATATGAAGATAATTCATGTGGGTATATGAAAGGTTTTGGTACGTTGTCAAAAAATTAATTCCACTTTCACTAATGTCCCACAAGTCGTTGGGCTTAAACATAAATTAATTTGCATAAGCCATCTGATAATCAAAAGAAATATAGTTCAATTCGTAAATAAATCTTGCACTATTATTGATAATACTAGGAAAGCATTGCTGACTGTAAAACATCATGAGAACATGTATCCAATTGACTTGAATACAGGTGTCACTATTGAAATGTCCCATTCATATTGACTATAAATGTTTTATATTAATTGGTTTCATTGCGAGGTTTTGACCTCTATATGAGACGTTTTTTCAAAGACTGCATTCGATTTTAAAAACAAACCATAACCTTTATTTTATCAATAAAGGTTTAAAAGCATAGCGTAGATTATCAAGTAATGATAATCTAAAATATAACGTTTTACACACAACCATTACATAATGATTTACAATAATATTACACATCGATTTAAATCTCCGAATGCAGTTTTTAAACAATATGTTACAAGCATGATGACTTCAATTCTTGTCCTTAATTTAGCATGCAATTGCGGAAGCTCTTAATAATCACCTGAGAATAAACATGCTTAAAACATCAACAAAAATGTTGGTGAGTTATAGGTTTAACCTATATTTATCAAATCGTAATAATAGGCCACAAGATTTCATTCTTCATAAATAACCATCTGTATAAAAATCATTCATATGTTTGAACACCTGGTAACCGACATTGACAAAAATGCATCTAGAATATCCCCAAAACAGAATCACTCGTCTGTAGAGAAAAATCGAAGTACTAAAGCAGTTCAAATTCTCTGACTGGGGCTTGTCAAAGCCCGTAGATCTACCTTTAAGATTTGCGTCAATTAGTGGTAATTATAATAAACACTAATTCATGGGTTACCAAGTTCAACAAGGGCAATATCCAGTATAGCAATTCAACATAGAATGTAGTTTCAATTACTTGTACCTATTTTGTAAAACATTTATAAAACTGCATGTATTCTCATCCCAAAAATATTAGATTTTAAAAGTGGGACTATAACTCACTTTCACAGATTCTTAATTCGTCGAGAATTAGACTTGGCCACTAGTCAATTCACGAACCTATAACAAATATATATACATATATCAAAGTATGATAGAAATATATTCATACCATATTTTATTACATTTTAATGATTTAGGTTTGTTAAGTTAACAGTACAACGTTAGTAGTCCATAATTAGTTATCCACAGTTAGTAGTACAGAAATAAATCGATATATTTATTATTTTGAATCAATCCACGACCCAGTGAATACAAGTCTCAGACTCGAGCACAACTCAAAGTATATATATTATTTTGGAATCAACCTCAACCTTGTATAGCTAACTCGAGCATTACCGCATATAGAGTGTCTATGGTTATTCCAAATAATATATGTAGATGACATAGATATGATATGTCAAAACATTGTATACGTGTCTATAGTCTATCAAGATTACATAATATATGTTAGAATACATGTATAATATAATATAAGTTAGTTAAGTTATGGTTAGTATAGATTTGTTACAAATTTCACGTAGCTAAAACAATCAAAATTATCCAATTTTGTTTTACCCATAACTTCTTCGTTTTAAATCCGTTTTGAGTGAATCAAAGTGCTATAGTTTTGTATAGAACTTGAGTTTATGAAAATAAACAGAAAAAGTGATAGTTTATAGTCAGAGTTACAAGTTACAAGTCATTTTTTAAGACGTAGTCATTTCAGTCAAAAGAACGACGTCTAGATGACTATTTTGAAAACATACTTCTGTATTGAGTTTAACCAAAATTTTTGGATATAGTTTCATGTTCATATGAAATATAATTTTCCCAGAAGAACAACTTTTAAATCAAAGGTTATCATAGTTTTTAATTATCCAACCCAAAACAGCCCCCGATTTTACTACGACGACGTATGTCCGGTTTTACGGTGTTCTTCGTGTTTTCGGGTTTTAAATCATTAAGTTAGAAAATCGTATAGATATATAACATGTGTTTAGTTGATTTTAAAAGTTAAGTTAGAAGGATTAACTATGTTTGCGAAAAAGTTTAGAATTAAATAAACTATGTTCTAGTGATTACAAGTTTAAATCTTCGAATAAGATAGTTATATATAGGAATCGAACAAGGTTATGAACAACATTACTACCTCAAGTATAATAGGTAAACCTACTGGAAATGATGAAAAAATAACTTGAGCTTCAAAGTATCTTTGATGGCTTGGAAGTTTTTGAAGTAGAATCATGACACGAAAACAAGTTCAAGTAAGAGTACTACTTGAATTAAGATATTTATAGTTATAGAAATAGAATCAAAGTTTGAATATGAATATTACCTTGTATTAGAAAGATAACCTACTGTAAATAACAAAGGTTTCTTGATCTTAGATGATTATTTGGAATGGATTTGAAAGCTTGGAAGTAATCTTGCAAACTTGAAAGTATTCTTGATTTTATGAAACTAGAACTTATAGAATTTATGAAGAACACTTAGAACTTGAAGATAGAACTTGAGAGAGATCAATTAGATGAAGAAAATTGACAAATGAAGGCATTTGTATGTGTTTTAAGTCATGATATATGGATTAGATATAAAGGATGTGTAAGTTTGTTTTCTTATAAATAATTCATGAATGATTAATAATATTTTTGTAATCTTGCTAAATAATTCAGACTAGATTACAAAGAATGGTTCCCACATGTTTAGTGACTCATTAAGGCTGCTAAGACCTAATCATTGAAGTGTATATACCAATAGTATATACATCTAAAAGCTGTGTATTGTACTAGTACGAATACGGGTGCATACGAGTAGAATTGTTGATGAAAATGAACGAGAATGTAATTGTAAGAATTTTTGTTAAGTAGAAGTACTTTGATATGTGTCATGAAGTCTTTCAAAAGTGTAATAGTACATCTTAATACATTACATGTATATGCATTTTAACTGAGTCGTTAAGTCATCGTTAGCCGTTACATTTAAATGTTGTTTTAAAACCTATAAGTTAACGATCTTGTTAAATGTAATTAATCCATTGTTATTATACTTAAATGAGATGTTAAATTGTTATGTTAACATGATAACATGGTGTATGAGTATATCTTAATATATATATATATATATATATATATATATATATATATATATATATATATATATATATATATATATATATGTTAAAATACTATTACAACGATAATCGTTACATATATATATATTGTTTCGAAATCCTTAAGTTAGTAGTCTCATCTTACTTGTGTAGTTCATTGTTATTACACTTAATGATATAATTAATTATCATTATATCATGTTAAACATAGTGTTATCATATCTTAATACAATACATATGTATTTATTTTAATTAAAACGTTGTTATAACGATAATCATTATATATATCGTTTCGAGTTTCTTTAATTCAGTAGTTTCATTTTATACATATAACTCTTTGTTAATATACTTTGTAATATACTTACTTATCATAATATCATGTCATATATATATATATATATATATATATATATATATATATATATATATATATATATATATATATATATATATCGTCATGTAGTTTTTACAAGTTTTAACGTTCGTGAATCGCCGGACAACTGGGTGGTCACTTGTCGACATGAAACTCATTTCAATTAATCAAATCTTAACAAGTTTAATTGCTTAACATGTTGGAAACATTTAATCATATAAATATATTTCTCATTTAATATATAATCATGGAAAAGTTTGGGTCACTACAGTACCTACCCATTAAATATATTTCGTCCCGAAATTTTAAGCAGTTGAAGGTGTTGACGCATCTTCTGGAAATCAGTGTGGGTATTTCTTCTTCATCTAATCTTCACGTTCCCAAGTGAACTCGGGTCCTCTACGAGCATTCCATCGAACCTTAACGATTGGTATTTTATTTTGCTTAAGTCGTTTAACCTCACGATCCATTATTTCGACGGGTTCTTCAATGAATTGAAGTTTTTCATTGATTTGGATTTCGTCTAAAGGAATGGTGAGATCTTCTTGGGCTAAGCCTTTCTTCGGATTCGAGACGTGAAAGGTATTATGTACGCCGGCTAATTGTTGCGGTAATTCAAGTTGATAAGCTACCGGTCCGACACGAACAATAATCTTGAATGGTCCAATGTATCTCGGGTTTCGTTTTCCTTGTTTTCCAAAACGAACAACGCCTTTCCAAGGTAATACTTTAAGCATGACCATGTCTCCAATTTCAAATTCTATATCTTTTTTTTTACTGTCTGCATAGCTCTTTTGTCGACTCTGAGCGGTTTTTAAACGTTGTTGAATTTGAATAATTCCCTCGGTAGTTTCTTGGATAATTTCTGGACCCGTAATTTGTCTATCCCCCACCTCACTCCAATAAATTGGAGACCTGCACTTTCTACCATAAAGTACCTCAAACGGCGCCATCTCAATGCTCGAGTGGTAACTGTTGTTGTAGGAAAATTCTGCTAACGGTAGATGTCGATCCCAACCGTTTCCAAAATCAATAACACATGCTCGTAGCTTGTCTTCAAGGGTCTGTATCGTCATTTCACTTTGCCCATCAGTTTGTGGATGATAGGTAGTAATCATGTCTAGACGAGTCCCCAATGCTTGTTGTAAAGTTTGCCAAAACCTGGAGACAAATCTGCCATCCCGATCAAAGATAATAGAGATTGGTATTCCATGTCTGGAGACAACTTCCTTCAAGTATAGTCGTGCTAACTTCTCCATTTTATCATCTTCTCTCATTGGCAGAAAGTGTGCTGACTTGGTGAGATGATCGACTATTACCCAAATATTATCATAACCACTTGCAGTCCTTGGAAATTTAGTAATGAAATCCATGGTAATGTTTTCCCATTTCTATTTTGGGATTTCTGGTTGTTGAAATAGACCTGATGGTTTCTGATGTTCAGCTTTTACCTTAGAACACGTCAAACATTCTCCTACGTATTTAGCAATATCGGCTTTAATGCCCGGCCACCAAAAATGTTTCTTGAGATCTTTGTACATCTTCCCCTCTCCGGGATGTATTGAATATCTGCTTTTATGTGATACCCTAAGTACCCTTTCTCTCACATCTCCAAACTTTGGTACCCAAATTCTTTCAGCCCTATACCGGGTTCCGTCTTCCCGAATATTAAGATGTTTCTCCGATCCTTTGGGTATTTCATTCTTCAAATTTCCTTCTTTTAAAACTCCCTGTTGCGCCTCCTTTATTTGAGTAACAAGGTTAGTATGAATAATTATATTCATAGCTTTTACTCGAATAGGTTCCCTGTCCTTTCTGCTCAAGGTGTCAGCTACCACATTTGCCTTTCCCGGGTGGTAACGAATCTCAAAGTCGTAATCATTCAACAACTCAATCCACCTGCGCTGTCTCATGTTTAGTTGTTTTTGATCAAATATATGTTGGAGACTTTTGTGGTCAGTATATATGATACTTTTGACCCCATATAAGTAGTGTATCCACATTTTTAATGCAAAAACAATAGCACCCAATTCTAAATCGTGAGTCGTATAATTTTGCTCGTGAATCTTCAATTGTCTCGACGCATAAGCAATTACCTTCGTTCGTTGCATTAATACATAACCGAGACCTTGCTATGATGCTTCACAATAAATCACAAAATCATCATTCCCTTCTGGCAATGATAATATAGGTGCCGTAGTTAGCTTTTTCTTCAACAATTGAAACGCTTTCTCTTGCTCATCCTTCCATTCAAATTTCTTCCCTTTATGCATTAATGCAGTCAAGGGTTTTGGTATTTTGGAAAAATCTTGGATGAATCTTCTGTAGTAACCAGCCAATCCTAAAAATTGATGTATATGCTTCGGAGTTTTCGGGGTTTCCCAATTTTTAACGGTTTCAATCTTTGCTGGATCCACCAGAATACCTTCTTTATTCACTATGTGACCGAGGAATTGAACTTCTTCCAACCAAAATGCACACTTTGAAAACTTAGTGTACAATTTTTCCTTTCTTAACAATTCTAGCACTTTTCTCAAATGTTCACCTTGCTCTTGATCATTCTTTGAGTAAATAAGTATGTCATCGATGAAAATAATGACAAACTTGTCAAGGTATGGTCCACACACTCGGTTCATGAGGTCCATGAACACAGCTGGTGAGTTAGTCAAACCAAACGGCATTTGTAATGATCGTAACGCGTTCTAAAAGCAGTCTTCGGAATATTATCCTCCTTCACCCGCATTTGATGATACCCGAAACGTAAATCGATCTTCGAATAAACTGACAAGCCTTGTAGTTGATCAAATAAGTCGTCGATTCTCGGTAGCGGATAACGGTTCTTGATGGTAAGTTTGTTCAACTCTCAGTAGTCGATACACAACCTGAATGTACCATCCTTCTTTTTGACAAATAAAACAGGAGCTCCCCACGGTGATGTGCTTGGTCGAATGAAACTACGCTCTAAAAGTTCCTGTAATTGGCCCTGGAGTTCTTTCATTTCGCTGGGTGCGAGTCTGTATGGAGCACGAGCTATTGGTGTAGCTCCTGGTACAAGGTCTATTTGAAATTCAACGGATCGGTGTGGAGGTAGTCCCGGTAATTCTTTCGAAAATACATCGGGAAATTCTTTTGCGAAGGGCACATCACTGATGTTCTTTTCTTTGGGTTGTACCTTTTTGACGTGTGCTAGAACATCATAGCAACATTTTCTTATTATCCTTTGTGCTTTCAAATTACTAATAAGGTTTAGCTTCGCGTTGCTATTTTCTCCGTACACCATTATGGGTTTTCTCTTCTCGCGCATAATGCGTATCGCATTTTTGTAACAAACGATCTCTGCTTTCACCTCTTTCAACCAGTCAATGCCAATTATCACATCAAAACTCCCTAACTCTACTGGTATCAAATCAATCTTAAACATTTCGCTAACCAGTTTAATTTCTCAGTTTCGGCAAATTTTATCGGCTTTAATTAATTTACTGTTCGCTAATTCTAGTAATCACTTATTATCCAAAGGCGTTAAAGGGAAACTTAATTTAGCACAAAAATCTCTACTCATATAGCTTCTATCCACGCCCGAATCAAATAAAACATAAGCAGGCGCATCGTCAATAAAAAACATACCCGTAACAAGCTCCGGGTCTTCCTGCGCTTCTGTTGAGTTGATGTTGAAGGCTCTTCCATGGCCTTGCCCATTATTATTCCCTTGGTTTGGGCATGATTTGCTGAAATGGCCCGGCTTTCCGCATCCGTAACAAATAATAGAATTATTTGTTTTATTATTTTTATAGGCCGTCGATCTTTAGAAGTCACAGCTTCTGTTACACTTGGTACACACTACAACACTGTACTTATTCGGATGGTATCCGTCACACCTTTTGCATGGAGTTTTCTGGTTTTTGTTGCCATTGTTGTTATTGAGATTGTTGTTGGGCTTGTTATTGTTGTGGTTGTTATAGTTGTTGGGACAGTTGTTATAGTGGTTGTTGTTGGGACGTTTGTTGTTGCGTTTATTGTTGTGAAAAATGGTGCGATTGTAGTTTTGATTATTATTGTTGTTATACTGGTGAATTTTGTCACCGGTATCTTCCCACTTCCTCTTACCTTCCTTTGTTTTGGCCTCTCCGGCCGCCTGCTCTTTAATTTTTCCTTCAATCTGGTTTATGAGTTTGTGAGCCATTCGACTTGCCTTTTTGTATGGAAGCGGGCTCGTGTGAACTCACATCTTCTTGAATCCTTTCTGGTAACCCTTTTAAATTAAAATGAATACATATGTATCGTATTATGATGTATTGATACACTTTTGAAAGACTTAAATACATATGTCAATATACTAATACTCAACAAAGATAGCTATACTCATTTTCCCATTCAATTTTCTCAAGAATTCTACTCGTATTCATACAATATTTTTACCCGTATTATACGCAGCTTCTAAACGTATTTACTAAATGATTAAGGAAACATCTGGGAAACATCATTTGTTATATTAACATTTTCTTTGAATCTTACACACACACATAACATTTTCTTTGATTTCCTAAACCAAATTCTCTCCATCTTAACTCTCTCTAAACTCAAGAACACATCTAGTTCAGCAACCTTGATCATCTATATCAATCACTAGCTTCAATACAATCTATAATCTTTGATGAATGCAGCAGAGGTGTACAAAAATACTATTATTTTTACTACGAAATACGACGAAATATGATACAAGTTTTAATTATTTATTTACAGATGGGATATACCTAAACTCTGCTACAACACTATAGTTAGTGTACCTAATCATAGAGTAGTATAGTTTTTAGTAAGTCCGGTTCGTTCCACAGGGAGACGGCTTATTTTACACTATATTTTAAACAGCTATATTTGTACAAAACATATTTAATTATATATGATAATATATAAAAGGGGGATTTACCGTTTAATGACCGGTTTGTCAATTTTAAGTCAAGCGTAAATATAAATGATGAAAATTAAAGTGCGTAAAATAATTAACGATATTTAAATGACGATATATAAAATTGCGTTAAGAAATGAAATAAAATAATTATGCTTATTTAAACTTCCGTAATCATGATGTTTGACATTTTGATTTTAATTTATTACCCTGGGTTATTTGTCATTTGTCCTGGATTTATTTGACACCTATCTGGTTTTTGCCCATAATAGTTCATCGGTCATAATTATAAAATGCTCGTCAAATTAACCTTATACTCGAAGTCAAATATTCCAACTAATTAGGGATTTGAACTGTAACAAAGTTTTAATACTTTGCTAATAATTACACCAGGTTATCGACTTCGTGTAATCCAAGGTTTTAATACTTTGTTAACAATTACACCAATTACCCTTGTATGTAATCCACCCCTGTTTTAATGAGTCTATTGACTATTAATCCATCCCGTCTCCGGTCAAATGAACAATTATTAGAATTTATAATTATCCCGCCCATCATACCCAATCGAACGTATGTGGCTATTTATAAATACGTAAAATTGTAAATCTCTATATTAATCAAATATAAAGTCCATTAATAGCCCATAGTCTAATTTTTACAAGTGTCGATCTTTTGTCCAAACCCTAATTATGGTCCAAAGTTCAATAACCCCGTCTTAATATTTAGTCCAACATCACGATTACTTCGACTTAAATAAGCATACTAATAACTTAAATATGAGACATTAATTTAAAAAGGAAGAACATAGCTTACAGTGGTTATTAAATAAGCATACTATCTCTCCCTCCATTCCAAGAAATCATCCTAGATCAAGAACATCCATTTAATCTCAGAAACTTTTCATTCTAAATCAAGGTAATAATCATATTCAAGCTTTGGTTCAATTCCTATAAATATAACTATCTTAAATCAAGTAGTAATCTTACTTGAACTTTGTTTCATTCCATGATTCTACTTCAAAAATTTCCAAGATTTCAAGCACATCATCAAGCTCAAGATCAATTCCATATTTTTTCAGCAACCTTATTCATTTGATTTAAGGTAGTAACCTTGTTCATAATCTTGTTTGATTCATATTCATATAGCTATCTTATTAGGAGTATATGACTTGTAATCACTAGAACATAGTTTAGTTTATTCTAAACTTGTTTGCAAACAAAATTAATGCTTCTAACTTGACACTTAAAACACTTGAACACCGTAAAAACTGAACTTACGCCGTCGTAGAGAAATCAGGGGCTGTTTTAGGTTGAATATTTAAAACCTATCTTGAACATTGAATTAAAAGTTGTTTTCTGGGAAAATGTTATTTCATATGAACATGATAATATATTCAAAAATTATGGTTAAACTCAAAGTAGAAGTATGTTTTCAAAATGGTCATCAAGATGTCGTTCTTTCAACGGATATGACTACCTTCTTCTAATTGGACATGTAACGTATAAATCCAACTATAAATCAACACTTTTACAGTTTAGATTTTGAAAATTGAGTTCGTTACAAAACCATAGCAATTTGATTCACTCAAAACCGATTTGTAATGAAGAAAGTATGCGCAAAACAATATTGGTTAGAAATAGCTAAATTAGCTAGCTACGGGATTAATTTAACTAAATCTATACAAACCATATCCTAGCTAATTTTTCCTATATCTTACATGTATTTAAACATGTCATGACTATTTCCTTGTAATATACTAGTCTTGGTTAATTCCGAGACAATATAATATAATCTTGATTAGGTAAGACAATAGTTATGCAATACGTCAGATAAATCGTAAGATACATGTACACACTACATCTGGGTTAATTCTAAGACAATACGCGTACAATGGGTCATGATTGAGTCTTGAACAATACGTATACAATACATTATGATTAAATTCCAAGATTATATATTGAACTATTGGTCTATATTTGGATTACTAACATTGGACAATTAAAATTATTATAAGTATGAAATATTAATTACAACATATTTTTAACTTATAATACCGTTATTAGGTTCGTGAATCATACCAAGGCTAAGTCTTACTTCTTCCATGATTTGAAAATCAACAAGTGAGTTATTGTCCCATTTTTACTATCTAATATTTTTGGGATGCAAATACATGCAGTTTTGTAAATGTTTTACAAAATAGACATAACTACTTGAAACTATATTCTATGGTTGAATTATTATATTGGATATACCTGTTTTTGCTTGGTAACCTAAGAATTAGTGAACTGGCCACTAATTGACGCGAATTCTAAAGATAGATCTATGGGCATTGACACGCCCCAATCAGAGAATTTGAACTGCTTTAGTACTTCGATTTCTATACAGATTGTGAATGCCTGTATTTAGCATACTGATTGCGAGTGCCGGTATGTTGGGGGATATTCTATATGCATTTTGTTAATGTCGGTTACCAAGTGTTCATCATATTAATGATTTTGATACAGATTGCTATATGCATGTATGCTATTTATGAAAAATGAAATCTTGTGGTCTATTATGATGATTTATTAGATAGGTTAAACCTATGACTCACCAACATTTTTTGTTGACATTTTTAAGTATGTTTTATGCTCAGGTGATTATTAAAAGCTTCCACTGTTGCATGCTATTTAAGTATAAGATTTGGAGTCAGCATGCTTATATTATATTGTTTAAAACTACATTCAAAAACATCTTTTGTTGTAACATATTATTAACCATTATGTAATGGTTATGTGTAGACTTTGTATTTTTAGATTATCATTGATCGATAATCTATATTATGTCAGTAACCATTATCAATAAAATAAAGGTTATGGTTTGTTTTAAAAACGAATGCAGCCTTTGAAAACGTCTCATATAGAGGTTAAAACCTCACAATAAAACCAATTAATATGAAACATTTATAATCGATATGAACGGGGCATTTCACTTTAGCTTTACTTGGGTATTCTATTTGAAGCAACATAGTGAAGCTACTGATGAAATTAACAATTTTATCAAAAGGATGGAACTGGTAAATGGACATTTAGTGAAGCAACTTAAAAGTGATCATGGCACGTAATTTAAGAATTTTACACTTGCAGAATTCTGTGATGAGAAAGGAGTTTTACAAAAAAATTCTGGTGTGAGAACACCTGAACCGAATGGTGTTGTTGAAAGAAGGAATAAAACTCTCATTAAAGCTGGAAGATCTATGTTAGCTGAGTCCGGGTTGAAGAATTCCTTCTAGGAAAAAGTTTTTTTACCTATAATAGATCTCTGATAGTTAAAAGATACCAAATGATGGCATATGAAGTTCTAAAAGTTAGAAGACCCTTAATTGGATTTTTAGTGTGTTTGGTACTCCATATTTCATTCTCAACAATACGAATCAACTTGTGAAATTTGATGCTAAAGTTGATGCAAGATTTTTCCTTTAGTACTCAAATATATCTAAAGCATATAGGGTTACAATAAAAGAAGAGGATGTTTTGAAGTATCAGTTAATGTTGCATTTGATAAAAATGTCTCAACCTCATCAAATTCTAAAGAAGAAGTGGATTTAATTTCTAAAGAGCCAACTCAGTAAGCTCTAGTTGAAGAAGAGCCAGTGGCAGGTCCCTCTCAAATTCTTGTTGCTGGTTATTCTGATAATTATTTATGTCTCACTTTTATCATCTGAAAAAAGATTAACCAGACCTGTTGATTATAATTATAATTTACAACTTGAGCAAGGTTGATTTCTAATATGGCTTAAACGGATAGTTTATTTTAATGTGATGTCGTCCAGTAGCTAATCGTAAATTCAAGATATTAAGAGATAAATTGAGTTTTAAATTTATAATGGGGGGCGTGCAAAATCTAATACTCCTTCCTAAGGTGAGCAAGGAAGTATGACCTAGGGTCATTCGTTTTAGAAGACAGTAGAATCAAAACAATTACAGCAGCAAACTAATCTCATCTTAGCAAACAATTTAAATAAGGAGTAGTTTTGTTTTGGGTTTTCTAATCCTAAAAAAAGTAAAGGTAAATAATTAAAGCGGTAAAGATAACATTTGTGTTATGTATAGACAAAAAAATCTCTTTACCTCTGTTGTCCACCATCATAGCTAAATGATATTGCATATGACCTTGTGTGCTCTAGGTATGGCTCGAGCTATTAGAATTGGATGCTATAAGTAATTAATTTGTGTGTGTGGGGGGGGGGGTTGAGTAGTTAATTGATTTCTTAAAACTTTTTTTCCTGATATTTTTAACATTCTAAGCTCAAGTTTTAAGTGAGGAAACATTTGTGTTTGTTAAAGCAACATGTAAAGAATGTAAAGTAGAACAAACACAAGGATTTATAGTGGTTTGAGAGGATGTTAAATAACCCTCCTTCATCCACTTTTTGACACATTATATCGAGAATTTAGCTTTACTAAACTTTTCTTCAAATCCAGTGGAGATCCGATTACACTAATTGTTCTTCGATATGATACACCAACAATCTTTCGATCTCATTGGAAGATTAAAGCTTACTTATATCAAACTTGTCTCCAATCTTAGACAAGTATTAGCTCCCAATGAAATTAATCAACTTCCTAGATCCCGTTAAGGAACTTGAATCACTAAGTAAGATGGTGTTCTTATTACAAGAACAATCCTACTAACATGATCACCCCAATTTAGAAGCAGACCCACTCAATCACCTATAAACAATTATAGTGAAAGTAAAATGTTACCTCTTTATTTACATCAAAGAGTGTAGTTGTACAATGCAAACTCACTAATGATATAATTTAGGAATTGAGTTTACATTTACTCTAACTTGGGTATAAGATAGAATATTCCTCTTACTAATCATATATATTTGGATGTGAATTGAAGTATAATGTGATCTTGCTGTATCTAAATGAAGTTCGGGAGAGGAGAGTCAATCTTCAAGATTTGAATATGTCTTCTTTTTATAGTTGAAGAGATGAGCTTGATAGATGAGTAATGGTCATATCCATGGCTGACTGTGGCAAATATTCATGGCTGACTGTGGCAATAGTCCAAATAAAATTTCCATTTATGTAACGACTCTTTCTTTTCAAGTGTGTTGGACAGTTGTTGAATTAGTGTTACCTGCAGAAAGTATGCAATATCCTAGACAAATGCTTTAGTTTTAAAGTATTTGATTTATCTTGGACTTAGCTTTATGAAAGAGACTTGTCACAAACACCTTGGGCGAGTCTTTCTTTCTTGGCATTCCATCATGAATACCAATTAAGCTAAGTGCCGATCTGGATAATGAATACCAATTAAGCTATGTTCCAATTGGGATAATGAATACCAATTAAGCTAAGTGCCGATCTGGATCATATTCAATTCAAACTTTAGTCAAAAACTAGTGATTAAGTTTAGGTTGAAAAAGTAACTTTTACTTGAATCATCAACTCGATAAAAATAATGAACTACTATAAGCATTAACCTTTTGACTTTATTCCAAAGCACATAATCAATCTTATGATCCTAACATGTATAGGTCATTTGTATGGTGACAATAATGTGTACATGATAACGGGTTACGTATATTAAGATTACTTACTTAAAACAACATTC
This sequence comes from Rutidosis leptorrhynchoides, assembly GCF_046630445.1. Lineage (NCBI taxonomy): Eukaryota > Viridiplantae > Streptophyta > Magnoliopsida > Asterales > Asteraceae > Rutidosis > Rutidosis leptorrhynchoides. Next base: position 305,233,225 of record NC_092336.1, on the reverse strand, counting down.
ATTAATTGTTCAAGTAATTTAAGCAGGCAACACATACTGATCTGTTTAAGTATAAATCAAATAACATGCATTGATCATTTTAGTCATTAAGCCTAAATCATGTTCTTAATATGTTAAGATGTGATAGCGAATGATTTAGCTCATTAGGTATGTGATACCAATTTGCTAGGTGTCTCTAATCTCTTAATTCACATAGTCATGTAAGCACATAGATTAGTATACATAGATCAATATATGCTTGATAAAACCATATTCTTAATGTATTAGGAAAATAATGTCTTATGGTTTTATCTTTGGTCCATCATGTCTTTGTTTAAGTACTTTACTTGAGATGGTTTGATTTCCATAAATCAATAGACATGATTTGTAAATGTTACAAGTGATCAACCTGCATCATATGTCACTTAGTTACATATGGTTTGATATAAGTTAAGTATTCATTTAAGCATGTATACTTGTAACAATTGTGCTAGACTGATATGGCCAAAACATATGGTTTATTTAGCGTGGTGTATTCATGCTACTTACCGTCTATCATGGTTGATCAAAAGGGATTGGTTGTTTTAAATTTATAATAGCAGGGCCTAAATCTACTACTCCTTTCTATAGGCGAGTGAGGGAAGTATGATCTAGGGTCGTTCGTTTAAGAAGAAAACATAATCGAAACTTCGTATTAGCAAACTAAGGCACTTAGTAGACTAACTATTCTCAGGAGTAGTTTTGGGTAACTTTTTAGTTTTCTAATTCCTAAGATAAATAGATAAGTAAATATAGCGATAAGGATAAAATTTGTATTTAAGATAAAGTTAAAGCAAGTGCTTTTTATGATTTCATCAATTAATTAGCAGAGATTGTGTAATGCTGGCTCATGGATAGGTGTTGAACCTGGACTCCTTATGTTGTGCCTTAACGTCCCTGTCAGATGACTGACATGTCATTGGGTGATTAGGTTAGCTTTTGGTGATTCTGAATAGATAACAATGCCCTCAACCACCAACGTCAATCAATCATTCCTACATAAAGGTATAGGCGGCTCTTCACTAGGCGCTCTCGGAAAAGGTGGCATATTAACATTCCACAAGGTTTAAACTTTCTTATGCATAGCGATGGATCATAAGATATCCATGATCCAAGAGATGTGATGTGTTTCGATGGTTTCGTTAATGATTGGTAAATGATCAGCTAGGCTTGATATGACCGAAATGGACGGTTTTATTCGTGCGGTGTCGTTGGGCCGCAAGGCGTCATGATCAGCTTAATCAAGAAGGAGAACAATGGTTTATTATTTATATTTTACGGGGCCTAAATTTACTTTTAACTTTCTAAAGTAGAAGGTGTAAGTTAACCAAGGGTCGTACTTTTGAATGGTTTAACGAATTGAAGATCAAGTGGATAATTGTCTCTGGTTAAATTACCTAGATAAAGGATAGTAGTTGGTTTTAAGATAATAATCCTAATTTTCAAATAAAGAAAGTGGAAGGATATCCGGAGTATGCACATCAGGGAAATGTTGAGCAAGATATAAGTTTGGGCTAAGGAAAGGTAATTATGTTTAAATTAAAGCCAAGATTAGAATGGTGTAGATCTGGTTAGATGAGCCAATTACACAGACCTACTTATCTCTAGACTCTCAGAGTTCTCTTTGAGTAGTGAAAAGTATCTCACTTAGTTGTATAATTGAAACGTAACTATACCTCGTAGGTTATCCTCAGTAAAGTACTAGTTTTATTAGTGAGTTGAGTTTCTATCCTAACCCTCATTATCAGTTTAGTTAACTAAATAACAACGTGCGGTGTTGATTGAACACTGATCACAAATGGAAGGAGTCGTCGGGTTAAGTTGACAAAATCTTAAATGAAAACTAACAACTATTTCATCATACTAATGAGATCATACCAATCTAAATATTATACAACATTACGGTTGATATACTGAAAGTAAAGCAGATAGAAACCTAAAAGATACCTAAACAGTTGATATGACTTAATCCTAAAGCAACAATCAAACAAGAACATGCAATAGGTGTTGGTCATATAGTCAAGGGACTAACTAGATCTTAACAGCTCCTAAGAGGTCTCTTCAGAACAATCAATAGGAATACTGGGTCATTCATGTCTCAATTCCTAAGTTCCGTGTCCAATAAAAGCTTTAGGATCCTCTCGGGAACTCCGGCCAAACTGAGTTCATAGAATCTTCAGATACAGTATAACTAGGGGTCTTAATCCTATGAAGTAGCTAAGTTCATATAGGTAGACAAGTCTGATCACAATCTAGGTTGGTCAATCCTTAAGATGATAGCATACAAATCTATCGGGATCACAAGTTTAGCATAACATCGATAACCATACTAATTTAACATAACTACGCTAACCCAAACTTCTATCATGGAAACATACAGATTAATTAAGCTAACATGGTAATATTGGAATGCATTATTAAACACAAATGGTAACAATACATGTTTAATTAAAAAGGCAAGCGTTTCAGATAAAAACCTGAAAAGGCTAAAGAAATCTGCCCAAGATCATAGGGACTCGCCGGGATATCCTCCACAAAATAAAAGCTAAGCTAGCTACTACTAAAAACTAACTAAAAAGCTTGAAAATATAAATTGAAGTACAAATTGAGTGTGTGAAAAAATGAATGGAAGAGGCCCTTTAAATAGAATGGAAAATGGCCTGCATACAGCTGACAAGCCGTATGGCAGGCCATTTTTATAGGCCGTTTACTTTGGCAAGACGTTTTGCAAGGTCGTTTGCCCAAGCCGTATGGCAGGACGTTTTTCACACTCTAGGCCGTATCGCAAGCCATAGGGCAAGCCGTATGGCCTGCCCTGGTCAGCTTGTTTCCTGGATCGTAACTTGATTTCCTTGGTCGTAACTTGTCTTTCACCATTTTCGCTCTAGATTCTTTGTTTTAGCTCAGTTTTAGTTTATTCTTTTTGCATCGCCTTTGTAATTACTTAATCTACAAAATTAATTGAAAAAGCGATTATTTTGGTGACAAAGTTTGGAACTTTATGGATTTAGGGCTCAATATCGGGGGTAAAAACGTGACTTTTTGGCCGATATCGAATACCCCACACTTAGCTTTGCTTGTCCTCAAGCAAAAAGCGGGAATATAAGGTTCTTTCTAATAGATCATTCCTCGCCCACCCTTAGGTCCTTTTATTAAGACTGTGATGACCCGGGAATTTCCGACCAAATTTAAACTTAATCTTTATATGGTTTCGACATGATAAGCAAAGTATGTAATGTTGAGTCTAGAAAATTTTGAAACGATGTTCATATATTAATAGACCTTCGACCATTCCTGACGATTCACGAACAACTATTTGTAAATAGATATACGTGTATATATATCTTTAAATATATAAATAATAATTGAAAATATAATTTGAAATATTATATGTTGTTGATGTTAGAATTAATAATGTAAAATAATAATAATATATAATAAATATTATTCAAAAAGTATGTATATAAATAAAGTATATAGATTATATATTTTGTGATTTCGAAATTATTTAGTAAACGAAGGTAACGCTCAATTGTCATTCGATTGATAGTAGACGCATTAAAAAAATAAATTTATATGATTTTAAAATAAACGGTTATCCGAAAATGAGTTCTATAAATTTTAGGCTTCTTAAAGATATATTTAGGAACCATTTGTTGAATTTTAAAACTTTTCATATTTTACTTGGGGTTGGGAGTGATTAATTAATGTCTTTTTTATTTAATAGTTAATGCTCGAATTTTATATCATAATGAACAAAATAAATAAATATAGTTAATTTAAAAATATGAGATTTTTCCGAAGAATTTTATCCGCCACTGATTTATCAAGCGGGACACGATATCGCACTCCGAGTAGAGTGTCGGTAGGAATAATACAAAATGGCAGCTGGATGCTTGAGATATTTATTCCTTCACTTCACTGTTTATGCTTGATTGAATTTACACAGTTTTCGTTTGCATTTTTAAAAAACTCATATGTATATTATGATAGCATGTAGCATGTAGACTATAAATCCACTCCACCTTCACTTACACTACTATCACTTTGGCTCATCCACCTACAACTACACTTCGAGCCACACGACACCACCACACTCACCAAACCACCACCATCTCCGGTTCACCACCACCTGCAATCGACTTCACCACTACGAATTAACCAACACCACCTTTCTTTCTCTCTCTTGTTACAACCACCACTGATGATCGTGATCATATTTCTATTCCAAGTTCAACCAGAATCCTTACCATCTCTACCCTATTTCAATCGACATCTTCCATTCCTCCCACCACCATGGACACCCGTCACACTCTCCTCTCTCTTTCCTGTTTATGATCAAGAACCATCTCATACTTATTCATGATTTTGTGTCAATCGAACGATAAGATCCAACATCATCATTGCTTATTTGTTGCTACTGTATTAACTCCTTTTCGAAATGACACCAACAAATAAACCTACAACCTATGTACACTGTTACGATACAATATATTTTTTTATTTTTTTTTCTTTTTGACAAATACAAGTGTTGATGCCATAACCGCTATTTACTGCGACAGTGATGGGTGTTGTGGATGTTGATGAGTGGTGTAAATGATGATGACTAAACGTATGGTGATGATAAATAGAAGATGAAGATGATGGAGGTGATGATGACAAACGTGATTACTGATGAAGATGTGATCAAAGCAGGTGAGAAAATAAACCTATCATATTTGATATTCTGTTTACGTGAATATATTAGATGATTATATTAAAAATCAGTCAATGATCATGATGATGTTACGAAGATGATAACGAAGACGATGATGATAAGCCAATGATGGTGATGCTCGGTAATGATGATGATGGTACGGTAGTGAAGATAAATGAATATGATTATGATTATGATTATGATTATGAACATGATTATGATTATGATTAGGATGGAGTATGATGATAGTTGATGATGATGATGGAAGCTTGATGATAATGAATAGTTATGGGTTTTGAAAGAAGAAGAAGAATAGAAGAAACGGGTTAATAAATTATTTTAGGATATGAAACAGAAAAATGGATATGGTGCAATGGTTTGATGATGTGTTGGGTTATCTAGAGGTCCTGGGTTCGAAACCAGGGAGTTACAAAAATAATTTATTTTTTTCAATAAACACTACCTTACGGTTGTAGGTCTGTTGGACCAAATTGTTGTTGGGCTTGTGTTTACAGTTGGGCTGAGATTTCCAAATTAACCTGTTGGGCCGATTTAAATTTGGAATTTTGAGGTTCATGTTGGGCCGAGAGCGACTAAAATTCTGTTGGGCTGAAACCTAGTAAAATACGGTTGGGCCGTATATTTCTTTATGTCATTGGACTGAGATCCAGTTCATATTATAGCGAATGATGATGACACAATTTCAGAAAGACAAAGTTGGGCGAATGGTTAAGGGTGTGGTTGTTTAATGAGAGGTCATGGGTTTGAGTCTTATCTGAGGCATTTGTTTTTGGGATAAGCTTTTAAGGTAGCATTATAATTATTTTTATTATTATCTTTATTACTATTATTATTATTATTATTATTATTATTATTATTATTATTATTATTATTATTATTATTATTATTATTATTGTTGTTGTTGTTGTTGTTGTTGTTGTTGTTGTTGTTGTTGTTGTTGTTGTTGTTGTTGTTGTCATTATTATAGTTATTATTAACAAAAGTATCATTATTAAGATTATCGATAGTAATAAGGTTATTATAATAATTATTATTATTAAGTATTATGTAACATTATCGAAATTATTATTTTCATTATCATTAATATTAAACTTTTCAATTTATTTAAAACTACCGTTATTGTCATTATTAAAAGACTTATCATTAAAACCATCATTAATATTATTATCATTTTTATTAATACTAGTATTATCATTATCATCCCTATTAATATTATCTTACTATTAATATAATTACTAATTTTAACAAACAAATGATATATACATACACAAAAATACATTAATACAAATAACAAAACGAAAAGTAATATATAACAAATAAATATATGAAATATATATATTATTAATATAAAAAGTATATAATTAATAAATTTATACATATATATTATTCGATTACAATTATGTATATTAATACATATACAAATGATATAGGTTCGTGAATCCGAGGCCAACCCTGCATTGTTCAATGTCGTCATATGTATTTTTACTAAAAAATACAATACTGTGAGTTTCATTTCCCTTTTACTCTTTACATTTTTTGGGACTGAGAATACATGCGCTGCTTTTATAAATGTTTTACGAAATAGAAACAAGTAATCGAAACTACATTATATGGTTGAATGATCGAAGCTGAATATGCCCCTTTTGCTTGGTAACCTAAGAATTAGTAAACCGATCTACTAATTGATCTATGGGCCCGACTGAAATGTCCCGTTCATATTAATTATAAACGTTCCATATTAATTGATTTCGTTGCGAGGTTTTGACCTCTATATGAGACGTTTTTCAAAGACTCCATTCAATTTTAAAACAACCATAACCTTTATTTTATCAATAAAGGTTTTAAAAGCATTACGTAGATTATCAAATAATGATAATCTAAAATATACTGTTTACACATGACCATTACATAATGGTTTACAATAGAAATATATTACATCGACATATGTTTCTTGAATGCAGTTTTTACACAATATCATACAAACATGGAATCCAAATCCTGTCCTTATTTTAGTATGCAACAGCAGAAGCTCTTAGTATTCACCTGAGAATAAACATGCTTTAAACATCAACAAAAATGTTGGTGAGTTATAGGTTTAACCTATATATATCAAATTGTAACAATAGACCACAAGATTTCATATTTCAATACACATTCCATACATAGAGATAAAAATTATTCATATGGTGAACACCTGGTAACCGACATTAACAAGATGCATATATAAGAATATCCCCATCATTCCGGGACACCCTTTGGATATGATATAAATTTCGAAGTACTAAAGCATCCGGTACTTTGGATGGGGTTTGTTAGGCCCAATAGATCTATCTTTAGGATTCGCGTCAATTAGGGTGTCTGTTCCCTAATTCTTAGATTACCAGACTTAATAAAAAGGGGCATATTCGATTTCGATAAATCAACCATAGAATGTAGTTTCACGTACTTGTGTGTATTTTTGTAAATCATTTATAAAACCTGCATGTATTCTCATCCCAAAAATATTAGATTTTAAAAGTGGGACTGTAACTCACTTTCACAGATATTTCCTTCCTCGGAAATAAGACTTGGCCACGGATCGATTCACGAACCTATACAAATATGTACATATGTACATATATATCAAAGTATGATCAAAATATAATTACAACTATTTTTATTATGTTTTAAAGAATTGAGTGTATTAAGTCAGCTGTCCTAATTAATAATCTACAACTAGTTGTCCACAGTTAGATGTACAGAAATAAATCGATATACTATCTTGAATCAATCCACGACCCAGTGTATACACGTCTCAGGATAGATCACAACTCAAAGTATATATATTTTTGGAATCAACCTCAACCCTGTATAGCTAACTCCAACATTACTGCATATAGAGTGTCTATGGTTGTTCCAAATAATATATATACATGGGTCGATATGAAATGTCAAAACATTTGCATACGTGTCTATGGTATCCCAAGATTACATAATATATTAGAATACATGTATAATACAATATAAGTTAGCTAGGATATGATTTGTATAGATTTGTTAAACATTTCCCGTAGCTAAAAAGATCAAAAATTTCCAATCTTGTTTTACCCATAACATCTTCATTTTAAATCCGTTTTTATTGAATCAAATTTCTATGGTTTCATATTGAACTCTAATTTAAGAATCCAAACAGAAAAAGTATAGGTTTATAGTCGGAAATTTAAGTTACATGTCAATTACTAAAGAGGTAGTCATTTCCGTCGAAAGAATGACATCTTGATGACCATTTTGAAAAACATACTTTCACTTTGAGTTTAACCAAGATTTATGGATATAGTTTCATGTTCATATGAAAAATAATTTTCCCAGAAGAACAACTTTTAAATCAAAGTTTATCATAGTTTTTAATTATTCAAACCAAAACAGCCCCCAGTTTCACTACGACGGCGCATATCCAATTTTATGGTGTTCATCGTGTTTCCAGGTTTTAAATCATTAAGTTAGCTTATCAAATAGATATAGAACATGTGTTTAGTTGATTTTAAAAGTCAAGTTATAAGGATTAACTTTTGTTTGCGAACAAGTTTAGAATTAACTAAACTATGTTCTAGTGATTACAAGTTTAAACCTTCGAATAAGATAGCTTTATATGTATGAATCGAATGATGTTATGAACATCATTACTACCTCAAGCTTTCTGGATAAAACTACTAGAAATGAGAAAAATGGATCTAGCTTCAAAGGATCCTTAGATGGCTTTAAAGTTCTTGAAGCAGAATCATGACACGAAAACAGTTTAAGTAAGATTTTCACTCGAAATAAGATTGTTATAGTTGTAGAAATTGAATCAAAGTTTGAATATGAATATTACCTTGAATTAGAAAGATAACCTACTATAAATAACAAAGGTTCCTTGATCTTACATGATTACTTGGAATGGATTAGAAAGCTTGGAAGTAGACTTGCAAACTTGGAAGTATTCTTGATTTTTATGAAACTATACTTATGGAATTTATGAAGAACACTTAGAACTTGAAGATGGAACTTGAGAGAGATCAGTTAGATGAAGAAAATTGAAGAATGAAAGTGTTTGTAGGTGTTTTTGGTCGTTGGTATATGGATTAGATATAAAGGATATGTAATTTTGTTTTCATGTAAATAAGTCATGAATGATTACTAATATTTTTGTAATTTTATGAGATATTTCATGCTAGTTGCCAAATGATGGTTCCTACATGTGTTAGATGACTCACATGGGTTGCTAAGAGATGATCATTGGAGTGTATATACCAATAGTACATACATCTAAAAGCTGTGTATTGTACGAGTACGAATACGGGTGCATACGAGTAGAATTGTTGATGAAACTGAACGAGGATGTAATTGTAAGCATTTTTGTTAAGTAGAAGTACTTTGATATGTGTCTTGAAGTCTTTCAAAAGTGTAAGAATACATATCAAAACATAACATGTATATACATTCTAATGGAGTCGTTAAGTCTTTGTTAGTCGTTACATGTAAGTGTTGTTTTGAAACCTTTAAGTTAACGATCTCAATTAATATTGTTAACCCAATATTTATTATATTAAATGAGATGTTAAATTATTATGTTATCATGATATTATGATGTATGAATATCTCTTAATATGATATATACATTAAAATATCATTACAACGATAATCGTTACATATAAGTCTCGTTTCGTAATTCTTGAGTTAGTAGTCTTGTTTTTACATATGTAGTTCATTGTTAACACACTTAATGATATATTTAAATATCATTTTATCATGTTAAATATAGTGTATCAATATCTTAATATGATACATATGTATTTAGTAGACGTTATCATAACGATAATCGTTATATATATCATTTCGAGTTTCTTAACTTAGTAATCTCATTTCTTATGTATATTACTCATTGTTAATATACTTAGTGAGATACTTACTCATCGTAATCTCATGTCAACCATATATATATGTCTGTATAAACCACAACATGTAGTTTTTACAAATTTGTAACGTTCGTGAATCGCCGGTCAACTTGGGTGATCAATTGTCTATATGAAACTTATTTCATTTAATCAAGTCTTAACAAGTTTCATTGTTTAACACGTTGGAAACATTTAGTCATGTAAATATCAATCTCAATTAATATATATAAACATGGAAAAGTTCGGGTCACTACAGTACCTACCCGTTAAATAAATTTCGTCCCGAAATTTTAAGCTGTTGAAGGTGTTGCCGAATCTTCTGGAAATAGATGCGGGTATTTCTTCTTCATCTAATATTCACGCTCCCAGGTGAACTCGGGTCCTCTACGAGCATTCCATCGAACCTTAATAATCGGTATCTTGTTTTGCTTAAGTCTCTTAACCTCACGATCCATTATTTCGACGGGTTCTTCAATGAATTGAAGTTTTTCATTGATTTGGATTTGGTCCAACGGAATAGTGAGATCTTCTTTAGCAAAATATTTCTTCAAATTCTAGACGTGGAAAGTGTTATGTACAGCCGCGAGTTGTTAAGGTAGCTCCAGTTGGTAAGCCACTGGTCCGACACGATCTATAATCTTGAATGGTCCAATGTACCTTGGATTTAGTTTCCCCCGTTTACCAAATCGAACAACGCCTTTCCAAGGTAAAACCTTAAGCATGACCATTTATCCAATTTCAAACTCTATATCTTTTCTTTTACTGTCCGCGTAGCTCTTTTGTCGACTCTGGGCGGTTTTCAATCGTTGTTGAATTTGGATGATTTTCTCGGTAGTTTCTTGTATTATCTCCGGACCCGTAATCTGTCTATCCCCCACTTCATTTCAACAAATCGAAGACCTGCACTTTCTACCATAAAGTGCCTCAAACGGCGCCATCTCAATACTAGAATGATAACTGTTGTTGTAGGAAAATTCTACTAACGGTAGGTGTCGATCCCAACTGTTTCCAAAATCAATAACACATGCTCGTAGCATGTCTTCAAGCTTTTGTATCATCCTTTCATTTTATCCATCAGTTTGTGGATGATAGGCAGTACTCACGTCTAGATGAGTCCCCAATGCTTGTTGCAATGTCTGCCAGAACCTTGAAACAAATCTACCATACCTATCAGAGATAATAGAGACGGGTATTCCATGTCTGGAGACAACCTCCTTCAAATATAATCGCGCCAACTTCTCCATTTTGTCATCTTCTCTCATTGGCAGGAAGTGTGCTGACTTAGTGAGACGATAAACTATTACCCAAATAGTATCATAACCACTTGCAGTCCCTGGTAATTTAGTAATGAAATCCATGGTAATGTTTTCCCAATTCCATTCCGGGATTTCAGGTTGTTGTAGTAGACCTGATGGTTTCTGATGTTTAGCTTTGACCTTAGAACACGTCAAACATTCTCCTACATATTTAGAAATATCGGCTTTCATACCCGGCCACCAAAAGTGTTTCTTGAGATCTTTATACATCTTCCCCGCTCCGGGATGTATTGAATATCTGGTTTTATGTGCTTCCTTAAGTACTATTTCTCTCACATCTCCAAACCTTGGTACCCAAATTCTATCAGCCCTATATCGGGTTCTATCTTCCCAAATATGAAGATGTTTCTCTGATCCTTTGGGTATCTCATTCTTCAACTTTCCTTCTTTTACAACCCCCTGTTGCGCCTCCTTTATTTGAGTAGTACGGTTAGAACGAATAATTGTATTCATAGCTTTTACCCGTATAGGTTCTCTGTCCTTTCTACTCAAAGCGTCAGCTACCACATTCGCCTTCCCCGGGTGGTATCGAATCTCAAAATCATAATCATTCAACAGTTCAATTCACCTGCGTTGTCTCATATTCCGTTTCTGATTAAATATATGTTGGAGACTTTTGTGGTCGGTATATATAATACTTTTGACCCCATATAAATAATGCCTCCAAGTCTTTAATGCAAAAACAACAGCACCCAATTCCAAATCGTGAGTCATATAATTTTGCTCGTGAATCTTCAATTGTCTAGACGCATAAGCAATCACCTTCGTTCGTTGCATTAATACACAACCGAGACCTTGCTTTGATGCGTCACAATAAATCACAAAATCATCATTCCCTTCAGGCAATGACAATATAGGTGCCGTTGTTAGCTTTTTCTTCAATAACTGAAACGCCTTCTCTTGTTCATCCTTCCATTCAAATTTCTTCCCTTTATGCGTTAATGCAGTCAAGGGTTTTGCTATTTTGGAGAAATCTTGGATGAATCTTCTGTAGTAACCAGCCAATCCTAAAAATTGACGTATATGCTTCGGAGTTTTTGGGGTTTCCCACTTTTCAACGGTTTCGATCTTTGCCGGGTCCACCTGGATACCTTCTTTGTTTGCTATGTCACCGAGGAATTGAACTTCTTTCAACCAAAATGCATACTTTGAAAACTTAGCGTACAGTTTTTCTTTCCTCAATACTTCTAGCACTTTTCTCAAATGTTCTTCGTGCTCTTGATCATTCTTTGAGTAAATAAGTATGTCATCAATGAAAACAATGACAAACTTGTCAAGATATGGCCCACACACTCGGTTCATAAGGTCCATGAACACAGTTGGTGCGTTAGTCAATCCAAACAGCATAACCATAAACTCGTAATGACCATAACGCGTCCTAAAAGCAGTTTTTGGAATATCATCCTCCTTTGCTCGCATTTGATGATATCCAGAACGTAAATCGATTTTCGAAGAAACCGACGAGCCTTGTAGTTGATCAAATAAGTCGTCAATTCTCGCCAGTGGATAACCGTTTTTGATGGTAAGTTTATTCAACTCTATATAGTTAATACACAACCTAAATGTACCATTCTTCTTCTTGACAAACAAAACAGGAGCTCCCAATGGTGATGTGCCTGGTCGAATTAAACCACATTCTAATAGTTCTTGCAGTTGGCTTTATAGTTCTTTCATCTCGCTGGGTGCGAGTCTGTAAGGAGCACGAGCTATTGGTGCAGCTCATGGTACAAGTTCTATTTGAAATTCAACAGATCGATGTGGAGGTAGTCCCGGTAATTCCTTCGAAAATACATCGGGAAATTCTTTTGCGACGGGAACATCATTGATGCTCTTTTCTTCAGTTTTTACTTTCTCGACGTGTGCTAGAACAGCATAGCAATCTTTTCTTATTAGTTTTTGTGCCTTCAAATTACTAATAAGATGTAGATTCGTGTTGCCCTTTTCTCCGTACACCATTAAGGGTTCTCCTTCTTCTCGTACAATGCGAATTGCATTTTTGTAACATACGATCTCTGCTTTCATCTCCTTCAGCCAGTCCATTCCAACTATTACATCAAAACTCCCTAACTCTACTGGTATCAAATCAATCTTAAATATTTCGCTACCCAGTTTAATTTTTCGATTTCGGCATATATAATCTGCTGAAATTAATTTACCGTTTGCTAATTCGAGTAAAAATTTACTATCCAACGGCGTCAATGGACAACTTAATTTAGCACAAAAATCTCTACTCATATAGCTTCTATCCGCACCCGAATCAAATAAAACGTAAGCAGATTTATTGTCAATAAGAAACATACACTTAACAAGTTCCGGGTCTTCCTGTGCCTCTGCCGCATTAATATTGAAAACTCTTCCGCGGCCTTGTCCATTCGTGTTCTCCTGGTTCAGGAAATTTCTAATAATGTGGTCCGGTTTTCCACATTTATAACAAAATACATTGGCATAACTTGCTCCGACACTACTTGCTCCGCCATTACTCGTTTCGACACCATTTGTTCCTTTCGTTCTGTTAACCCCTGGTCCGTAGACCTCACACTTCGCCGCGCTATGACCATTTCTTTTACACTTGTTGCAAAATTTAGTGCAGAACCCCGAGTGACACTTTTCACACCTTTGGTATAGCTGCTTCTGATTGTTGTTGTTGTTGTTGCGGTTGTTATTGTTGTTAGGATGATTGTTGTAGTTGTTGTTGTTGAGCCGTTTGTTGTAGTTGCGATTGATGTTGCGATTGTTGGAATAGTTGTTGTTGTATTGGTGACTCTTATCAACATTTTCCTCCCACTTTCTTTTGACTAGCTTCACGTTGGCCTCTTCGGCCGCCTGTTCTTTAATTCTTCCCTCAATCTAGTTCACTAGTTTGTGAGCCATTCTACATGCCTTTTGTATGGAGGCAGGCTCGTGTGAACTTATATCTTCTTGGATTCTCTCCGGTACCCCTTTCACAAACGTGTCGATCTTTTCTTCCTCATCTTCGAACGCTCTCGGACACAATAGGCACAATTCTGTAAATCGTCTTTCATACGAAGTAATATCGAATCCCTGTGTTCGTAACCCTCTAAGTTCTGACTTGAGCTTATTGACCTCGGTTCTGGGACGGTACTTCTCGTTCATCAAGTGCTTGAATGCTGACCACGGTAGCGCGTAAGCAGCATCTTGTCCCACTAGCTCTAGATAGGTATTCCACCATGTTAACGCAATACCTATGAAGGTATGCATAGCGTACTTCACTTTGTCTCCTTCAGCACACTTACTTATGGCAAACACCTATTCAACTTTCTCGGTCCACCATTTCAATCCGATTGGTCCTTCGGTCCCATCAAATTCTGAAGGTTTGCAGGCAGTGAATTCCTTGTAGGAGCATCCTACACGATTTCTTGCGCCGTTAGCTGTATTGCTAGATTCAGAGTTATTGTTAGTATGTAGCGCGGCCTGTACTGCGGCTATATTTGAAGCAAGAAAGGCACGAAATTCCTCTTCGCTCATATTCAAGGTGTGTCGAGTAGTCGGTGCCATTTCCTTCAAAATAGTCAAATGAAACAAGTTAATCATACAGAATATTAAGAGTAGTCAATAGTATCTCGTAGCATAATATGAACTCATTTATAAAAGCTTTTTCTTCATATTAGCGTTTTATAAGTTTAAATTCGGGTACTACCTACCCGTTAAGTTCATACTTAGTAGCAAATATACAATTCAACTACTACAATTCCATATGAAAAACTAATTATAATAATATATCACATACAAATATTCTTCAAACTTACAACTTCGCTATATTACATATAACATGAAATATAGTACACTATGATACAGGACAGTTTTGAAGATAAATCTAGTTAATACGCAAGTTGTTCAGCAAAGGAAATAAAGACACGTAATTCATAAGTCCAGAAACAAGTCATGCATTCTGGTTTTACTAAGACGACTTCCCATCCTTGGTCTTGTGGAAAATAACCGTTATGACCATTGGCTAGGCAGCATGTTATAATTTCGTCAAAAGGACGAGGGTTTCGTAATGTCCAACAGCCCCGTAATAATTTAAAAACCTTGTTTCTCACCCCAACTACTGAATCCGTCACTTGTGGAAAAGTTTTATTTAAAAGCTGCAATCTGATGTTCTTTTTCTCACTTTGGTAAGAAGCGAACATCACTAACCCGTAAGCATAACATGCTTCTTTATGTTGCATGTTAGAAGCTCTTTCTAATTCACAAAATCCTATGTTGGGATATGTTGAGTCAAAATAGGTTCTTAACCCGTAGTGTAAAATTGCATTTGGGTTCCCGCATTTAACGCTTTAAAGAAAACACGGCGTAACTTAAAGTCTCCCCAATGTGATATACCCCACCTATCCAAGGAAAGCCTTTTATAAACTAAGGCATTTCTGGAAAGTCTTTCAAATGTTTGACAAGTTAATTTCGCCATAACTAAATCTGCTGAAGAATTCTGACCGACTCAAGACAATATTTCCTCAATCATATCCCCTGGTAGGTCTTCTAAAATATTCGGTTGTCTACCCTTAACGTCTATTTTGTTTTTATACTGTAAAATAGACAAGGATTATATTCGTAATAACAAACAATACAAGCAATTTTTACATAGAACATAAAAGTACAAGCACACTACAATACATTTATTACACAAAATGCCCACACCCCTCTAATCTGAATCACTGGTTTCTTCTTCTTCGGAATTGGTTCTTTTTCCTAATTTTCTAGGGATATATGATGTTCCTCTAATACGAGCCGTCATTTTCCACATTGGTTTAGAAAAACCTGGTGGTTTAGAGGTTCCCAGGTTATTGTCACGATATTGAAAATACGGGTGTTGACGGTACATATAATGTTCATCGGGGTCGGAATCAGATTTCTCTATTTTGATGCCTTTTCCCTTATTATTTTCTTTTGCCTCATTAAATTGGGTCGGGGTAATTTCTATAACATCATCGGAATCCTCATCAGGATCCGATTCATCGGAAAATTGGTAATTTTCCCAATATTTTGCTTCCTTAGCGGAAACACCATTGACCATTATTAACTTTGGCCCATTGGTTGAGGATTTTCTTTTATTTGATCGGTTTTCTATGGTTCCTACTATTCCCCCCTCCGGAACCTCTTCTTCTTCCGGTTCCTCTTCTTCTGGTTCCTCTTCTTTCGGTTCCTCTTCTTCCGGTTCTTCGGGAACTTGTGAATCTTGCCAATATATATTCGACTCTTCGTTATTATTAGGTGAGTCAATAGGATTTGTGCTAGAGGTAGACATCTATCACACAATATCAAACATGTTAAGAGATTAATATATCACATAATATTTACATGTTAATAATATATAGTTTCCAACAAAAATGTTAAGCAATCATTTTTAAAGAAAACACGGTCGAAGTCCAGACTCACTAATGCATCCTAACAAACTTGATAAGACACACTAATGTAAATTTTCTGGTTCTCTAAGACCAATGCTCGGATACCAACTGAAATGTCATGTTCATATTGTTTATAAATGTTCCATATTAATTGATTTCATTGCGTGGTTTTGACCTCTATATGAGACGTTTTTCAAAGACTGCATTCATTTTTAAAACAACCATAACCTTTATTTTATTAATAAAGGTTTTAAAAGCATTACGTAGATTATCAAATAATGATAATCTAAAATATACTGTTTACACATGACCATTACATAATGGTTTACAATAGAAATATATTACATCGACATATGTTTCTTTAATGCAGTTTTTACACAATATCATACAAACATGGACTCCAAATCTTGTCCTTATTTTAGTATGCAACAGCGGAAGCTCTTAGTATTCACCTGAGAATAAACATGCTTTAAACGTCAACAAAAATGTTGGTGAGTTATAGGTTTAACCTATATATATCAAATTGTAACAATAGACCACAAGATTTTATATTTCAATACACATCCCATACATAGAGATAAAAATCATTCATATGGTGAACACCTGGTAACCGACATTAACAAGATACATATATAAGAATATCCCCATCATTCCGGGACACCCTTCGGATATGATATAAATTTAGAAGTAATAAAGCATCTGGTACTTTGGATGGGGTTTGTTAGGCCCAATAGATCTATCTTTAGGATTCACGTCAATTAGGGTGTCTGTTCTCTAATTCTTAGATTACCAGCCTTAATAAAAAGGGGCATATTCGATTTCGATAATTCAACCATAGAATGTAGTTTCACGTACTTGTATCTATTTTGTAAATCATTTATAAAACCTGCATGTATTCTCATCCCAAAAATATTAGATTTTAAAATTGGGACTATAACTCACTTTCACAGATATTTCCTTCCTCGGAAATAAGACTTGGCCACAGATCAATTCACAAACTTATAAAAATATGTACATATATATCAAAGTATGATCAAAATATAATTACAACCATTTTTATTATGTTTTAAAGATTTGAGTGTATTAAGTCAGCTGTCCTCGTTAATAACCTACAACTAGTTGTCCACAGTTAGATGTACAGAAATAAATCGATATATATTATCTTGAATCAATCCACGACACAGTGTATACACGTCTCAGGCTAGATCACAACTTAAAGTATATATATTTTTGGAATCAACCTCAACCCTGTATAGCTAACTCCAACATTACTGCATATAGAGTGTCTATGGTTGTTCCAAATAATATATATACATGGGTCGATATGATATGTCAAAACATTTGCATACGTGTCTAAGGTATCCCAAGATTACATAATATATTAGAATACATGTATAATACAATATAAGTTAGCTAGGATATGATTTGTATAGATTTGTTAAACATTTCCCGTAGCTAAAAAGATCCAAAATATCCAATCTTGTTTTACCCATAACTTCTTCATTTTAAATCCGTTTTGAGTGAATCAAATTGCTATGGTTTCATATTGAACTCTAATTTAAGAATCCAAACAGAAAAAGTGTAGGTTTATTGTCGAAAATTTAAGTTACATGTCAATTACTAAAGAGGTAGTCATTTCCTTCGAAAGAACGACATCTTGATGACCATTTTGAAAAACATACTTTCACTTTGAGTTTAACCAAGATTTTTGGATATAGTTTCATTTTCATATGAAAAATCATTTTTACAGAAGAAAAACTTTTAAATCAAAGTTTATCATAGTTTTTAATTATTCAAACCAAACAGCCCCCGGTTTCACTACGACGGCGTATATCCAATTTTATGGTGTTCATCGTGTTTCTAGGTTTTAAATCATTAAGTTAGCATATCATATAGATATAGAACATGTGTTTAGTTGATTTTAAAAGTCAAGTTAGAAGGATTAACTTTTGTTTGCGAATAAGTTTAGAATTAACTAAACTATGTTCTAGTGATTACAAGTTTAAACCTTCGAATAAGATAGCTTTATATGTATGAATCGAATGATGTTATGAACGTCACTACGACCTCAAGTTTTCTGGATAAAACTACTGGAAATGAGAAAATGGATCTAGCTTCAAAGGATCCTTGGATGGCTTGAAAGTTCTTGAAGCAGAATCATGACACAAAAACAGTTCAAGTAAGATTTTCACTCGAAATAAGATTGTTATAGTTGTAGAAATTGAATCAAAGTTTGAATATGAATATTACCTTGAATTAGAAAGATTAACTACTATAAATAACAAAGGTTCCTTGATCTTAGATGATTACTTGGAATGGATTAGAAAGCTTGGAAGTAGACTTGCAAACTTGGAAGTATTCTTGATTTTTATGAAACTATACTTATGGAATTTATGAAGAACACTTAGAACTTGAAGATGGAACTTGAGAGAGATCAATTAGATGAAGAAAATTGAAGAATTAAAGTGTTTGTAGGTGTTTTTGGTTGTTGGTATATGGATTAGATATAAAGGATATGTAATTTTGTTTTCATGTAAATAAGTCATGAATGATTACTAATATTTTTGTAATTTTATGAGATATTTCATGCTAGTTGCCAAATGATGGTTCCCACATGTGTTAGGTGACTCACATGGGCTGCTAAGAGCTGATCATTGGAGTGTATATACCAATAGTACATACATCTAAAAGATTTGTATTGTACGAGTACGAATACGGGTGCATACGAGTAGAATTGTTGATGAAACTAAACGAGGATGTAATTGTAAGAATTTTTGTTAAGTAGAAGTACTTTGATATGTGTCTTGAAGTCTTTCAAAAGTGTAAGAATACATATCAAAAAACAAAATGTATATACATTCTAATGGAGTCGTTAAGTCTTCGTTAGTCGTTACATGTAAGTGTTGTTTTTGAAACCTTTAAGTTAACGATCTCAATTAATGTTGTTAACCCAATGTTTATTATATCAAATGAGATGTTAAATTATTATTTTATCATGATATTATGATGTATGAATATCTCTTAATATGATATATACATTAAAATATCGTTACAACGATAATCGTTACATATAAGTCTCGTTTCGTAATTCTTGAGTTAGTAGTCTTGTTTTTACATATGTAGTTCATTGTTAACACACTTAATGATATATTTAAATATCATTTTATCATGTTAAATATAGTGTATCAATATCTTAATATGATACATATGTATTTAGTAGACGTTATCATAACGATAATCGTTATATATATCATTTCGAGTTTCTTAACTTAGTAATCTCATTTCTTATGTATATCACACATTGTTAATATACTTAGTGAGATACTTACTCATCATAATCTCATGTAAACCATATATATATGTCTATATATACCACAACATGTAGTTTTTACAAATTTGTAACGTTCGTGAATCGCCGGTCAACTTGTGTGATCAATTGTCTATATGAAACTTTTTTCATTTAATCAAGTCTTAACAAGTTTGATTGCTTAACACGTTGGAAACATTTAGTCATGTAAATATCAATCTCAATTAATATTTATAAACATAGAAAAGTTCAGGTCACTACACCGACGAACCCCATCCAAAGTACCGGATGCTTTAGTACTTCGATGTTGTTTTATATCATGTCCGAAGGATTTCCCAAAATGATAGGGAATATTCCTATATGCATCTTGTTAATGTCGGTTACCAGGTATTCAATCCATATGAATGATATTTTTGTCTCTATGCATGGGACGTTTATTTATGAGAACTGAAAATGAAAATCTTGTGGTCTATTAAAATTATGAAACGATTATTTATGATAAACTATTGAACTCACCAACCTTTTGGTTGATACTTTAAAGCATGTTTATTCTCAGGTATGAAAGAAATCTTCTGCTTTGCATTTGCTCTTTTTAAAGATATTACTTGGAGTCATTCATGACATATTTCAAAAGACGTTGCATTCAAGTCGTTGAGTTCATCAAGATTATTATTAAGTCAATTATAGTTGGATATCTTATGAAATGGTACGCATGCTATCAACTTTCGATGAAAAGAAAGTTTGTCTTTTAAAACGAATGCAATGTTTGTAAAATGTATTATATAGAGGTCAAGTACCTCGCGATGTAACCAACTATTGTGAATCGTTTGTAATCGATATGGACTTCGTCCGGATGGATTAGGACGGGTCGCTATAGTTGGTATTAGAGCGGTGGTATTAGTGAACCAGGTCTTGCATTAGTATGTCTAACTGATAGTCGTTAGGATGCATTAGTAAGTCTGGACTTCGACCGTGTCTGCATGTCAAAAGTTTTGCTTATCATTTTTGTCGGAAATCATATGTTTATCATCCTTAAGAAATTACCTGCTTATCATTCTTAGTCTAGACACGTTTTACTGCATTGACTGCATGAAAAGTGTATAGACAAAATTCATATCTTAGCGTATCTGACAATTCATATCTTAGCGTATATGTTATTGTAGACCTTGCCTGATATCTCTCGTAAATTTCTTCGTAATTTAAGGGATCCTGGTACTATATATATCTATGCATATTATACATTGAGAATACATCCAACTATCAATTGCTGTCACTAAACTCTTCATACAAAAAAAAAAATCTTTTCTGTGATCACGTAAGATGGCCTCTACGAATCGACCACGTTCCTCTGACTCCGAAGACAGCGTGATAGAAGCACACCAACCAATCAACTATCGTGATTACTGGATAAAATGGGGGTGGGTTCGTGACATACTCACCCTATGGAAAAGGGAAGAAGGTACTCCATATCATGAACCGAATCTACCACCTAACCTTGGTGTACTCGACCAGCTCATCGGCGAACCTGTTCGCAACACTGTTTATACCCTTTTTGCAAGAATTTTTCGTCTTGAGGCTACCATTAACGGAACTAGAGAAGATATCCGACCTCTACCTCACACTGATAACCAACCAGGGTTAGTAGAAGAAGCTAAAGAACTCCGAGCTTGAGTGTTAACTTTAGAGAGAACGGTACACAATTTGCAAGCACCAGCAGTATCACCAACACCAGTAACATCACCAACCTCAGCACCAACAGCACTAGTACCACCAACAACAACATCCGCATCACCAGCTTCGACATCTCATTCTGTACCTCGAGTATAATCATCATTCTACATGACGTTCTACATCATTTATCTTCGTTCTTCATGGCGATTATGTAATCTCTAATGTTATAGAGATTATGTATTCTAGTTTTGACGGTAAACCAAATGAGTTTAACTATATTAACTCATTAAATCCATGATTACATCTGAAAAAAATATATATGTAAGTATATTTTCACAAAGATTGTAATTAAAAATTCTTTCGTACAAACTATTAATGGTGAAAATATTTTAACGGGTAGGTAATACCCTAGGAATATTTAAATTTCACATTAATAAGTACACTGTACATTCTTTCAAATCTAACTCAACAGTCAATTACTATCCTATTTACAACCACCAATATACGTATCCGTTCACCGCAGAATAACCCTTTTCATTCAATTTCATATTTGGATTTTGATCTATCAGAATCCAACAAGTGGCATAATGAAGAAAACATTGGACAAAATAAAATTTGTTAGAAACAAATAAATTAACTATGAGAAATTTTGTTCAGAATCCAGGCTAACAAAATCCTAGCTAACTGTTCCTAGCTAACTGTTAATTCCCTATTACATTATCGCAATTTAATTATCGCAGTTTATTTATCGCAATTTAATTATCGCAATTTTATTTATCGTCATTTAATTTCTGTTATTTACTTTACGCATTTAATTTATCATCATTTAATTTCTGTTATTTATTTTACGCACTTTAAATATCGGGACACGAATACAAGGTTTTGACATATCATATCGATGCATCTATATATATTATTTGGAATAACCATAGACACTCTATATGCAGTAATGCTGGAGTTAGCTATACAGGATTGAGGTTGATTCTATAATAATATATATAGTTTGAGTTGTGATCGAGTCTGAGACATGTACAAGGGTCACGATACGTATTAATTAATTCGAATATTATATATTAAATTATATATATGAATTATTGGACTGTTAACTGTGGACTATCGACTGTGGACTAATAACATTGGACAATTAAAATGAATTAAAATATTAATTATAACATATGAAACTAAACAATTCTTCAAGTTTGCCACTTGATCTCATCTTAAACCTCATTTGTATCTTGACGATTACGGTCTGCGTTCAAACCTTTCATAATTCTTGAAAACACCTCAATCGAGAGGATGAACCAACCACACTTCATCTACTCAAGAAAAGATTGATGCATATAGTTATGCATCTGAAAAACTCTCGGAAACTAAGTAAACGTTTAAAATGTAGTTGTGCTAATTCCTTAGTGTTATTATTACCCAAAATGACTTGATAATCCCTTTTCAAAGTAGCAAATTTTGTCATAGCTCCAGAATATCAACTTCGATTTTTCGTTCGAAACAACCTTATTATAACCTTGCTATAGGTGCGTGCTCCTTTATTGTTACCGGGGAACCTTTTATATTCCACCATATTACCAGCAGATGTACCAGCAACCTCGTCGCTCCTTGGTTTAAATCTCTCCGACAAATCACTATATTTATCTATTGAAGTCTCATCATGTACTCATCCGCATCTTGTAACAAGAATTGCCATACCAATTACCGAAAATCAGTAAATCTGTATTGTGAGTCTCGCAACATTTCCACAACAACAGTTATATCACATTTATCTCTTAGAACTAAGATCTTCCATTCTGAAATTCTGAAAAGCACCCAGTCTACGAATCAATACTCTAAATGTTGAAAAAGTTGAATGAAACAGCAAAAATTGTAGATGGTCTAAACTGCCACAAGTTTGATAAAAAGAAATGGAAGGTTGGAAACACTCAATAGAAAATGCTAGTACCGAAAAGCGGATTATGCGAAACTATGAAGGAAGCCGTGGACAAATTACAAAGAATAAACCTGCCTACAAAGAATCCAAATGAATCAGTATTTGCTGAAGTCATTAACGAATACCTTGCTCCTGACTCAAAACCTTTACGGACAAATCTTCATCATCATCCATCGATATTAGAAATTCTAAGATATCATCATATCTTTCATTATAAATATCCTCGACATTCTGAAGATATTGTCATAACTAATCTTATCTGGAAATCATTTATCTCTTTGCGTTATCAGTGTTACATCATATAAGAAACTGTAGTTTCTATATTCTGTAAACTTTCGAGTTTAAACTATGAATGTTTTTGAAGTAGTGTTGGGAACTGAAGCATGAACTAGTATAATATAATGACACTTGATCAACGTGATTATATTACAGTAAGTCATGCTGAGTTTCTAATGAAACGTGATGATTCATAGACCATAACGTCATCATGTGCCATGTTACACGACTCTTACATTCTACTTAATCTCCAAACATATCAAGAAAAAATTTTCTTGATAGTTCTATCTGTTCTCATAAATTCTAGAAACTTAACCAATCAAGATCGTGCTATTACAATCTCTCTCTTAGAACATTAGTCATGTTCATTCGAAACTCCATAACCACGAATTCTGGACCATTACTTGATGTGCTTAATGCATAGAAGAGAAAACCGAGCATAAAACTTCGAAGTGTAAATGGGGGTGTAAATCGCAGCAAATAGAAGAGAGCATTAACTGTGGATGACAATGATTATAGGAGACAGAAGCAAGGACATTGAAATATAAGGGAAGATATAAAACCCAACAACAACGCAGAGGTTACAAACTATGGATATTAATACGAATAGCAATATAGAGACACGGCATAATTAATAATAGTATCCCCCAAGGTAATAGTAGAAGTAAACAGATTTTTTGGTGGAAGATTGAAAAGAATGATGACAGAAATGATAATTAGAAAAATATCAAGGATTAGAACCGGATTAAGCATTTTCACAATCTTTTAGATGTATGAACTAAGAAAGAAAGTATAGGAATGATGAAAATAATGGAACGGAAAAAGTTTAATTTATAATGGGAATATCAGACAGAGTAATCGAGGCAGATCACCGTATTTAATTATAGAGATCTTAATTCCCTTATTCGCCGAAGAATCAAATCTTTTAGATTTCGAAGATTTTCTTTATATCTCTTAAATTCCGGAATTCAACCAAGACTACGTCAAAAGTTAAATCTCTATCTCAATCTTTTATGGTAGCTTCACTAGTACGCTTCGAATAAGCGAATTGTTTTATCTGTACTATTATTGATGATAAAAAATTCTATTTTATCAACTCATATTCGTCATGAAAACATTTTTATAGTTATTTATGACGACCTCACTCAAATTTCGGGATGAAATTTCTTTAACGGGTAGGTACTGTGACGACCCAGGAATTTCCGACCAAATTAAAACTTAATCTTTATATGGTTTCGACATGATAAGCAAAGTATGTAATGTTGAGTCTAGAAAATTTTGAAACGATGTTCATATATTAATTGACCTTCGACCATTCCTGACGATTCACGAACAACTATTTGTAAATAGATATGGGTGTATATATATCTTTAAATATATAAATAATAATTGAAAATATAATTTGAAATATTATATGCTGTTGATGTTAGAATTAATAATGTAAAATAATAATAATATATAATAAATATTATTCAAAAAGTATATATATAAATAAAGTATATAGATTATATATTTTGTGACTTCAAAATTATTTAGTAAACGAAGGTAACGCTCAATTGTCATTCGATTGATAGTAGACACATTACAAAAAATAAATTTATATGATTTTAAAATAAACGGTTATCCGAAAATGAGTTCTATAAATTTTAGGCTTCTTAAAGATATATTTAGGAACCATTTGTTGAATTTTAAAACTTTTCATATTTTACTTGGGGTTGGGAGTGATTAATTAATGTCTTTTTTATTTAATAGTTAATGCTCGAATTTTATATCATAATGAAGAAAATAAATAAATATAGTTAATTTAAAAATATGAGATTTTTCCGAAGACTTTTATCCGCCACTAATTTATCAAGCGGGACACGATATCGCACTCCGAGTAGAGTGTCGGTAGGAATAATACTAAATGGCAGCAGGATGCTTGAGATATTTATTCCTTCACTTCACTGTTTGTGCATGATTGAATTTACACAGTTTTCGTTTGCATTTTTAAAAACTCATATGTATATTATGATAGCATGTAGCATGTAGACTATAAATCCACTCCACCTTCACTTGCACTACTATCACCTTGGCTCATCCACCTACAACTACACTTCGAGCCACACGACACCACCACACTCACCAGACCACCACCATCTCCGGTTCACTACCACCTGCAATCAACTTCACCACTACAAATTAACCAACACCGCCTTTCTTTCTCTCTCTTGTTACAAGCACCACTAATGATCGTGATCATATTTCTATTCCAAGTTCAACCAGAATCCTTACCATCTCCACCCTATTTCAATCGACATCTTCCATTCCTCCCACCACCATGGACACCCGTCACACTCTCCTCTCTCTTTCCTGTTTATGATCAAGAACCATCTCATACTTATTCATGATTATGTGTCAATCAAACGATAAGATTCAACATCATCATTGCTTATTTGTTGCTACTGTATTAACTACTTTTCGAAATGACACCAACAAATAAACCTACAACCTATGTACACTGTTACGATACAATATATTTTTTTATTATTTTTTTTCTTTTTGACAAATACAAGCGTTGATGCCATAACTGCTATTTACAGCGACAGTGATGGGTGTTGTGGATGTTGATGAGTGGTGTAAATGATGATGACTAAACGTATGGTGATGATAAATAGAAGAGGAAGATGATAAAGGTGATGATGACGAACGTGATTATTGGTGAAGATGTGATCGAAGCTGGTGAGAAAATAAACCTATCATATTTGATATTCTGTTTACGTGAATATATTAGATGATTATATTAAAAATCAGTCGATGATCATGATGATGTTACGAATATGATAACGAAGACGATGATGAAAAGCCAATGATGGTGATGCTCGGTAATGATGATGATGGTACGGTAGTGAAGATAAATGAATATGATTATGATTATGAATATGATTATGATTATGATTAGGATGGAGTATGATGATAGTTGTGATGATGATGGAAGCTTGATGATGATGAATAGTTATGGGTTTTGAAAGAAGAAGAATAACAGAAGAAACGGGTTATATAAATTAGTTTAGGATATGAAACAGAAAAATGGATATGGTGCAATGGTTTGATAATGTGTTGGGTTATCTAGAGGTCCTGGGTTTGAAACCAGGGAGCTACAAAAATAATTTATTTTTTTCAATAAACACTACCTTAAGGTTGTAGATTTATTGGACCAAATTGCTGTTGGGCTTGTGTTTACAGTTGGGCCAAGATTTCCAAATTAACCTTTTAGGCCGATTTAAATTTGGAATTTTGAGGTTCATGTTGGGCCGAGAGCGACTAAAATTCTGTTGGGCCGAAACCTAGTAAAATACAGTTGGGCCGTATATTTCTTTGTGTCATTGGACTGAGGTCCAGTTCATATTATAGCGAATGATGATGACACAATTTCAGAAAGACAAAGTTGGGTGAATGGTTAAGGGTGTGGTTGTTTAATGAGAGGTCATGGGTTTGAGTCTTGTCTGAGGCATTTGTTTTTGGGATAAGCTTTTAAGGTAGCATTATAATTATTTTTATTATTATCTTTATTATTATTATTATTATTATTATTATTATTATTATTATTATTATTATTATTATTATTATTATTATTATTATTATTATTATTATTATTATTATTATTATTATAGTTGTTGTCATTATTATTGTTATTATTAACAAAAGTATTATTATTAAGATTATCGATAGTAATAAGGTTATTATAATAATTATTATTATTAAGTATTATGTAACATTATCAAAATTATTATTTTCATTATCATTAATTTTAAACTTTTCAATTTGTTTAAAACTACTGTTATTGTCATTATTAAAAGACTTATCATTAAAACCATCATTAATATTATTATCATTTTTATTAATACTAGTATTATCATTATCATCCCTATTAATATTATCTTACTATTAATATAATTACTAATTTTAACAAACAAATGATATATACATACACAAAAATACATTAATACATATAACATAACGAAAAGTAATATATAACAAATAAATATATGAAATATATATATTATTAATATAAAAAGTATATAATTAATAAATTTATGCATATATATTATTCGATTACAACTATGTATATTAATACATTTACAAATGATATAGGTTCGTGAATCCGAGGCCAACCCTGCATTGTTCAATGTCGTCATATTTATTTTTACTAAAAAATACAGTACTGTGAGTTTCATTTGCTCCCTTTTACTCTTTACATTTTTTGGGACTGAGAATACATGCGCTGCTTTTATAAATGTTTTATGAAATAGACACAAGTAATCGAAACTACATTATATGGTTGAATGATCGAAGCCGAATATGCCCCTTTTGCTTGGTAACCTAAGAATTAGTAAACCGATCTACTAATTGACGCGAATCCTAAAGATAGATCTATGGGCCCGACGAACCCCATCCAAAGTACCGGATGCTTTAGTACTTCGATGTTGTTTTATAACATGTCCGAAGGATTTCCTAGAATGATAGGGGATATTATTATATGCATCTTGTTAATGTTGGTTACCAGGTGTTCAATCCATATGAATGATATTTTTGTCTCTATGCATGGGACGTTTATTTATGAGAACTGAAAATGAAAATCTTGTGGTCTATTAAAATTATTAAACGATTATTTATGTTAAACTAATGAACTCACCAACCTTTTAGTTGACACTTTAAAGCATGTTTATTCTCAGGTATGAAAGAAATCTTCCGCTGTACATTTGCTCATTTTAAAGATATTACTTGGAGTCATTCATGACATATTTCAAAAGACGTTGCATTCGAGTCGTTGAGTTCATCAAGATTATTATTAAGTCAATTATAGTTGGATATATTATGAAATGGTATGCATGCTGTCAACTTTCGATGAAAAGAAAGTTTGTATTTTAAAACGAATGCAATGTTTGTAAAATGTATCATATAGAGGTCAAGTACCTCGCGATGTAACCAACTATTGTGAATCGTTTGTAATCGATATGGACTTCGTCCAGATGGATTAGGATGGGTCACTACAAAGACTTCATCAGAAGTCGTCACATCTTTCAAAAGTAGTAGAAAAAGTTTTGAACTTCGATAGTTTTTATCGCTAGATTTCAAACGTGTCCATAGTGAAAAAGGCATACTTTCCAACTCTCAAATGTAGAGTATACATGACCAGGCTTCTTACTAGTGGATTACTCATATCACTCAAGTGTTTAGGGTGACCTAATCTAGTTATATTGTCACTCAGAAGCCAGTCGTGTAATAGTTCTCATCATACGCTTGGTAAAGCATCGATATCTCCACCGGTTAAGTAAGGACGACACTGATTTTCTTCCTAGGCATTCTTTCAAGAGGAAGACGGGCTGTAGGATTGGTTAAGGAATTTGTGGAAAGGTGAAATGTATCCAATTCCTTTGATTTCTAAAGACAATTGGTAGATTTTGATTCTTCCGAGTATCCTTTTTGGTTAGAGAACGGCTTGAATTCTGTGAAAAGTTTCTTTGGAAGATGCGGATTTTGCTAAGACTTTTGTCTAGAATTTTGCTTGGCTCTTCTGGCAATACTTCTTTGAGCAACCCCTCGGGTTTTCTTTGCCTTTATTCTAGAGACCTTGCTCTATCATAATCATTCATCATCATTTTTTATATCGGAACCCTTTCTTCATAACATTTGTCCTTTGTTCCTTTCACCCAGAGAGAAAATGATAATTCACCGAAAATAGGTCTTTGACCTATCAAAAACAAGCAGGTGTTCGGAATCTTTTAACAAGTGCTTTTGAAGCGAATTTGATCGATCTATCTCTTTATTGATCTCTGGATCTTTTTGAAAAGCGGAAAAGGAAAAAAGGTGAATGGGTAGTGTATTTTGGGAGTGAATTTGGGGTGAGTATTTTCTTATTCATCAACTCTTTGTGTGAGTTGGTCGGTTTTTTTAAATGCGTGGAGTGGAAACGGAAACGGATGGCTTTTGTCTTTTCTATTTAGAATGATTTCGGAAGGAGAAATAACTTAAACCGTACACCGGCACACTCATCAATTAAATTGACAAGGTACTGTAGATTTGATGGGTCATACAGATACTTTGTGTCCAAGATTCCTTACTTTTTGGGAGTAGGGATCGTGCTTGGTCATGCGTAGCCTTTTACGTATTTTTTCGAAAGAAATTTTTTGACATAAATCATGAATTTTAGCTTAATCGCTTTGTTCTAGTGAATATTCCGAAAACTGTTCTCTATCAATTTTATAGAATCTTTTGGGTAAAACGAGGTATGAATTTTTCGAAATTACCTAAATATTCTTTGCTAATCACTTTTTAGACAAAAGAATTTTTAAAAAATTTGGCGTTTTACGGTTACTTGTCCTTAAACCTTTAGCCAATACCCCACACTTAGAGGAACATTGTCCCTAATGTTCTCTGAAATAGAATATTTTGAATACGTTTATAAATTAAGGACAATATCTTCTAGAATCTATAAGCTGGTTGCGGGGATGACCTCACACTTAGAGATTATAGTGCGTAATAATTGAAAGAGATTACTTCCCTACGGTCAGGTTCCTCTCCTAGTGCTGGGCTTTCCTAAGGTCAGGCTCCTAATGCAGGAAAGTACCAGTCTCTTTGATAAAATTCTGCATGAAGAATAAAAAGAGAGTGGCATTTCTACTAGATATATAACATTTTATACAATGCTTTTAAAGATAAAACTAAAAGAAAATAAAGTAGTCTACGAAATACTCTCCTGGCCATTTTATGGAGCAGTGTCTGCGAAGTATCCATTCAGTCCAAAGGGATCATCATCGTCCTCAAGTCTCGGCAAATACTCAAGCGGTTGTCTTGCATCCAACTCAGGGCCCAAAAGTGTGTCTAGACAAAGGTCCGATGGCAACTCCAGGTGTGATATGCTCGGGAATGGCTCCTCAACAGGGATGCTCCCGGTAATCTCAAAGACCTGGGCCATGGGTGGCTCAACTGATATAGGGACAGTGACTAAGTGGCAGCCCTCAGGTAGCTCATAAGTAGGAACTGTCTCAATGACTAGAGCAGGCGAAACAACTAATACAGGTGGCGTGATAGGAGTAATACGAATTGGAACGGCAGCTGAGGCTCTTGAAGGAACTGAGACTGGAGTAGAGCGCCTAGGAGTAGCTGGTCATGTTGGTGGAACACGGCGTGCTAGTCTGAATGATGAAGTGCCTAGAGTACTCCGGGGCATTCCTTCACGCTGAAGGTATGCTCTGAAAGCTCTATATAGTCTCTGCTGGTCTCTAAGTAATTCCCGTGTGACATTTGGGTCATTCAAGGTGGCTCCATAATGAATCATAATATACAGGTCACGTGGCTCTAGTGGCTCTGGATGCTCAGCGGGTCTCGAAGCTAAACGCTTGGAGCGTCATACTAGAGGAGCTGGCGGTGCCGTACTGATATCCTCCTCAACACTCTCTGGAATAAAACGCCTCGGGCCTAACTGTCCCATTGAAGGCATGTGCTGATCTGTGCTGCTCTCCGATAGGTAAACCGTGGGAGTCCTCCTCATGCGAATGGGAATGCAATAGGAAGCTCATGAACTTGGCATTTTTCCTGAATACATTCAACAAACTAGTAAGTACTAAGCGCAAGTACGGCGCTTAGGGTTAGTGCACAGTAAAATATTTTGTACATAGAAAATAAATTGAAATAAAAAAATAAAAAATTAAAAGGATAAGCAAGGGGTGCCTCCCAAGAGCGCTTTGTTTATCAAGTCATTACAGCTCGACTATTCCTGGTATGTCTTCAGAATGGATCAAAGGAGAAGAGATGCTCCTCCCTTTCATTGTCTTCTAGATAAGCTTTCGATCGGTGGTTGTTAACTTTGAAGTTGCCAGTAGGTCCTTCAAATTCTACGGATCCGTGCGGAAAAGCGTGTATTACTTTGTATGGTCCACTCCATATTGATCTGAATTTACCAGCGAATTTCTTGAATCGAGAATTGAAGACTAGAACTTTATCTACGGGAGCGAACTTTGTAGATATCAGTTTTGCATCATGTGTTAGCTTCGTCCGTTCCTTGTAGATATATGACGTCTCCTACGCTTGGTCTCTTAATTCAGCGAGTTCATTCATCTGCATCTTCCGAAGCCTAGCGGCTACCGAAGGATCAAGGTTACAGGTTTTCAATGCCCAGAGAGCTTTATACTCTAGTTCCAGTGAAA
Source organism: Rutidosis leptorrhynchoides (assembly GCF_046630445.1). Lineage (NCBI taxonomy): Eukaryota > Viridiplantae > Streptophyta > Magnoliopsida > Asterales > Asteraceae > Rutidosis > Rutidosis leptorrhynchoides. Next base: position 305,201,516 of record NC_092336.1, on the reverse strand, counting down.
GGTGATAGGCTTTCCCATAGATCATACGGTTGGGTGTAGTTCCTAGAGGATTCTTGTAAGCAGTCCAGAATACCCACAAAGCATCGTCTAGTTTGTCGGACCATTTATTCTCATGATGGCCGACGGTGCGTTCTAGAATTCTCTTGAGTTCTTTGTAAGTGACTTCTGCCTGTCCGTTAGTCTACGGATGATAATCAGTGGACATCTTGTGGGTAACTCCGTATTGTTGCATTACCTTCATAAATTGGGTATTACAGAAGAGTGTGCCTCTATCACTTATTATGGCGCGGGGAGCTCCGAATCGGCAGAAGAGTCTCTTCAGGAATTTGGTGACGACCTTAGCATCATTGGTTGGAAATGCTTGGGCTTCGACCCATCTAGAGACGTAATCTACTGCTACGACGACATATTCTTTTCCATTAGACTTAGGGAACGGCCCCATAAAGTTTAGTCCCCTTATATTGAAAATTTCGCAAGCTTGGATATTAGTTCGAGGCATCTCATCTTCATAGAGATAATACCTTGTCTTTTGCAAGCGTTGCAACGCTTTACAAGCTCTTGCGCATCTCGGAATATAGAAGGCCAATAAAATCCTGATTTGTAGACTTTTCTTGCGGTTAAGTTTGCTCCATGATGACCTTCAGTTGGTCCGTGGTGACATTGGTGAAGAATCCATGTTGCTTGTTTCTCATCTACGCACCTCCTGATTATCTGATCTGCGAAAATTCTGAACAGGTACAGATCTTCCCAGTAGTAATACTTAGCATCCCTGAAGAACTTCCTTCTTCGGGATGTGGTCATTCCTTTCTGTACTACTCCAATAACTTAGTTGGCTATGTCAGCGTACCAAAGAGTATCAGTGAATTATGATCCTATGTTGGCTTGTCCTAAGCTGATAAGCTGTTCTTCTAAAAATTTGTCTCTAATATCTTGTTCAACAAGCTATTCCATTGCTGGGTTCTCCAGAAGACTAAGATGATCTGCTGCGACGTTCTCTGCTCCTTTCTTATCTTTGATCTCAATATCAAATTCTTGAAGGAATAAGATCCATTGTAGGAGTCTTGGTTTAGCATCTTGCTTAGTGAATAGATATTTTAGGGCTGAATGATCTGTGTAAACCGTAGTTTTAGACAGGATGATATAGGAATGGAATTTTTCATAGGTGAAAACTACTGCTAGCAGCTCCTTTTCCATAGTGGTGTAATTCTCTTGAGCTCAGGTTAAGGTTTTGCTAGCGTAATAGATTGGATGAAAGTGCTTATCTTTCCGTTGTCCTAATACAGCTCCAACCGCAAAATCGCTCGCATCACACATGATTTCGAATGGTAAGCTCCAATCAGGAGCTATCATGATGGGTGCATTTGTGAGTTGTTCCTTCAGATAGTTGAATGCCTGAACACATTCTTCATTAAACATAAACGTAACTTCCTTTCCGAGGAGATGAGTACTAGGTTGTGTGACCTTGAAAAAATCTTTGATAAAACATCGGTAGAAACCGACATGTCCAAGGAAACTCCTTACAGCTTTTACTGTGGTAGGTTCTTGAAGCTTAGCTATGGTTTCAATTTTAGCCTTGTCGACTTCTATTCCTGACTTTGATATCTTATGTCCTAAACTATGCCTTCTTTTACCGTTAAGTGACATTTTTCCCAATTTAGAACAAAATTCGAATCTTCACATCGGGTGAGCATCTTGTCGAGGTTTGAAAGGCATGACTCAAAGGTACTACCGAAGGTGGAGAAGTCATCCATGAAGACTTCCATACAACGTTCGATCATGTCGTGCAATATTGCTACCATGCATCGCTGAAATGTAGCAGGTGCATTGCACAACCCAAAGGGCATGCGTCGATAGGCAAGTGTTCCATAAGGACAAGTGAAGGTTGTCTTCTCTTGGTCCTTTGGATCATGGGGAATTTGAAAGTAGCCGAAAAAACCGTCATTGAAACAATAGAACTAATTTTCTGATAGGCGTTCCAACATTTGATCAATGAATGGTAATGGAAAATGATCTTTCCAGCTTGCATCATTTAGTTTACGATAATATATGCAAACCCTCCAACCGGTGACCTCCCGTGTTGGAATAAGTTCATTATTCTAATTTTTTATTACGGTCATTCCTCCCTTCTTGGGTACCACTTGAACATGACTGACCCATGGCAAATCAAAAATAGGATAGATCAGATCGGCATCCAAATGTTTGATTACCTCTTTCTTGACGACTTCTTGAATCATTGGATTGACCCTTCTTTGCCTCTGAACTAATGGTTTGAAATCATCTTCCATGAAGATCTTATGAGTGCAATATTTTGGACAGATTCCTTTTATGTCGAAAATCTTCCAAGCAATTGCTTTCTTATGTGATTTCAGAACCTTAATCAATTTCGCCTTCTCCTGTGGCATGAGGTCTTTAGGAATGATTACAGGGAGTTGTGAATCTCCTTCTAAGAATGCATACCCTAGATGTTCGGGTAACTTCTTCAATTCCAATTCCGGTGGTTCCTCGATAGATGGCTTTATTCTAGCTATCTCCTCTCTATCTAACTAGTCATATCTCTTCTGAAATTCTGATTCTTCTTCCTTAATAGTGATCACTGATGCTATCTATTCTTTGGTTCTGAAAATTGTCCTTCTTAATTCTTCATCTTCATAAACGTCTTCTTTAGTTTCGAAGGTTGGTTCAGGAATTTCAACACAGTCCTCATTTAACCGTGGTTCCTGGAATACCGGAATGAAATCCGTCTCTTCATTCAGTCTTCTCCTTAACAGAGGTAGGGGAATGCCTTTACCTAGCGGTGCTATTTGGATAGTCTTGACGAGAAAGTTACTTTTGGAGAAGGACATTTATTTTGACCAGGATCTATGGTTGAATGGATGTCGAGATTTTCTTCAGGAGGTGTAAAGAACAGATCCTTAGAAATTTTGTGACACCGCTGATTTTTTTTTTATTTTTTATTTTACGTGGCGGAAGCATAATATTAATTAATTACGATATCAACATTTGTACAAACCGATGTCACGTGTCATTAAAACAATTTACATATTAATAGGAAGGGACGTAAATACATTCTGTTTTCAAGGGTACACGGTTCATATTCTAAAAGACCACATCAGAGTTAACCCTGTCAAACATAACATCATCATGCCCGTCTTCTCCCAAAAGCACTATCTACAAAAGCTAACAACCTGCATTTTTCGACAAAATTTGCAGCATCTGTCTTCATTGTCGGCCACCAATATAATGTTTTCAAGTCTCTATACATCTTTGTACTACCTGGATGCACTGATAATCTCGATTTATGCGCTTCAGTAAGGATTAAATCTCTCAAATCTCCAAGCATAGGCACCCAAATTCGGTCTTTATAGGTCTTTAATCCTCTAGAGTCATTGCATAGGTCAAATTTTCTTTTAGTCACTTGTTTAGTCTTTAGATTTTCGTCATTCAAAGCTACTAACTTTACGGTTTTCAATCGATCAATCAAGTCTGAAACTATCTCAATTCTCATAAGTCTAACATTTTCGACTGTTTTCTTGCGACTCAGAGCATCTGCGACCACATTTGCTTTACCCGGATGGTATTTAATCTCACAGTCATAGTCTTTAATCAATTCTAAACATCGACGTTGACGCATATTTAATTCTTTCTGCGAAAAGATATATTGAAGACTCTTATGATCTGTATAGATTTCACAATGTGTACCATACAAATAATGTCTCCAAAGCTTTAAAGCAAACACAACTGCAGTTAACTCTAAATCGTGAGTAGGGTAGTTTCGTTCATGATTCTTCAACTGTCGTGAAGCATATGCTATAACCTTATTTCTCTGCATCAAAACACAACCCAGACCTGCACGTGACGCATCGCAGTAAACCACAAAATCTTCTGTTCCTTCTGGTAAAGCTAAAACCGGCGCTTGACATAACAACTGCTTAAGGGTCTGAAAAGCCTTTTCTTGTTCATCAGTCCATCGAAAGGCTACATATTTTCTGGTTAACTTATTTAATGGACCTGCTATTTTAGAAAAGTCTTTGATAAACCGGCGGTAATAACCTGCTAAACCCAGAAAACTTTTAATTTCTGTTGGCGTTTTCGGCGAGTTCCAGTTCATTACAGCTTCTATCTTAGACTGATCTACTTTAATACCCTGTTCACAAATCACATGACCCAGAAAATGTACTTCCCGCAACCAAAATTCACACTTAGAAAACTTACCGTACAACTGTTCCTGTTTCAAAAGTTCTAACACCAATCTCAGATGTGTAGCATGATCTTTCTCGGTTTTTGAATATATCAAGATATCATCTATGAAGACAATCACAAACTTGTCAAGATATTGACGACACACCCTGTTCATGAGATCCATAAACACTGCTGGTGCATTGGTTAACCCGAATGGCATAACTAAAAACTCATAATGACCATATCTAGTTCTAAACGCTGTTTTCGGTATGTCGGTCTCTGCAACACGTACCTGATGATACCCTGAACGTAAATCAATCTTTGAAAAGTAAGAAGCACCCTGTAACTGATCGAATAAATCATCTATTCTTGGTAGCGGATACTTATTCTTTATTGTTCTCTTGTTCAAATCGCGGTAATCTATACACATTCGAAGCGACCCATCTTTCTTTTTCACAAACAAAACAGGAGCACCCCACGGTGAAGAACTTGGTCGGATAAACCCCTTATCTAACAGTTCCTGAATCTGAGACATCATTTCTCGGATTTCTGACGGAGCTAATCTGTAAGGAGCTTTTGCCACTGGCGTAGCACCTGGAACCAAATCAATTTTTTACTCTACTTCACGTACTGGAGGTAACCCTGGTAAATCATCTGGAAACACTTCTGGAAATTCTGACACAACGGGAATATCGGTCACCTGCTTCTTCTCTTTCTTAACATCAATCACGTAGGCTAAGAATGAATCACACCCTTTCGTTATTGACTTCTGAGCTTTCATTAGGGAAACCATAGGGAAGTTAAATCCACTGCGCTCTCCCCTAGCTATCACTCGGGATCCGTCGGCCAAACAGAAAGAAATCATCTTCTTATAACACTTAATATTAGCCCTATTAGCTCTTAACCAGTTCATACCTATGACTACATCAAAGCTAGGTATAGGCATCAACAAACAGGTTAAAGGGAAGGAATGGCCGTCAATTTCGATGGTAATTCCAGACACAGATGATGTGCATGTAACCATTTTACCATCAGCTACTTCTATTCCCAAAGGCTCATCTAACATCCTAACACACAACTTCAACTTATCACAGAAGCCTAAGGACATAAAAGATCAATTCGCTCCAGAATCAAATAACACACGAGCTGGCAAGGAATTAACCAAGAACATACCGGTAATGACGTCATCGGTAGCGGTTGCAGCGTCTACCGTCATCTGAAACGCCCTTGCCTCTGCGGTTGGAGGATTCTTCCTCTTCTGCCCGGCAGAAGAAGCAGAAGATCCCCCGGAAGTAACTGACCTCGCCCCTGACCCTGCCCCAGAACTGGCTCTTGACGCAGATGGACAATCCGCCGATCTATGACCTTCCTTATGGCAACTCCAACAAACATTTGACTTAAAAGAACAAGCTGTTGATTCATGACCTTTCACTCCACATTTCAAACATCTTCGGGTCATTGGAGAACACGGTCCGGCATGAGTCGACTTACAAACATTATACCAATCAGGCTGACTTGAAATCGATCCGCTTATACCGGACTTACTCTTCTGTTTAAACCCACCTGACTTCTTCCCACGAAATCCTGATTGCTTACTTGATTGCTGACCAGAATGACCACCAGTTTGACTTTCTGATTTTCCCCCAAAAGATCCACTTTTTGAACTTTCTCTTTTCGCTGCCATGATATCACCTTCAGTAATCTTCGCCATCTCATGAGCCTGTGCCAACATGGTTGCAAATCTCGTAACTATTCTATATTCTGGCTTAATCACCCGCATAAAATGCTGAATCTTATCCTTTTCAGTCGGTACCCACTGTTGAACAAACCTTAACTTCGATGTAAAATCTCTGAAAACTTCATCAATCGTCATACTTTCTGTCATCTTCATACTCAGAAACTCAGTTTTCAATCTTTCCATCTCATACTCAGAACAATACTGCTCCCGAACCTTAGCAGCGAACTGTTCCCAAGTTATCTGACTAATCTATTCTTTGGGTAAATATACAGTAATAGAATCCCACCACTCCATTGTTTCACCTTTGAGAAGCCTACTAGCAAACAGTACCATAGATTCAGGCTCACAAAAACATGCTTCTAATGCTCGTTCTACTTCTCTTAACCAATTGAGCGTCGATGTAGGGTTTTTGTGACCACTGTACTCAGGAGGTTTGCAGTCCATAAACTATTTATAGGTACACTTCCTTCTTGTCTTAGGGACTTGAAATGGGTACATCATTTGATTAGGAAAAGTCTGGTTAAACGGAAATGGCATTTGATAGTTTTGATAGGTATTTTGTGGAAATTGTGACTGAGAACTGCCACCGGCTTGATTATAAAAATTAGGAGGAAAGGTTGTGTTCAACGCAGTGGTATTTGGGTTCCATTGCGCCCGTTCTTGTTCTAATTCCTTAATTTTCTCCTGGGATTCTAGTAACCGACTTTGAAGTTCTATTACTTCTTGAGAAGTTTCTTCTTCTGAAGACACATGTCCATCTTCGTCAGGGGCTCTAAAAGTACCAGTTCCAGGGACAGTGGGGCCAGTAGCGTTAGCTTCGTTATCTGCCATTACTGCACTACCACAACACTCACACCAAAGCTTAGTATAAACTCTGTTAGTACTAACAACTAACACATAACCTGTCCTAATACTCACTTAACCCATCCCCAGCATGTTATGTTTGACATGACTCTTCTAAGTTTGGGAACATGACATGTAGATCACAATGCACATGCTGCCAAACTCAGCTCTGATACCAACTTGTGACACCGCTGATTTTTTTATTTTTTTTACGTGGCGGAAGCATAATATTAATTAATTACGATATCAACATTTGTATAAACCGATGTCACGTGTCATTAAAACAATTTACATATTAATAGGAAGGGACGTAAATACATTCTGTTTTCAAAGGTACACAGTTCATATTCTAAAAGACCACATCAGAGTTAACCCTGTCAAACATAACATCATCATGCCCGTCTTCTCCCAAAAGCACTATCTACAAAAGCTAACAACCTGCAGGGAGGAGATGGAGGGGAATTAGCACGAAGCTAAGTGAGTACGACTAACTACAGGCCATAGCATACATAAGTGTATACTAATCATGTCACATAGTCTAACACACAAACATCACCCAGTAGTGCAGTCTACAGAGACTCTGGAGGTTCGGCCAAACCATTAACCTCCAGTTGATCGGGCTGGAGTTTACCCGAAGTTCCTCCTACATACCGTGCTGCATAAATCATCCACACGCGACGTACGCGTCATTCAAACATATACTACACGGATGCAAATAGGCTACCACATGAGGAACCCAACCCGCAGGTTGATCTCTCCTATCGAATTAGGCTACCACAAGATAGGGACGCACTGGGCTCCAGCATACAAGCATCAACCAACATGCAGTCATCACAATGTACCAACTATCCACAACAATAAGTATATCTAACAAGCATGGCAGTCATAATATAACATGCTACTATATACTATATACTCCAGTTAGTCCCACTCACCAAATACCAGCAAACGAGAAGGTATTCAGCTATCTAATCACTGAACCTTCTCTTTCTCCTTTTCTCCTGAGAAAACATATACACAAGTTAGTTTCTGTCCGTTAACACCAAATAACACAATATAAAAATTTTTGTCAGAAAAACTGTCCGCTAAAATTTTTCTCCTTAACACTTATGCACTTTCAAAATTTTCAAAATTTACATCAAAATCATCAAAATACAAACGGACAGCATAACGGCTAAAACTCAACACTTTGGTAAAATATTCTGCCCTGGACACTCAGTCGGTCGACTGACTCTTACAGTCGGTCGACTGTCGACACAGTCGGTCGACTGTCGACACAACCGGTCGACTGACATTCCCAGTCGGTCGTCTCACTTGGTATATCATCAATCGGCCGAAGGTAAATCTCAGTCGATCGGTTGTCATCGTCAATCGGTCGGTTCACCCTCGGTCGGTCGACTGTCGACCGACAGTCGGCCGACTGTGTTCATCTTCTTCAGAAGCTGAACACAAGTTACGGACTTCAAGCTAAAATCGCCAAAACTCGATCTAGAGCTCATTTTCGACACCAAAACTTACCACAACTCAATCACTACATGTTATAGACTATAAACCCACAAAGTTTGGACTATAACAACATCAAATTCATGGGTTTTGACACAAAATCAAGCTTTTTACAAAACTTACACAAAACTATGAATTTAACCATGAATTGAACACCAAAACACATGTTTCTTACCTTGTTAGAATCAGTAGACAACAAAGAACACGATTCCAAGAACAATTTGAGCTCAAGAACTAGTTTTAGCAATTAGGGTTTCAAAGGGGAAGAATTTAGGTACGAGGTAATATTTGGGAAGGGTCTGGAAAGTGCAAGAAATGCACTACATAAGGCATCAAAAGTGGGTTAAAATCCCACACTGTGTGGCACACGGGTATTTATCAGTTATCTGATATCTTTCATACATCATTTGGTAACCCAAACGAAGTCCAAATTAAATAAACAAACCTGTTCTGTGACCCTTGTCACAAACTGGTCCTAACCTCATCATTAAATAATACCAAACATTAAATAAAAATAAAAGCATATAATAACACTACACTAACTTAAGGGCATTCTAGTAATCTTACATCTAGGCCCACTTGAGGATGTTACAAATTTGATCTTGACTGCATATAGCCATGGTATCGTCCAGATATTCTTTGACTAGTCCTTGAAAAGAATCAGCGAGATTGAGATCTTCTTCGCGAGGATGGCTCATGAGTCGGTCAACATTAAATGTGACTTCTTCATTCCCAACTCTTAATTTCAGTGGTTTCTCGTGTACATCAATTATGGCTTTGGCAGTATTCAAGAGTGATCTGCCAAGTATGAGTGGGACCTTTGTGTCTTCCTCAATATCCATAATGACGAAATCAACGGGAAATGCAAACTTATCCAATCTGACTAGGACATCTTCAGCTATTCCTCGAGGAATCTTAACTGATCTGCCCGCGAGTTGGATAGTCATTCTAGTAGGTCTCAAGTCATTTAATCCTAGCTTTTTGAATAATGAATAGGGCATTAAGTTTACACTGGCTCCTAAGTCATCTAATGTAGTGACCCGGAAAATTTCGACAAATTTTAAACCAAACTCTCGATACGATATTATATTTTTGACACGATAAGCAAAGTCTATTATATTGAGTCTCAAAAATTTTGAAATGTTTTCATACATTCATTTGACCTTCGACTGTTCCTACGATTCACGAACTATATATATCAAATATGAAACAATAAGAATTATGTATCTCATGAAGTATATTAACAATGTATACATATATATATTCATATTAAAAATGTAGTGGGTTTCAAAAAATATATATATATATAACTAGTATAATTAATTAGTCACAGAAAGTATCTTTCATTGAACTGTTAGGTACATAAGACCAGGTGACTAAGTTAAAATTAAAAGGCAACTCCCTAATGATGTTTGCTTTTTCAAAAGTATATACTGACAACGTACTAATTCAATATAAATATCATTTCAAATTATTGATTATGGATTTGGCCTTACGGGATGTCACTGGCTTAAAGGTGGCGACATATATTTTTATGAAAAAGTTAAACCCCGTGAATTTTAGTATCAGTTTCATTTCACTCGTGATAATGATAAAGGCAACTCCCTAAATAACGTCTTTATTATCACAATCATTGTTGTATCTATTTCCTTTTTATTTTATATTATATATGATTACATGACCCGTGTTTTATTTTCTTTCTTTTGTTGTTGGTCAAAGAACAACCACACAAAAACTCCACTTGCACATTTAACCACTATTTTTAATTGCTATCATATACATATACCTATATCTAATATCTATATATATAATTTGGTTATCCAAACACTAGCATACGATCTCATTTCCATCTTAACTTTTCATTTAAACAAGTAAATCAACCACTTCATTTCTCTCTCCCTCTTCTGCAAATTGTTTAAAGTTTTGTGATTCATATGAGACACACTTAGTATTATATAAGTACGTATACATGACCACCACCATCTAATGTTTCTATTTCTTATTTCTGTATTGGTTACAACCAAACCCACTAGCACAAATTATGTGATTTGCTTTTTCTTTTGTCTTTGTCGTGGACCCACCCAAACAAACACATCTTTCTCCTAGTGCATGCATTTCGACGTAATATAAAACCTTAGGCTGCTAATTGGATTTTACTGTTCTCCTTTTAGACTTACCCACAAACAATTGATATAGATGTATATATATACATCCACGATATGCACACATCTTTACATACGTCCTCGATCAACCTCCCAACCATAAAAAACTACACACCTTCACCCTCAACCATGACCACTGTCCACCATTTTTCTTATGAAACCGTTATTGTCGCTGCTTACTTTTATAATCTGGTCGAGCCTAAAATCACCCACAACCACTTCACCACTCCACCACCTCAACCGCCATCTCAACACCAATGGAGCATCACTTACAATCACCACCTTTGCCACCCTAATTAAGAGTCACCCAAGAACACCTCTTTAATCGATTCTTGTTTCGGTTACAAACCTTACACACCACTCTATTTAACACCACCGATTAAAAAACCAACACCACCCTTGTAAGATCACCACAATCAATTATCATCATCAAACCGCCATCACTACCCATCGTGATCACCACATTCGATCAAGACTTGCTACTTCCTATTTCTATATGAATTGTAGGTAAAAAGTACACCATTAAACATGTGCTTCGATTTTTTTTCCTAATTATGTTCAGATTCAAACCAACCCAACACAATTAAAAATAAAAACAAGTAAACTGCTATGCTCGCCTGTTTTCTGTTTATCTCCTTGCTAATAACAAAACACCACACTCGTACACCATACATCGTCAAACCCAAACCCACTTAAACCCATAATCACAACCACCATCACAATCGAACACCATGAAACCGGCAAACCTACAAGTTATTCCATCTTCCTATTCTATATTCAAAAAACCAAACACCATTAAAGAACCTGCAATCATTACCGTTACTATTTCAGCTGTAACCCGTCTGTTTTTATGATACTGAAGTACCTATTTCAATGACGGGTATGCTTCGATTATTATGTTTGCACTACCACAATGAGATGATTTTGCAGAAAAGATGGTTGATGTTAAAAATTGTTGGTTGTTATGTTATAAATGATAAAAGGGAAAGATGAGCTGTAAAGTTTAAAATGATATGCTCTTGTTTTTATTTTGCAAACGAACCCACAATCCCAAAAAAATCAATCGAGCTGAATTTTTGTTTGGAACTTGGGTCGTACATAATTTAGGTGTTGGGCTGAGTCTTATTTAGTTATTGGGCTTGTGAACTTGATTACATGGGTTTTGTTTTATTAATGGACTGCAAATAGGATTGGGCTCAAAAACTGTGATAAGTCGATGATAATGATAAACGTTTATTATAATGATGAAATGATGATGACGGTATAGGAGGTTAATGATAATCACGATGTTAAGGATGTATGATACATGATGACGAGATGATTGGATAATTGTGATGATATATATGATGATGATGATTAAGATAGAACATAATAATAATGGTATAATAATCAAGATGATATACGGATAATGATGATGATGGATGATGGATTACAGGGATGATACAGTAACAAGAATTGTTGATGTTACAGAGACAAGTTAATGATGATGACAAGGTGATCATGAAGGAAGATGATAAATAGATTGTGAGGAAGTGACGATAATGAATATGATATGATTATGAATATGTTATGATCATGATTATGTTATGATAAGATTATGATGATCATAATTGTGATCATGATTATGAAAGAATGATGATGATGTTCATTTATGATAACCATGATAGATATTAGGATAATTTAAATATGACGATGATGATAATGGGTATGATGATGATTCAAAACAGAAAAACTAAGTCAAAAGATATTAAAATCTTAATAATAATAATAGGAAAACTGATACGGAGTAATGGATAAGGATGTTAACGAGTTAGCGGGACGTCGCGGGTTCAAACGTGGACTTAGGCATTTTCTTAAGGGCTACTTCGTTGAGGTAGTTATTTACTTATTTATTTATCATTATCATTATTATGATTATAATAATAATAATAATAATAATAATAATAATAATAATTATTATTATTATTATTATTATTATTATTATTATTATTATTATTATTATTATTATTATTATTATTATTATTATTATTATTATACTTATTATTATTGTTATTGTTATTATTATTATTATTATTATTATTATTATTATTATTATTATTATTATTATTATTATTATTATTATTATTAGTATTATTATTATCTACTTGTTATTAATATTGTATTATTAATATTATTATTGTTTAAAACATGATGAATATATTGATGGATATAATTATAATGATGTGAAGTATATGATTCAAGCATTATGAGATACCTAAGATTAAGATAATATATAAGTATAGTTATGAATATAATTAAGCTATGATTAAATGAATTATCATTATTATTAAAAATGTCATTTTTATTAAAAACAATCATTATTATTATTATTATTATTATTATTATTATTATTATTATTATTATTATTATTATTATCATCATTTTTACTACTAGTATCATTATTATTATTATTACAACTATATTATTATTAAAAGAATCATTTTAGTAAAATTATCATTTTTATTAAAGTTATTATCTTTATTAAAATTATCATTTTAAAAATTAACATTTTTATTATTACTATTTTTACTATCGTTATTATTATTATCCTTAATCTAGTATTATTGCAATTATTAATTTAACAAATAAATGATCTTTATATAAAAATATATTTAACTATATTAATATATCTAATACATATAACCTAACACTATTTTTATATTTTTTATAAGTAATATATATATATATAATGAATATATATTTAAGTTATTAAAGGAACACATAAATCATAAATAACATATATCACTAATAATAATATATAAATTTGTTCGATCCCCATTATATGTGTTAATATATATACACATGATATAGGTTCGTGAATCCGAAGTCAACCATGCACTTGTTCAGTGCCATCATATGAATAATTGCTACGAAATACTGTATTGTGAGTTTCATTTGCTCCCTTTTTAAATGCTTTTGCAACATATATTTTTGGGACTGAGAATACATGCACTGCTTTTATAAATGTATTACGAAATTGACACAAGTAATCGAAACTACATTCTATGGTTGGATTATTGAATCGAATATGCCCCTTTTTAGCTTGGTAACCTAAGAATTAGGGAACAGTACCCCTAATTGACGAGAATTCTAAAGATAGATCTATGGGCCTAACAAACTCCATGCGAGGTACGGATGCTTTAGTACTTAGATTTTTATACAGACGAGAGGATTCTGTTATACAGACGAGAGGATTCTGTTTTGGGGATATTCTATATGCATCTTGTTAATGTCGGTTACCAGGTGTTCACCATATGAATGATTTTACCTATATGCAGACGAGAGGATTCTGCTATGGGAATTATATTTATAAACTGAAAATCTTGTGGTCTATTAAAATTATGGAGATGATCGATTATGATAAACTAATGAACTCACCAACCTTTTGGTTGACACTTTAAAGCATGTTTATTCTCAGGTATGAAAGAAATCTTCCGCTGTACAATTGCTCATTTTAGAGATATTACATGGAGTCGTTCATGGCATATTTAGGACAGTACCTCGCAATGGGACCAAATGTTGATGACTTCGTCCAGATGGATTGGGACGGGTATCTACAGGTGGTATCAGAGCGGTGGTCTTAGCGAACCAGGTCTTGCATTAGTGTGTCTAACTAATAGTTGTCAGGATGCATTAGTGAGTCTGGACTTCGACCTTAGCTGCATATTATAAGTTTTGTTTATCATTCCTAGTAGAAAAATGACCTGTTTATCATTCCTAAGTCTTGACACGTGTTTTTTGCATTTATTGCATACACGGTGTATGAATCATATACCATCATATCTATTGCCGTGGATCTTATTTGGCACTTTTTGAAATTTTCTCCGTAAATTACGGAATCTTTTTTCTATATATATATGTATTCGAGAAGACAGAAATATCATCCAGTATTTAACCCTCAATTCATATCAAGAATCATTTCATAACTTTCTGTGATCGCGTAAGATGGCCTCTTCGAATAGACCAAGTTCCTCCGGCTCCGAAGACAGTGTGACGGGAGCGCACCAACCGATCAACTACCGTGATTTCTTTAGAAAATGGGGATGGGTTCGCGAAATACTTACCCTATGGAGAAATGAAGAAGGTACTCCATATCACGAGCCGAACTTGCCACCTAACGTTAGAGTACTCGATCCGCTTACCGGTGAACCTGTTCGCAATACAGTTTTCACTCTTTTACAAGGATTTTCCGCCTCGAAGGTCCACTTGATGTAGTTAAAGATAATATTCATCCTCTACTCCCGAATTCTAATCAGATAGGATTATTAGAAGAAGTTAGAAGACTTCGAACTAAATATCAAGAATTGACAAACCTTACGAAAGAATGGGTGGAACTAATTCATAGACTCGAATGTAAAGTAGAAACCCTGGAGGTGACGGTGTTCGATTTAGAAGCTAGGCTCGCATCTACTACGCAGGTACCACAAGCAGTACCAACACCAACAGCAACACCACCAGTACCAGCATCCTCTCCAGCACCACAAGCACTGCAATCACCACAAGCTCCGTAGGCACCGCAGACACCGAAGACTAACGAGAATGATAAATTATGAAATATTAAATCATTACTTTCGATTCACGATTAAAAGGATATACGAATATATGTTTATGTATATCTCGATATCGTAATAAAATTCTTTTCATATTAACTATGAAGTGTGAATATTTAACGGGTAGGTAATACCCGAGAAAGATAAAAGAAGCTTTACAAGGCTTTTATCATATTTAATTCACATATGCTATCATTGATATCTTTCATCAACGATTTAACAATCGATATCTATAATCTTTAATCTTCGTTCTACATATTGTTCTACATCATTTATCTTCATTCTACATGGCAATTATGTAACCCCTAAAGTTTTAGAGATTATGTATTCTAGTTCTAACGGTAAATCAAATGATATTAATATCATATTAACTCATTAAACTCATGATTACATCTGAAGAAAATATATATGTATATATATTTTTATAAAGATTGTAATTAAAAGTTCTCTTGTACAATCTATTAATGTTGAGAATATTTTAACGGGTAGGTAATACCCTAGAAATATTTAGATCTCACATTAACATGTTACACTGTACATTCTTCAAGACCGATTCAACAGTCATTTACTATCCTACTTACAACGGAAAATATACGATTCCGTTCACCACAGAATAATCATTTCCTTTCAATTTCATATTTGGATTTTGACATATCAGAATCCAACAAGTGGCATAATGAAGAAAACATTGGACAAATAAAATTTGTTAGAAACAAACAAATTAACCATGAGAAATTTTGTTAAGAATACACGCTAACTGTTCCTAGCTAACTGATTACATTTTATTATCGCAATTTTATTCATCGTCATTTAATTTCTGTTATTTATTTTACGCACTTTAATTATCGGGACACGTATACAATGTTTTGACATATCATATTGACGTCATCTATATATATTATTTGGAATAACCATAGACACTCTATATGCGGTAATGTTCGAGTTAGCTATACAGGGTTGAGGTTGATTCTCAAATAATATATATACTTTGAGTTGTGATCGAGTCTGAAACATGTATACAATGGGTCATGATACGTATTAATTAATTAGAATATTATATATATATATATATATATATATATATATATATATATATATATATATATATATATATATATATATATATATATATATATATGAATTATTGAATTATTAATTGTGGACTACCAACATTGGACGATTAAAATGAATTAAAATATTGATTATAACATATGAAACTAAACAATTCTTCAAGTTTGCCACTTGATTCCATCTTAAACATCATTTGTATCTTGACAATTACAATCTTCATTCAAACTCTTCAAAACACCTCGGATTGGTAACCAATTATTCAGATGTGAGAATACTGATGAAGCAGCAAAAGCTATAGATGGTCTTAATGACCAGAAGCTTAATAATAAAGAATGGTGTGTTGAAAAGGCACAGTTTTAGAAACTGAAGAACGGATTGAGAAAACTATGAAAAAGACTGTGGACAAATCACAAAGACTAAACCTATACTTACAAAATCCAGATGATTCAGTATATGATAAAATCTTTAGCGAATACCTTGTTCCTTATTTAATCTAAATTCTTGCGAAAAAATTTTCTTCATCAACTTTTGAACTTAGAAATTCCAAAATATCATCATAAATATCTTCGATATTTCTGAAGATATTTTCATAAATATTCTCGTCTGAAATTATATACCTCTTCGTGCTATCTGTATTACATTATATTGGAAACTTCTGTAAAACCTAAGTACAAATTATGAATGAATTCTGGAGAAATGTTAAGAATTTGAGCATGAGTTAGTATAATATAATGACACTTGGCCAATGTGATTATATTACAGTAAGTCATGCTGAAAGTTCTAATTAAACATGATGATTCACAGATCATAACGTCATCATTTAACATGTTACATAGCTCTTTCATTCTATTTAACCTCTAAACATGTCAAGAAAATATATTTGCTTGACATTTCTAATTTTCCATAAATTCTGGTAAATCAACAAATCAAATCGTGCAATTTCCTTTCCTTTCTGCTTAGTATATTATAATAATCATTCAAAACTTCATACCTACGAATTCTGGACCATTATTCGCTTGACTTGAAGCCGGGAAGAGGAAACAAAAGCATGGAACTCCGAAGTATAAGGAAAAATATAAAGCTCGATAGCAACACAGAAATTACAAACCATGTATATCAATGCGTATAGCAATATAAATACATGGGAGGATTAAAAACACCATAACCCCAAGGAAATAGTAGAAATAAACAGCTTTCCCTGATGGCAGATGAAAAAAAAAAAAGAATCACAGAAGCTATAATCAGAAAAATATAAAAGATCAGAACTGGATTTAGCATTTTCATAATCTTTTGGAAGTATGAATTGAAGAAGAAAATATATCAATAGTGAAAATAAGGGAACGAAAGAAGTTAAATTATAACAAGATATCAAGTATAGAAATCGAGGCAGATTACCACATTTAATTAAAGAGGCTCCTAAATTCCTTAATTTCTAAAGAATTAAATCTTATGAAGATTTCGAAGATTTTATTCAAATTCCTTGAATCCCGGAAGAATAACCGTGACTACATCAAAAGTTAAGACGAACTTCTATTTACTTCATTTCAATTTTTTTTGTGATAGCTTCACTCGTACGCTTCGAGTAATCAAATTATTTTATCAATATTACTCAATGTTGATAAAACCCTATTTTGTCAACTCTTATTCGTCAAGAAAACATTCTTATTATTAGCCATGACGACCTCGATCAAATTTCGGGACGAAATTTCTTTAACGGGTAGGTACTGTAGTGACCCGAAAAATTTTGACAAATTTTAAACCAAACTCTCGATACGATATTATATTTTTGATACGATAAGCAAAGTCTATTATGTTGAGTCTCAAAAATTTTGAAATGTTTTCATACATTCATTTGACCTTCGACTGTTCCTACGATTCACGAACTATATATATATATATCTAACATGAAACAATAAGAATTATGTATCTCATGAAGTATATTAACAATGTATACATATATATTTTCATATTACAAATGTAGTGGGTTTCGAACAAAATATATATAACTAGTATAATTAATTAGTCAAAGAAAGCGTCTTTCATTGAAGTGTTAGGTACATAAGACCAGGTGACTAAGTTAAAATTAAAAGGCAACTCCCTAATGATGTTTGCTTTTTCAAAAGTATATACTGACAATGTACTAATTCCATATAAATATCATTTCAAATTATTGATTATCGATTTGGCCTTACGGGATGTCACTAGCTTAAAGGTGGCGACATATATTTTTAGGAAAAAGTTAAACCCCGTGAATTTTAGTATCAGTTTCATTTCACTCGTGATAATGATAAAGGCAACTCCCTAAATAACGTCTTTATTATCACAATCATTGTTGTGTCTATTTCCTTTATATTTTATATTATATATGATTACATAACCCGTGTTTTATTTTCTTTCTTTTGTTGTTGGTCAAAGAACAACCACACAAAAACTCCACTTGCACATTTAACCACTATTTTTAATTGCTATCATATACATATATCTATATCTAATATCTATATATATAATTTGGTTATCATAACACTAGCATACGATCTCCTTTCTATCTTAACTTTTCATTTAAACAAGTAAATCAACCACTTCATTTCTCTCTCCCTCCTCTGCAAATCGTTTAAAGTTTTGTGATTCATATGAGACACACTTAGTATTATATAAGTACGTATACATGACCACCACCATCTAATGTTTCTATTTCTTATTTCTGTATTGGTTACAACCAAACCCACTAGCACAAATTATGTGATTTGCTTTTTCTTTTGTCTTTGTCGTGGACCCACCCAAACAAACACATCTTTCTCCTTGTGTATGAATTTCGACGTAATATAAAACCTTAGGCTGCTAATTGGATTTTACTGTTCTCCTTTTTGACTTACCCACAAACAATTGATATAGATGTATATATATACATCCACGATATGCACACATGTTTACATACGTCCTCGATCAACCTCCCAACCATAAACAACTACACACCTTCATCCTCAACCATGACCACTATCCACCATTTTTCTTATGAAACCGTTATTGTTGCTGCTTACTTTTATAATCTGTTCGAACCTAAAATCACCCACAACCACTTCACCACTCCACCACCTCAACCGCCATCTCAACACCAATGGAGCATTACCTACAATCACCACCTTTGCCACCCTAATCAAGAGTCACCCAAGAACACCTCTTTAATTGATTCCTGTTTCGGTTACAAACCTTACAAACCACTCTATTTATCACCACCGATTCAAAAACCAACACCACGCTTGTAAGATCACCACAATCAATTATCATCATCAAACCGCCATCACTACCCATCGTGATCGCCACATACGATCAAGACTTGCTACTTCCTCTTTCTATACGAATTGCAGGTAAAAAGTACATCAATAAACATGTGCTTCGATTTTTTTCCCCTGTTTATGTTCAGATTCAAACCAACCCAACACAATTAAAAATAAAAATAAGTAAACTGCTATGCTCGCCTGTTTTCTTTTTATCTCCTTGCTAATAACAAAACACCACACTCGTACACCATACATCGTCAAACCCAAACCCACTTAAACCCATAATCACAACCACCATCACAATCGAACACCGTGAAACCTGCAAACCTACAAGTTATTCCATCTTCCTATTCTATATTCGAAAAACCAAACGCCATTAAAGAACCTGCAATCATTACCATTACTGTTTCAGCTGTAACCCGTCTGTTTTGATGATACTGAAGTACCTATTTCAATGACGGGTATGCTTTGATTATTATGTTTGCACTACCACAATGAGATGATTTTACAGAAAAGATGGTTGATGTTAAAAATTGTCGGTTGTTATGTTATAAATAATAAAAGGGAAAGATGAGCTGCAAAGTTGAAAATGATATGTTGTTGTTTTTATTTTGTAAACGAACCCACAATCCCAAAAAAATCAATCGAGCTGAATTTATGTTTGGAACTTGGGTCGTACATAATTTAAGTGTTGGGCTGAGTCTTATTTAGTTATTGGGCTTGTGAACTTGATTACATGGGTTTTGTTTTATTAATGGACTGCAAATAGGATTGGGCTCAAAAACCGTGATAAGTCGATGATAATGATAAACGTTTATTATAATGATGAAATGATGATGACGGTATAGGAGGTTAATGATAATCACGATGTTAAAGATGTATGATACATGATGACGAGATGATTGGATAATTAAGATGATATATATGATGATGATTAAGATTGAACATAATAATAATGGTATAATAATTAAGATGATATACGGATAATGATGATGATGGATGATGGATTACGATGATGATAAAGTAATAAGAATTGTTGATGTTACCTAGACAAGTTGATGATGATGACAAGGTGATCATGAAGGAAGATGATAAATAGATTGTGAAGAAGTGACGATAATGAATATGATATGATTATGATTATGTTATGATCATGATTATGTTATGATAAGATTATGATGATCATAATTGTGATCATGATTATGAAAGAATGATGATGATGTTAGTTTATGATAACCATGATAGATATTACGATAATTTAAATATGATGATGATGATAATGGGTATGATGATGATTCAAAACAGAAAAACTAAGTCAAAAGATATTAAAATCTTAATAATAATAATAGGAAATCTGATACGGAGTAATGGATAAGGATGTTAACGGGTTAGCGGGACGTCGCGGGTTCAAACCCAGACTTGGGCATTTTCTTAAGGGCTACTTCGTTGAGGTAGTTATTTACTTATTTATTTATCATTATCATTATTATTATTATAATTATTATAATTATTATTATAATTATTATTATACTTATTATTATTATTATTGTTATTATTATTATTATTATTATTGTTATTATTATTATTATTATTATTATTATTATTATTATTATTATTATTATTATTATTATTATTATTATTATTATTAGTATTATTAGTATTATCTACTTGTTATTAATATTGTATTATTAATATTATTATTGTTTAAAACATGATGAATATATTTATGGATATAATTATAATGATGTGAAGTATATGATTCAAGCATTATGAGATACCTAAGATTAAGATAATATATACGTATAGTTATGAATATAATTAAGCTACGATTAAATGAATTATCATTATTATTAAAAATGTCATTTTTATTAAAAACTATCATTATTATTATTATTATTATTATTATTATTATTATTATTATTATTATTATTATTATCATCATCATCATTTTTACTTCTAGTATCATTATTATTATTATTACAAATATATTATTATTAAAAGAATCATTTTAGTAAAATTATCATTTTTTTAAAGTTATTATCTTTATTAAAATTATCATTTTAAAAATTAACATTTTTATTATTACTATTTTTACTATCATTATTTTTATTATCCTTAATCTAGTATTATTACAATTATTAATTTAACAAATAAATGATCTTTATATAAAAATATATTTAACTATATTAATATATCTAATACATATAACCTAACTCTATTTTTATATTTTTTTATAAGTAATATATATAAAATGAATATATATTTAAGTTATTAAAGGAACACATAAATCATAAATAACATATATCACTAATAATAATATATAAATTTGTTCGATTCCCATTATATGTGTGTTAATATATATACATATGATATAGGTTCGTGAATTCGAAGTTAACCATGCACTTGTTCAGTGCCATCATATGAATAATTGCTACGAAATACAGTATTATGAGTTTCATTTGCTCCCTTTTTAAATGCTTTTGCAATATATATTTTTGGGACTGAGAATACATGCGCTGCTTTTATAAATGTATTACGAAATAGACACAAGTAATTGAAACTACATTCTATGGTTGGATTATCGAATCGAATATGCACCTTTTAACTTGGTAACCTAAGAATTAGGGAACAGTACCCCTAATAGACGAGAATCCTAAAGATAGATCTATGGGCCTAACAAACCCCATCCAAGGTACGGATGCTTTAGTACTTCAATTTTTATACAGACGAGAGGATTCTGTTATACAGACGAGAGGATTCTGTTTTGGGGATATTCTATATGCATCTTGTTAATGTTGGTTACCTGGTGTTCACCATATGAATGATTTTACCTATATGCAGACGAGAGGATTCTGCTATGGGAATTATATTTATAAAATGAAAATCTTGTGGTCTATTAAAATTATGGAAATGATCGATTATGATAAACTAATTAAATCATCAACCTTTTGGTTGACACTTTAAAGCATGTTTATTCTCAGGTATGAAAAAAATCTTCCGCTGTGTGAAATGTCCCGTTCTTATTGATTAAAAACGTTCCATATTAATTGATTTCGTTGCGAGGTTTTGACCTCTATATGAGACGTTTTTCAAAGACTGCATTCATTTTTAAAACAAACCATAACCTTTATTTCATAAATAAAGGTTTAAAAAGCTTTACGTAGATTATCAAATAATGATAATCTAAAATATCCTGTTTACACACGACCATTACATAATGGTTTACAATACAAATATGTTACATCGAAATCAGTTTCTTGAATGCAGTTTTTACACAATATCATACAAACATGGACTCCAAATCTTGTCCTTATTTTAGTATGCAACAGCGGAAGCTCTTAATATTCACCTGAGAATAAACATGCTTTAAACGTCAACAAAAATGTTGGTGAGTTATAGGTTTAACCTATATATATCAAATCGTAACAATAGACCACAAGATTTCATATTTCAATACACATCCCATACATAGAGATAAAAATCATTCATATGGTGAACACCTGGTAACCGACAATAACAAGATGCATATATAAGAATATCCCCATCATTCCGGGACACCCTTCGGATATGATATAAATTTCGAAGTACTAAAGCATCCGGTACTTTGGATGGGGTTTGTTAGGCCCAATAGATCTATCTTTAGGATTCGCGTCAATTAGGGTGTCTGTTCCCTAATTCTTAGATTACCAGACTTAATAAAAAGGGGCATATTCGATTTCGATAATTCAACCATAGAATGTAGTTTCACGTACTTGTGTCTATTTTGTAAATCATTTATAAAACCTGCATGTATTCTCATCCCAAAAATATTAGATTTTAAAAGTGGGACTATAACTCACTTTCACAGATTTTTACTTCGTCGGGAAGTAAGACTTGGCCACTGTTGATTCACGAACCTATAACAATATATACATATATATTAAAGTATGTTCAAAATATATTTACAACACTTTTAATATATTTTGATGTTTTAAGTTTATTAAGTCAGCTGTCCTCGTTAGTAACCTATAACTAGTTGTCCACAGTTAGATGTACAGAAATAAATCGATAAATATTATCTTGAATCAATCCACGACCCAGTGTATACGTATCTCAGTATTGATCACAACTCAAACTATATATATTTTGGAATCAACCTCAACCCTGTATAGCTAACTCCAACATTCACATATAGAGTGTCTATGGTTGTTCCGAAATATATATAGATGTGTCGACATGATAGGTCGAAACATTGTATACGTGTCTATGGTATCTCAAGAATACATAATATACAATACAAGTTGATTAAGTTATGGTTGGAATAGATTTGTTACCAATTTTCACGTAGCTAAAATGAGAAAAATTATCCAATCTTGTTTTACCCATAACTTCTTCATTTTAAATCCGTTTTGAGTGAATCAAATTGCTATGATTTCATATTGAACTCTATTTTATGAATCTAAACAGAAAAAGTATAAGTTTATAGTCGGAAAAATAAGTTACAAGTCGTTTTTGTAAAGGTAGTCATTTCAGTCGAAAGAACGACGTCTAGATGACCATTTTAGAAAACATACTTCCACTTTGAGTTTAACCATAATTTTTGGATATAGTTTCATGTTCATAATAAAAATCATTTTCTCAGAATAACAACTTTTAAATCAAAGTTTATCATAGTTTTTAATTAACTAACCCAAAACAGCCCGCGGTGTTACTACGACGGCGTAAATCCGGTTTTACGGTGTTTTTCGTGTTTCCAGGTTTTAAATCATTAAGTTAGCATATCATATAGATATAGAACATGTGTTTAGTTGATTTTAAAAGTCAAGTTAGAAGGATTAACTTTTGTTTGCGAACAAGTTTAGAATTAACTAAACTATGTTCTAGTGATTACAAGTTTAAACCTTCGAATAAGATAGCTTTATATGTATGAATCGAATGATGTTATGAACATCATTACTACCTTAATTTCCTTGGATAAACCTACTGGAAAAGAGAAAAATGGATCTAGCTTCAATGGATCCTTGGATGGCTCGAAGTTCTTGAAGCAGAATCATGACACGAAAACAAGTTCAAGTAAGATCATCACTTGAAATAAGATTGTTATAGTTATAGAAATTGAACCAAAGTTTGAATATGATTATTACCTTGTATTAGAATGATAACCTACTGTAAGAAACAAAGATTTCTTGAGGTTGGATGATCACCTTACAAGATTGGAAGTGAGCTAGCAAACTTGAAAGTATTCTTGATTTTATGAAACTAGAACTTTTGGAATTTATGAAGAACACTTAGAACTTGAAGATAGAACTTGAGAGAGATCAATTAGATGAAGAAAATTGAATAATGAAAGTGTTTGTAGGTGTTTTTGGTCGTTGGTGTATGTATTAGATATAAAGGATATGTAATTTTGTTTTCATGTAAATAAGTCATGAATGATTACTCATATTTTTGTAATTTTATGAGATATTTCATGCTAGTTGCCAAATGATGGTTCCCACATGTGTTAGGTGACTCACATGGGCTGCTAAGAGCTGATCATTGGAGTGTATATACCAATAGTACATACATCTAAAAGCTGTGTATTGTACGAGTACGAATACGGGTGCATACGAGTAGAATTGTTGATGAAACTGAACGAGGATGTAATTGTAAGCATTTTTGTTAAGTAGAAGTATTTTGATAAGTGTATTGAAGTCTTTCAAAATTGTATAAATACATATTAAAACACTACATGTATATACATTTTAACTGAGTCGTTAAGTCATCGTTAGTCGTTACATGTAAGTGTTGTTTTGAAACCTTTAGGTTAACGATCTTGTTAAATGTTGTTAACCCAATGTTTATAATATCAAATGAGATTTTAAATTATTATATTATCATGATATTATCATGTATGAATATCTCTTAATATGATATATATACATTAAATGTCTTTACAACGATAATCGTTACATATATGTCTCGTTTAAAAATCATTAAGTTAGTAGTCTTGTTTTTACATATGTAGTTCATTGTTAATATACTTTATGATATGTTTTCTTATCATAGAATCATGTTAACTATATATATATATATCCATATATATGTCATCATATAGTTTTTACAAGTTTTAACGTTCGTGAATCACCGATCAACTTGGGTGGTCAATTGTCTATATGAAACATATTTCAATTAATCAAGTCTTAACAAGTTTGATTGCTTAACATGTTGGAAACATTTAATCATGTAAATATCAATCTCAATTAATATATATAAACATGGAAAAGTTCGGGTCACTACAGTACCTACCCGTTAAATAAATTTCGTCTCGAAATTTTAAGCTGTTGAAGGTGTTGACGAATCTTCTGGAAATAGATGCGGGTATTTCTTCTTCATCTGATCTTCACGCTCCCAGGTGAACTCGGGTCCTCTACGAGCATTCCATCGAACCTTAACAATTGGTATCTTGTTTTGCTTAAGTCTTTTAACCTCACGATCCATTATTTCGACGGGTTCTTCGATGAATTGAAGTTTTTCGTTGATTTGGATTTCATCTAACGGAATAGTGAGATCTTCTTTAGCAAAACATTTCTTTAAATTCGAGACGTGGAAAGTGTTATGTACAGCCGCGAGTTGTTGAGGTAACTCTAGTCGGTAAGCTACTGGTCCGACACGATCAATAATCTTGAATGGTCCAATATACCTTGGATTTAATTTCCCTCGTTTACCAAATCGAACAACGCCTTTCCAAGGTGCAACTTTAAGCATGACCATCTCTCTAATTTCAAATTCTATATCTTTTCTTTTAATGTCAGCGTAGCTCTTTTGTCGACTTTGGGCAGTTTTCAACCGTTGTTGAATTTGGATGATCTTCTCGGTAGTTTCTTGTATAATCTCCGGACCCGTAATCTGTCTATCCCCCACTTCACTCCAACAAATCGGAGACCTGCACTTTCTACCATAAAGTGCTTCAAACGGCGCCATCTCAATGCTTGAATGGTAGCTGTTGTTGTAGGAAAATTATGCTAACGGTAGATGTCGATCCCAACTGTTTCCGAAATCAATAACACATGCTCGTAGCATGTCTTCAAGCGTTTGTATCGTCCTTTCACTCTGCCCATCAGTTTGTGGATGATAGGCAGTACTCATGTCTAGACGAGTTCCTAATGCTTGCTGTAATGTCTGCCAGAATCTTGAAATAAATCTGCCATCCCTATCAGAGATAATAGAGATTGGTATTCCATGTCTGGAGACGACTTCCTTCAAATACAGTCGTGCTAACTTCTCCATCTTGTCATCTTCTCTTATTGGTAGGAAGTGTGCTGATTTGGTGAGACGATCAACTATTACCCAAATAGTATCAAAACCACTTGCAGTCCTTGGCAATTTAGTGATGAAATCCATGGTAATGTTTTCCCATTTCCATTCCGGGATTTCGGGTTGTTGAAGTAGACCTGATGGTTTCTGATGCTCAGCTTTGACCTTAGAACACGTCAAACATTCTCCTACGTATTTAGCAACATCGGCTTTCATACCCGGCCACCAAAAATGTTTCTTGAGATCCTTGTACATCTTCCCCGTTCCAGGATGTATTGAGTATCTGGTTTTATGAGCTTCTCTAAGTACCATTTCTCTCATATCTCCAAATTTTGGTACCCAAATCCTTTCAGCCCTATACCGGGTTCCGTCTTCCCGAATATTAAGATGCTTCTCCGATCCTTTGGGTATTTCATCCTTTAAATTTCCCTCTTTTAAAACTCCTTGTTGCGCCTCCTTTATTTGAGTAGTAATGTTATTATGAATCATTATATTCATAGATTTTACTCGAATGGGTTCTTTGTCCTTCCTGCTCAAGGCATCGGCTACCACATTTGCCTTCCCCGGGTGGTAACGAATCTCAAAGTCGTAATCATTCAATAATTCAATCCACCTACGCTGCCTCATATTCAGTTGTTTCTGATTAAATATGTGTTGAAGACTTTTGTGGTCGGTATATATAATACTTTTGACCCCATATAAGTAGTGCCTCCAAGTCTTCAATGCAAAAACAACCGCGCCTAATTCCAAATCATGCGTCGTATAATTTTGTTCGTGAATCTTCAATTGTCTAGACGCATAAGCAATCACCTTCGTTCGTTGCATTAATACACAACCGAGACCTTGCTTTGATGCATCACAATAAATCACAAAATCATCATTCCCTTCAGGCAATGACAATATAGGTGCCGTAGTTAGCTTTTTCTTCAATAACTGAAACGCTTTCTCTTGTTCATCATTCCATTCAAATTTCTTCCCTTTATGCGTTAATGCAGTCAAGGGTTTTGCTATTCTGGAAAAGTCTTGGATGAACCTTCTGTAGTAACCAGCTAGTCCTAAAAACTGGCGTATGTGTTTCGGAGTTTTCGGGGTTTCCCACTTTTCAACAGTTTCTATCTTTGCCGGATCCACCTTAATACCTTCTTTGTTCACTATGTGACCGAGGAATTGAACTTCTTCCAACCAAAATGCACACTTTGAAAACTTAGCGTACAATTCTTCCTTCCTCAATACTTCTAACACCTTTCTCAAATGTTCACCGTGTTCTTGGTCATTCTTTGAGTAAATAAGTATGTCATCAATGAAAACAATGACAAACTTGTCAAGGTATGGTCCACACACTCGGTTCATAAGGTCCATGAACACAGCTGGTGCATTAGTTAAACCAAACGGCATGACCATAAACTCGTAATGACCGTAACGTGTTCTGAAAGCAGTCTTTGGAATATCATCTTCTTTCACCCGCATTTGATGATACCCGGAACGTAAATCAATCTTTGAATAAACAGACGAGCCTTGTAGTTGATCAAATAAGTCGTCGATTCTCGGTAGTGGGTAGCGGTTCTTGATGGTAAGTTTGTTCAACTCTCGGTAGTCGATACACAACCTGAATGTACCATCTTTCTTCTTGACAAACAAAACAGGAGCTCCCCACGGTGATGTGCTTGGTCGAATGAAACCACGCTCTAAAAGTTCTTGTAATTGGCTTTGCAGTTCTTTCATCTCGCTGGGTGCGAGTCTGTAAGGAGCACGAGCTATTGGTGCAGCTCCTGGTACAAGATCTATTTGAAATTCAACGGATCGATGTGGGGGTAATCCCGGTAATTCTTTCGGAAATACATCGAGAAATTCTTTTGCAATGGGAACATCATTGATGCTCTTTTCTTCAGTTTGTACTTTCTCGACGTGTGCTAGAACAGCATAGCAACCTTTTCTTATTAGTTTTTGTGCCTTCAAATTACTAATAAGATGTAGCTTCGTGTTGCCCTTTTCTCCGTACACCATTAAGGGTTTTCCTTTTTCTCGTATAATGCGAATTGCATTTTTGTAACAAACGATCTCCGCTTTCACTTCTTTCAACCAGTCCATACCGATTATCACATCAAAACTCCCTAACTCTACTGGTATCAAATCAATCTTAAATGTTTCGCTAACCAGTTTAATTTCTCGATTCCGACATATATTATCTGCTGAAATTAATTTACCATTTGCTAATTCGAGTAAAAATTTACTATCCAAAGGCGTCAATGGACAACTTAATTTAGCACAAAAATCTCTACTCATATAGCTTCTATCCGCACCCGAATCAAATAAAACGTAAGCAGATTTATTGTCAATAAGAAACGTACCCGTAACAAGCTCCGGGTCTTCCTGTGCCTCTACCGCATTAATATTGAAAACTCTTCCACGGCCTTGTCCATTCGTGTTCTCCTGGTTCGGGCAATTTCTAATAATGTGGCCTGGTTTTCCACATTTATAACAAACTACATTGGCATAACTTGCTCCGACACTACTTGCTCCGCCATTACTCGTTCCGACACCATTTGTTCCTTTCATTCTATTAACCCCTGGTCCGTAGACCTCACACTTCGCCGTGCTATGACCATTTCTTTTACACTTGTTGCAAAATTTGGTGCAGAACCCCGAGTGATTCTTTTCACACCTTTGGCATAGCTGCTTCTGATTGTTGTTGTTGTTGCGGTTATTATTGTTGTTGGGATGATTGTTGTAGTTGCTGTTGTTGTTGTTGTTGTTGTTGTTGGGCCGTTTGTTGTAGTTGCGATTGATGTTGCGATTGTTGGGATAATTGTTGCGATTATTGTTGTAATTGCTGTTGTTGTTGTATTGGTGATTCTTATCACCGTTTTCCTCCCACTTTCTTTTGACTTGCTTCACATTGGCCTCTTCAGCAGTCTGTTCTTTAATTCTTTCTTCAATCTGGTTCACTAGTTTGTGAGCCATTCTACATGCCTGTTGTATGGAGGCGGGCTCGTGTGAACTTATATCTTCTTGGATTCTTTCCGGTAATCCTTTCACAAACGCGTCGATCTTCTCTTCCTCATCTTCGAATGCTCCCGGACACAATAGGCACAATTCTGTGAATCGTCTTTCATACGTGGTAATATCAAATCCTTGGGTTCGTAACCCTCTAAGTTCTGTCTTGAGCTTATTGACCTCGGTTCTGGGACGGTACTTCTCGTTCATCAAGTGCTTGAATGCTGACCACGGTAGTGCGTACGCATCATCTTGTCCCACTTGCTCTAGATAGGTATTCCACCATGTTAACACAGAACCTGTGAAGGTATGCGTAGCGTACTTCACTTTGTCCTCTTCAGTACACTTACTTATGGCAAACACCGATTCAACCTTCTCGGTCCACCGTTTCAATCCGATCGGTCCTTCGGTTCCATCAAATTCCAAAGGTTTGCAGGCAGTGAATTCTTTGTAGGTGCATCCTACACGATTTCCTGTACTGCTAGATCCAAGGTTATTGTTGGTATGTAGCGCAGCCTGTACTGCGGCTATGTTTGAAGCTAGAAAAGTACGGAATTCCTCTTCATTCATATTCACGGTGTGTCGAGTAGTCGGTGCCATTTCCTTCAAAATAGTTAAATGGAACAAGTTAATCATACAGAATATTAAGAGTAGTTAATAGTATTTCGTAGCATAATATGAACTCATTTATAAAAGCTTTTTCTTCATATTAGCATTTTATAAGTTTAAATTCGGGTAGTACCTACCCGTTAAGTTCATACTTAGTAGCTAATATACAATTCAACTACTACAATTCTATATGAAAAACTGATTGTAATAATATTTCGCGTTCAAACTTTTATACAATATTTTACAAACTTACAATACCGCTTATTTTACATAAAGCATGAAATATAGCACACAATAACTTTGATACAAGATAGCTGTGAAGACAATTCTAGGTAGTACACAAGTCGTTCGGCAAAGGCAATAAAGACACGTAATTCATACGTCCAGAAACAAGTCATGCATTCTGGTTTTACTAGGACTACTTCCCATCCTTGGTCTTGTGCAACATAACCGTTATGGCCGTTGATAAGACAGCGTGTTGTAACGTCATCAAAGGGACGAGGGTTACGTAATGTCCAACAGTCCCGTAATAATCTAAAAACCTCATTTCTTACCCCAATTACCGACTCCGTCACTTGTGGAAACGTTTTGTTTAATAGTTGTAGCCCGATGTTCTTGTTCTCACTTTGGTGAGAAGCGAACATTACTAATCCGTAAGCATAACATGCTTCTTTATGTTGCATGTTAGCCGCTTTTTCTAAATCACGAAGTCCAATATTCGGATATATTGAGTCAAAATAATTTCTTAACCCGTTGCGTA
Source organism: Rutidosis leptorrhynchoides (assembly GCF_046630445.1). Classification (NCBI taxonomy): domain Eukaryota; kingdom Viridiplantae; phylum Streptophyta; class Magnoliopsida; order Asterales; family Asteraceae; genus Rutidosis; species Rutidosis leptorrhynchoides. Next base: position 305,170,515 of record NC_092336.1, on the reverse strand, counting down.
AAATAGCATTTGGGTTCCCCGCAATATATGCGTCAAAGTAAACACATCGTAACTTATGGGTTTCCCAATGTGATATCCCCCATCTTTCAAACGAAAGTCTCTTATAAACCAAGACATTCTTGGAACGTTCTTCGAATGTCTTACAAACTGATCTCGCCTTAAATAGTTGTGCCGAAGAATTCTGGCCGACTCTAGACAAGATTTCATCAATCATGTCTCCGGGTAGGTCTCTTAAAATATTGGGTTGTCTATCCATTTTGTGTTTTTAAACTGTAAAATAGACAAGAGTTAGTTTCATAAAAAAATACTTATTAATACAAGCAATTTTTACATATATCATAAAGCATAAGAACACTATATTACATATAATACACCACACGAATACAACTATCTTATTCCGACTCGCTCGTTTCTTCTTCTTCGGTTTTGGTTCGTTTTGCCAAGTTTCTAGGGATATATGATGTTCCCCTAATACGAGCCGTCGTTGTCCACATTGGTTTAGAAAAACCTGGTGGTTTAGAGGTTCCCGGGTCATTGTTACAACTTAAGGACTTCGGGGGTTGACGATACATATAAAGTTCATCGGGGTTGGAATTAGATTTCTCTATTTTTATGCCCTTTCCCTTATTATTTTCTTTTGCCTTTTTAAATTCAGTTGGGGTAATTTCTATAACATCATCGGAATTCTCGTCGGAATCCGATTCATCGGAGAATTGGTAATCCTCCCAATATTTTGCTTCCTTGGCGGAAACACCATTGACCATAATTAACTTTGGTCGGTTGGTTGAGGATTTTCTTTTACTTAACCGTTTTATTATTTCCCCCACCGGTTCTATTTCTTCTTCCGGTTCCGATTCTTCTTCCGGTTCCGATTCTTCTTCCGGTTCCGACTCTTCTTCCTGTTCCTCTTCGGGAACTTGTGAATCAGTCCACAAATCATTCCAATTTACATTTGACTCTTCATTATTATTAGGTGAGTCAATGGGACTTGTTCTAGAGGTAGACATCTATCACATAATATCAAACACGTTAAGAGATTAATATATCACATAATATTCATATGTTAAAAATATATAGTTTCCAACAAAAATGTTAAGCAATCATTTTTAAAGAAAACACGGTCGAAGTCCAGACTCACTAATGCATCCTAACAAACTCGATAAGACACACTAATGCAAATTTTCTAGTTCTCTAAGACCAACGCTCGGATACCAACTGAAATGTCCCGTTCTTATTGATTAAAAACGTTCCATATTAATTGATTTCGTTGCGAGGTTTTGACCTCTATATGAGACGTTTTTCAAAGACTGCATTCATTTTTAAAACAAACCATAACCTTTATTTCATAAATAAAGGTTTAAAAAGCTTTACGTAGATTATCAAATAATGATAATCTAAAATATCATGTTTACACACGACCATTACATAATGGTTTACAATACAAATATGTTACATCGAAATCAGTTTCTTGAATGCAGTTTTTACACAATATCATACAAACATGGACTCCAAATCTTGTCCTTATTTTAGTATGCAACAGCGGAAGCTCTTAATATTCACCTGAGAATAAACATGCTTTAAACGTCAACAAAAATGTTGGTGAGTTATAGGTTTAACCTATATATATCAAATCGTAACAATAGACCACAAGATTTCATATTTCAATACACATCCCATACATAGAGATAAAAATCATTCATATGGTGAACACCTGGTAACCGACAATAACAAGATGCATATATAAGAATATCCCCATCATTCCGGGACACCCTTCGGATATGATATAAATTTCGAAGTACTAAAGCATCCGGTACTTTGGATGGGGTTTGTTAGGCCCAATAGATCTATCTTTAGGATTCGCGTCAATTAGGGTGTCTGTTCCCTAATTCTTAGATTACCAGACTTAATAAAAAGGGGCATATTCGATTTCGATAATTCAACCATAGAATGTAGTTTCACGTACTTGTGTCTATTTTGTAAATCATTTATAAAACCTGCATGTATTCTCATCCCAAAAATATTAGATTTTAAAAGTGGGACTATAACTCACTTTCACAGATTTTTACTTCGTCGGGAAGTAAGACTTGGCCACTGTTGATTCACGAACCTATAACAATATATACATATATATTAAAGTATGTTCAAAATATATTTACAACACTTTTAATATATTTTGATGTTTTAAGTTTATTAAGTCAGCTGTCCTCGTTAGTAACCTATAACTAGTTGTCCACAGTTAGATGTACAGAAATAAATCGATAAATATTATCTTGAATCAATCCACGACCCAGTGTATACGTATCTCAGTATTGATCACAACTCAAACTATATATATTTTGGAATCAACCTCAACCCTGTATAGCTAACTCCAACATTCACATATAGAGTGTCTATGGTTGTTCCGAAATATATATAGATGTGTCGACATGATAGGTCGAAACATTGTATACGTGTCTATGGTATCTCAAGAATACATAATATACAATACAAGTTGATTAAGTTATGGTTGGAATAGATTTGTTACCAATTTTCACGTAGCTAAAATGAGAAAAATTATCCAATCTTGTTTTACCCATAACTTCTTCATTTTAAATCCGTTTTGAGTGAATCAAATTGCTATGATTTCATATTGAACTCTATTTTATGAATCTAAACAGAAAAAGTATAAGTTTATAGTCGGAAAAATAAGTTACAAGTCGTTTTTGTAAAGGTAGTCATTTCAGTCGAAAGAACGACGTCTAGATGACCATTTTAGAAAACATACTTCCACTTTGAGTTTAACCATAATTTTTGGATATAGTTTCATGTTCATAATAAAAATCATTTTCTCAGAATAACAACTTTTAAATCAAAGTTTATCATAGTTTTTAATTAACTAACCCAAAACAGCCCGCGGTGTTACTACGACGGCGTAAATCCGGTTTTACGGTGTTTTTCGTGTTTCCAGGTTTTAAATCATTAAGTTAGCATATCATATAGATATAGAACATGTGTTTAGTTGATTTTAAAAGTCAAGTTAGAAGGATTAACTTTTGTTTGCGAACAAGTTTAGAATTAACTAAACTATGTTCTAGTGATTACAAGTTTAAACCTTCGAATAAGATAGCTTTATATGTATGAATCGAATGATGTTATGAACATCATTACTACCTTAATTTCCTTGGATAAACCTACTGGAAAAGAGAAAAATGGATCTAGCTTCAATGGATCCTTGGATGGCTCGAAGTTCTTGAAGCAGAATCATGACACGAAAACAAGTTCAAGTAAGATCATCACTTGAAATAAGATTGTTATAGTTATAGAAATTGAACCAAAGTTTGAATATGATTATTACCTTGTATTAGAATGATAACCTACTGTAAGAAACAAAGATTTCTTGAGGTTGGATGATCACCTTACAAGATTGGAAGTGAGCTAGCAAACTTGAAAGTATTCTTGATTTTATGAAACTAGAACTTTTGGAATTTATGAAGAACACTTAGAACTTGAAGATAGAACTTGAGAGAGATCAATTAGATGAAGAAAATTGAATAATGAAAGTGTTTGTAGGTGTTTTTGGTCGTTGGTGTATGTATTAGATATAAAGGATATGTAATTTTGTTTTCATGTAAATAAGTCATGAATGATTACTCATATTTTTGTAATTTTATGAGATATTTCATGCTAGTTGCCAAATGATGGTTCCCACATGTGTTAGGTGACTCACATGGGCTGCTAAGAGCTGATCATTGGAGTGTATATACCAATAGTACATACATCTAAAAGCTGTGTATTGTACGAGTACGAATACGGGTGCATACGAGTAGAATTGTTGATGAAACTGAACGAGGATGTAATTGTAAGCATTTTTGTTAAGTAGAAGTATTTTGATAAGTGTATTGAAGTCTTTCAAAATTGTATAAATACATATTAAAACACTACATGTATATACATTTTAACTGAGTCGTTAAGTCATCGTTAGTCGTTACATGTAAGTGTTGTTTTGAAACCTTTAGGTTAACGATCTTGTTAAATGTTGTTAACCCAATGTTTATAATATCAAATGAGATTTTAAATTATTATATTATCATGATATTATCATGTATGAATATCTCTTAATATGATATATATACATTAAATGTCTTTACAACGATAATCGTTACATATATGTCTCGTTTAAAAATCATTAAGTTAGTAGTCTTGTTTTTACATATGTAGTTCATTGTTAATATACTTTATGATATGTTTTCTTATCATAGAATCATGTTAACTATATATATATATATATCCATATATATGTCATCATATAGTTTTTACAAGTTTTAACGTTCGTGAATCACCGATCAACTTGGGTGGTCAATTGTCTATATGAAACATATTTCAATTAATCAAGTCTTAACAAGTTTGATTGCTTAACATGTTGGAAACATTTAATCATGTAAATATCAATCTCAATTAATATATATAAACATGGAAAAGTTCGGGTCACTACACTGTGCAATTGCTCATTGTACAGATATTACATAGAGTCACTCATGGCATATTTACGACAGTACCTCGAAATGGGACCAAATGTTGATGACTTCGTCTAGTTGGATTGGGGCGGGTATCTACATCTAACGCATTGCTGATTTGGACATCTTGCAGGTAGTAAGGTACCGTAAATATTCCTGTATCTCCTAGCTTAGGGGGAATACCATGTTGTAATATTAATGAACCTTCTTCACTTAAAGGTAAGTTAACTATCTCTTTTAATCTCTCTTTGTTTGAAAGCAATTCTTTGAAAATTTAGCGCAGTTTGACATTTCTACTAAAGCATCTACTAGTCATACATTCAAATACAAATTCTTAATAATATCCTAATACTTAGCGAATTGCGTGTGACGCCCCGTACAAAACCATCGTGTACGATTCGTCAACAACAGGATCTTTACACGGTCAAATACTACATGCTGTTTGAAAACTAGTTTTGCATTCATAAAAAAGATAGCGTTTACAAAAGATAATGTGACACAAAGGTCGTTACAAAGTCATTATTTGAAAATAACATAAGTTACGAATGCAAGATAAAAGTTCCATGATTGAGACATATCTAAGTAATGCAGCGGAAATCTAACACATCAGGTCTATAACAGCAAGTCTATAACACCAAGACAGCAAGTTTAATAGCGAAAGCAACATCGTCTAAGCACCTGAGAAAAACACGCTTAAAAGTCAACACGAATGTTGGTGAGCTATAGTTTGTAATAAGTAAATTAATGTAGACCACGAGTTATCGTATTCAAAACAGTATGAAAAGTATATGCTTATCCGTGGGCACCCGATAACTAACTTAACGTAATAGTAATAACCCCTAAAAGTACACTTAGCGAGTGCGTATGTCCTCGAAGTATCAAACACCCGTTAAATGCTAGCGCGACTAGCCCGAGTGGGGATGTTAAACCCTATGGATCCATATCTAATATTCGCGTTCACCAGTTCAAAACCAATGATTAAACGTTACCGTGCCAAGGGGAATCTTTATGCCGTTATATAACCCACACATATGTAAAGTTTAAGTACTCGTGTCAAGTAAGTAAACCATAAAAAGCGCATGTATTCTCAGTCCCAAAAATAGTATAAGTAAAAAAGGAAAGCTATAACTCACAGTGAATAAGCAGTAAAAGTCGATACGAAACGTATGCAGGTAGTAAGTCGGTCCGAAAGGTCGTCAACCTAAGTCAAAGGTCACTAGGTCAGTATGTTGTCCCAAAAGGTTAAAAGTGAATAAATTAAATTTAAGTGTCATCATTGACATCATCATTATCATCATCATTTATCAATACTAAGGTAAGTTTAACAAGAATAGAGATCGAAACAAAAGGCTGACTTCGAACAGATGTTACGACCTCTATACAAATTTAAAAGATGCGTAGTCAGTGGCTATAGCTTCGTATGTGAGTCCTATAACCCCTGACCAGTTTTCAGAACCTAACTCGTCTTTGTTTGACCGTGGAGACAGTTTAAGTGCGAGTAGGTCAGAAATTTCAGCACAACGTTACAAGGGCGCAGTGACTTTCGGAAGGCCATAAATCCTAAAATGTATATCGGATTAAGTTGAGGCCTAAATGAAAAGTCATCTAATCGAAACGAACTATCTGAAAATTAATTTTCCAGAAACTCAGGAGTTTGATCAGACCCCGAAAAACAGCAAACAAGTGCTCCAGTGAGGTTCTTGGTGCTTGATGCTAATCACGGTTCTCATCCTTGATGCTTGTAAGCTTTAAGTGTACAACTCTTTGATGTTTTAGCATCACTTTGACCAAGGTTCAACCATAAACACACAACTAAAAGTAAAATCTATCATTCTACAAGTTTTGAACATCAAGATTTCCTCTTTATTGCATGGATCCAATAAAGCTTCAACCTTTGTCCATTTTACATAAGTTCATGCATCTATATCATATGTGATGATGAAGACTTGATCTTTATCATCACAACAAACACAAAAAGGTTCCAAGTAAGTGAGATCTACAATAATAACTTAGATCTCAAGTATTAAGAAAACCCTAAGCTAGAAAGCTTGGATCTTTACAAGATTAATGAGACCATAAGCTAGAAAGCTAAGATCTTTAACAAAATAATGAAAGTAATGAGACCATAAGCTAAAAATCTAAGATCTTTAACATAATAATGAAACCCTAAGCTAAAAAGCTTGGATCTTTAGTGTTCTTGAAGATCTTTGTGATGACCCGGAAATTTCCGACCAAATTTAAACTTTTATCTTTATATTATTCTGACACGATAAGCAAGGTTTGTTAACTTAAATCTCAAGAATTTTAAACTGTGTTCATACATTCATTTAACCTCGACCAAATTCTAACGATTCACGAACCATTATATGAACGGATATGATTATATATGTATATGTGTATATATTATAACTTGAAAACATTAACAAAGTATTAGATGTATAATACTTTACATAAATGTATTTGTTTCAGAATATATTTATCAGTGGAGTTACAAGATGATATTAAATGATTAAATTATCAGATACATTGAATGATGATTACGAGTCCCTATTGAGAGGTCCACTTTGATTTATAAAACCTTTTCTTTTTAACGATATTCGAAATAAATGGTAAAGTGATCTTCGAGTAAGGACAAAGTGTCAAGCTGCGAGAGCAAGTCAGATTGGTGGAAATTTCTGTTAAATTCCAATACATGCCTTACAATAATTGCCTCATTACTTTTGATAAGATAAATTAATTAACCTTCATATTAGGTATTGTGAAAGTGAAATTACGGAATATAGGTAAATTAGAAAATAGATATTGACAAGTTAAATAGATCGACATTTTACATTAAGATGATTCATTACGTTTGATTTTTCCTTTAGACTTAATCCTACGAGTCATGATTAAACTAGAAGTGAAAACCTTGAAACCTGATATGATTCATATATGATTTTACGTTCATAAACGAAAACGTCATTTCGATATAATAGACTTTTTAAGAACGTCTTATGACATAACAACTTCTACAATTATAACCTTTGTGATAAAATGATTTGGAATATAAAGTAATTGGAATATTAAAATGTCTTTGTAAACATTTTTTTTATAAATAAAGTATATCAATTTTAAACTTTAAAAATACAAATGTTACGAAATAATATTTCTTATTACTTAAACGATTTCAAGATATATAAATTTGAATAGTATTCGTTTTGAAAAACTATATATTATATATTGTCCCAAATTTATATTTCGAAATGAAAATATAAAAATATATATAATTTAACTTAGTCATAAAACATCTTGATTTAAAATTAATATATTTTAATAAACAACGAGCCACTGATTTATAGAAGCAAATGACCACAACGCTCAATTTTTTAAGTTACATTTTTTTATAAGATAATTTATGGATGAGTAAGTCAAATTATTAATAAGAGCACACGTCACGAAATGTAAAAGGCTAGTTTTCTAAATGTACGAAAATGCGTTCGAAAAACTGAAAGTAGTACATGAGTCGAGTGACAACGTACGAGTCATTTGAACAAAAATTACATTTTTACCATGAACGTAAATATAATATAATATATAGGTAATTATATAAATTAAATATAATATATATATTAATATATATTAAACCGAGTGTCGGCAGGAGATTAAGTGCATATGAGCTGTATGTAAGGGCCATGTGATCGCATGGAAGCCACTCACACAAGTCATGCGATTGCATGGCATAAGATGGGTGTCAAAGTCTTTAAATCAAACGAATTCGATTCAGTTTACACACACACATATACATCGATATATTACTCCCTCTGTTCTTATTATTATATTTATATTATAATTATTATTATTATTATTATTATTATCAAGATTAATAATATTATTATTATTATTACTAGTGTTATTATTAGTATTTATACATAAAATACTATGACGGAGTACTGTTAGAGTAATTTTCAAAACTAGTTTGCGAGTAGGATAGAGCTAAGGAAATTATGGGTTATAGCTATGGAGGTTATGAGTATGGATCAGGGGTATGCTCGTGAGGTCAATTTAGTGTTTATCATCTCCGTTGCGTCTACGTACCTTTCCTGGAATATTGAATCTCAATATTGATACGTGAGTATTCAAAATTTAATTTTTACATACTAATAGTGTATCCCTGACTAGTGCTCGAGTATATAGGATTATGTATACTTGTACTTTTGATATTGCCATTAGATAGGATATGTTGAATTTTGAATTAGTTACATATACGGTTGAGATAAGGTATAAGATATGCATGTCGTTGGAAAGCTAACGAAAAATTAAGAACTTTTTATTTAGATATCGAATGGTTTCGATGAACGGATTAGAAGTTATAGTCAATTGAATCTTTGTAATATTATTAAAAATGATTATTATTATCGTCGTTATTATCGACGTTATAATTTTTATCTTATTATTATTATTATTATTATTATTATTATTATTATTATTATTATTATTATTATCATCATCATTATCAATAAAAAGTATTATTATTAAAAAAATTGTTATTTTTATTATTATTACAATCGTTATTATCGTTAAAGTTATAATTAAGTATTATCATTAATATTATCATAATATTTATAATTAAAAACTAATATTAGTAACTCCTAATTATTATGATTACTATTATTACCATTAATATGAACGCGATATAAAAGACGATTTAAAAGCTATTAAATGAATCGATTAGGAAATAATGAGTATGAGTATCCTGATGAAATTAAAATATTGTAAGATATTGATTTAGATAAAATTATCGTTCTTATTATTTTTATCATTACTATTATTATTTAAATTATGGTTAGTATTAAAACTATCATTTTAATAAAAATTATTATTTTAATAGAAATGTCATTGTTATTATAAAATATCATTATTATTATCATTTTAAATAGAATTATTATTTTAAAGTTAATATTAAAAAGTATCGTAAATATTAAAGTTATCATGATTAGAATTATCATTTTATCATAATGTCATTTTTAGTGATATTTTTATTAATAGAATAATAATAATTATTATTACAAAATAATACAACTTTTACTTATTATTATTATCAATGTTATTTTATCAAATAAATATGTGATACAAAGATATTTTACTACGTGTAATATAATTACATTAATAATACCTATCATATTATTTTTATGATATTAAATGAACTTTACAAATTTCATTATTTAAGATATATAAAAGTATATTTTATTATATAATTTTAATATAAATTTTATTTATTAATAAATGAATTATATTATTTACTCCAATAAATCTATTAAAAATATTTAAAAATATAAAACGACGATATTTAAACTATATGATAATTATGTATAAATTTTAGAAATCATTTTGAGTCAAATTGACTTTTGTTGACTTCTGCATATTAGTCTCGAACATTAGGATTGTGGTACACTATGACATAACCTAAATTGTTAGACAAATATTGACCAACATATAAATATATATAATTAATATAGGTTCGTGAATCCGAGGCCAACCTTACACTTGTTCAATGACGCTATATGTATTTTTGCTATGAAATACAATAGGTGAGTTTCATTTGCCTTTTTACCCTTTACATTTTTGGGCTGAGAATACATGCAAAATTTTTATAAATGTTTGACGAAATACACACAAGTAATTGAAACTACATTATATGGTTGAGTGATCGAAATCGAATATACCCCTTTTAGCTTGGTAGCCTAAGAATTAGGGAACTGACCCCTAATTGACGCGAATCCTAAAGGTAGATCTACGGGAACTAACAACCCCCATTCTGGAATTTGGAATGCTTTAGTACTTCGAGTTTATCATCTCCGATGGGTGTCCCAGAATGATGGGGATATTCTATATGCATCTTGTTAAGGTCGGTTACCAGGTGTTCACTATATGAATGATTTTTATCTCTATGCAGTTTGCGAAATGCCTGATATGAGATGTATATTTACGAAAAAATTGAAATCTTGTGGTCTATTAAAATTATGGAAATGATTGATTACGATAAACTAATAAACTCACCAACCTTTTAGTTGACACTTTAAAGCATGTTTATTCTCAGGTGTTAAAGAAATCTTCCGCTGTGCATTTGCTCATTTTAAAGACATTACTTGGAGTCATTCATGACATATTTCCAAAGTCATTGCATTCGAGTCATTGAGTTCATCAAGATTATTATTAAGTTAATTATAGTTGGATAGTAGATATTATGAAATGGTATGCATGCCTGTCAATTTTCGATGTAAAGAAAGTTTATCTTTTAAAAACGAATGCAATGTTTATAAAATGTATCATATAGAGGTCAAATACCTCGCGATGAAATCAACTATTGTGAATCATTTGTAATCGATATGGACTTCGTCTAGATGGATTAGGACGGGTTATGAAATTTGGTATCAGAGCGGTGGTCTTAGCGAACCAGGTCTGCATTAGTGTGTCTAACTTATAAGTCGTTAGGATGCATTAGTGAGTCTGGACTTCGACCATGTCTGCATGTCAAAAGTTTTGCTTATCATTTTGTGTCAAAAATCATCTACTTATCATCCTTAGTAAAATTAATTGCTTATCATTCTTAGTCTAGACATGTTTTGCTACATTATTACTGTAAACTTTGCCTGACATATTCTGTAAATTCCTCCGTAATCTACGAAAATCTTTTGCTCTATATATATAGATATTCTATGTAATTAGAATACCACATGATAGCCGGAAAATCATTTCATATCAAAAAATCCTTTATTCAATCGTACGAAATGGAATTCGTCATCAATTCAAGTCCCTCGGATTCCGAAATGGAATCCCACTCAAGCTCCGAAAGCAGTGTGACCGGAATGGATCAACCAATCAGCCATCATCTATTCTGGATGAATTGGGGATGGGTTCGTAGCCTCCTCAATCATTGGAGACAAGAAGAAGGTGATCCCTTCCATCCACCACATTGCCCTCTTAGCGATGAACCTGAAGCACTTACCGGTGAACCTGTCTGAAACACCATTTTCTCTCTCATTTCCAGAGTATCTCGTCACGATTACATACTACATCAAATTCTAGATTTTATTTATCCACTCATCCGAACTGACAATCACCCCGGTGTAATAGAAGAAGTTAACGAACTTCGCGCTCGGGTAGTGGCTTTAGAGAATATGGTGCAAAGGTTACAAACACCAGCAGCAGCACCAGCAGCATAAACAGTACCACCATCAACAACACCAATAGTACCATCACCACCACTAACAACAACATCCGCATCCCACACCACAACATCACGATCAGTACCTCAAGTCTCAACGTCATAAGCACCATAGAGTACTAACAAAAATAACCGATGAAGTATTAATCTATCACTTCATTGAAAAAACCTTCTACGGCGAATATGAAATCTCTAAAGTCTTAGAGATTATCTTTTCTAGCCCTAACCATAAATTAGATAAATGAACCAGAATGATAGGAGGAAGAATAGAAACCTTGACAAGAATGGTGCGTGATTTACAAGCCAGACTTGTTTTACCAACATTACCGTTAACATCACCCGCACAGTCAGTGCCTTCAGCATCGTCAGAATCAGCAGCACATGTAACATCACAAACTCCATTAGTTCAAGAATCACTATCGACATCATTACAAATCAAAAATGCGTATATTGTATCAACGAGTTATGATCTATTAACTCATTCCATCTAAAGAAATTATATGTATATATAAATTTTAAGATAAAAATAAATCTTTCCGTACTAAGCTATTATGTGTGAATCTTAACTACTCGATTAATTCATATTATTAATATGCTATGACGTACATCCTTCGTCAACAACTTCACTATCGTTAACCACAATCTCTGTTTCAACTCAATGAATTCCGTTTCATAATAATCTAAGTGTATTATTCAATTTACATGTTTGATTTTACATTTTCAATATACTCGAGACTTTTTAAGAAACATCATTCGTAACTTGCGAAGTTCACAAGTATTCCATGAACACCAACATTATGCATCAACAAATAACGAAGCATTGATTCATAATTTCAATAGCATTGGAGAAATACTTATGTAATTTCTAAAGTTTTAGGGATTACTCAATTCTAGTTTCAACCGTAAATCAAATGAGTTTAATTTAACTCATTAAAATCTATGTTACATTTAAAGAAAATATACACATATATATTTTCATAAAGATTGTAATAAAAATTCTATTGTACAAAATATTAATTGTGAAATTTTTTTTAACGGGTAGGTAATACCCGAGAGATATATAAATTCACAATTAATATGTTACATTCTTCGATTCCGATTCAACAAATCATCAACTATACTCACTACTTTCACAACAATATACATTCTTTCATAGAAATCAAAACAGCCATTCTCAATCAAATTCAATTACATATTCTGATTTTAACCCATCAAAAATTCAAGTCAAGATCTAACCGAACACATCACTCTTAGATTTCTACATCATTCAAAGCTATAATTTGACTTCAAAACTGTGTTAGAACATCATATGTATATTAACAATTATAATCCGTGTTCAAACCCATCAAAATTCCTAAAGACACTTCAAGAAATGAACAATCAAAATGATGATCCAACCACATGTTACCCACAGTCATGTACCTGAGAAACTCTCGAAACCAAAGTAAAAGTTTAACACATATCTGCGTCAAATCCTTTGGTATTTATTAGCAAAAATAACCATGCGAATCCTTTTCAAAGTAGTAAATTCTGTCACAGCTCCAGCAAGTCAACTCCGATTTTTTAGAGTAACCTTATTATAATCCTAATATATACGATTACCATTTTGTTACCGGGGAACCTTTTATATTCCACGACATTATCAGCAGATGTACCAGAAACTCGTTACCCCTTTGGCGTAAGTCTCTCCGAAAAATCATTATATGTACTCATTGAAACCTTATCATCTACTCACCTGCATCCTATAACAATAATTACCATACCAACTGTCAGAAACCATCAATCATCAATCTCGAATCTCGCAGCGGTTTTACTACGATAGTTATATATACATATAATGTCTATTTCGAATGTGAAGTTTCTGAAAAACACCCCAGTCTACGAATCAATACTATGAAGTTTGAAAAGAGACTGATAAAGTAATAAAGACTGTAGACAGCAATTACAGTCAGAAGTTTGAGAATAAAGAATAGTAGATTGGGAAAGCTCAAACGAAAAATTTGGTACTGGAAAACGCATTGAGCAAAGTATGAAGGAAGCTGTGGACAAATCATAAAGACTAAATGTGCCTTCAAAGAATCCAAATGATTCAGTGTCTACTGAAGTCATTAATGAATACCTTACTTCTGACTCTGAAAACCTGCGGACAATATTCTTCATCATCCTCTGATATATAAAAATTCGAAGATATCATCGTATCTTTCATTATAAATATCCGCCATATTTCTGAAGATATTTTTATCTGAAATCATTTATCTCTTTGCGCTATCTATAATACATCAAAAAGGAAACTGTTTAGTTTCTATATTCTGTAAACCTCCGAGTTTAAAATATGAATGTTTTTGAAGTAGTATTGGGAACTGAAGCATGGGTTAGTATAATATAATGACACTTGATTAACGTGATTATATTACAGTAAGTCATGCTGAGTTTCTAATGGGACATAACGATTCACAGATCATAACGTCATCATGTGCCATGATACACGACTCTGGTATTCTATTTAATCTCTAAAAATGTCAAGGAAATATTTCTTGATGATTCGATCTTTTCCAGGGTATTCTGGTAATTTGACAAATCAAGATCATGCCATTACAATTGTCTTCTTAGAACATTAACTATGTTCATTTCAAAATCTATACCTACGAATTCTGGATCGTTATTCGCTTGACTTGAAGTCGGGAAGAGGAGACAAAAGTATGGAACTCTTGAATATAAAAGAAAATATAAAGTTCGACAACAACACGTAAATTACAAACCTTGCATATCAATACGTATTGCAACTTAAAGGCACGGGAGAATTAAAAATACTATAACCCCAAGGTAATAGTAAAAGTACATAAAATTCTCTGGTGGTAGATGAAAAAGAAGAATGACAGATATGAAAGATAGGAGTATATCAAGGATCAGAACTAGATGAAGCATATTGAACAATACTTTAAAATATGAGTTGAGGAAGAAAGAATAGAAGAAGTGAGTCATAAAGAAACGAAAGGGAGGTGGATTTATAGTGAAATATCCGACAGAGAAATCAAGATGGACTATCGCATTAAATCGAAGAGAATCATAATTTCCTTAATCGTCGAAAAATCAAATCCAATATAGATTACAAAGATTTTCTTAAATCTGGAGATCGATTGTGACGACGTCAAAAGATATGATGAATCACTATTATCTTATATCATTCATTTACGATAACTTCACTCATACGCTTCGAGTAATTGAATTATTTTATCCATACTTTTTGAACATGATAAAACTCTATAATCGTCATAATAACATTCTCATTGTTAACCATGACAACCTCTATCAAATTTCGGGGACGACATTTCTTTAATGGGTAGGTACTGTGACGACCCGGAAATTTCCGACCAAATTTAAACTTTTATCTTTATATTATTCTAACACGATAAGCAAGGTTTGTTAACTTAAATCTCAAGAATTTTAAACTATGTTCATACATTCATTTAACCTCGACCAAATTCTAACGATTCACGAACCATTATATGAACGGATATGATTATATATGTATATGTGTATATATTATCACTTGAAAATATTAACAAAGTATTAGACGTATAATACTTTACATAAATGTATTGGTTTCAGAATATATTTATCAGTGCAGTTAGAAGATGTAAAGATCCGTCCTAATCCATAAGAACGAATACAATAACATATGATTACATCGCGAGGTATTTAACCTCTATATGATACATTTTACAAACATTGCATTCGTTTTAAAAGACAATCTTTCATTACATCGAAAGTTGACAGGCATGCATACCATTTCGTAATATCCATCTATAAATGATCTAATCTGTCATTTACTTAATCATAATCTTTACTGAACTCAACGACTTGAATGCAACGTCTTTTGAAATATGCCATGAATGATTCCAAGTAATATCTTTAAAATGAGCTAATGCATAGCGGAAGATTTCTTTAATACCTGAGAATAAACATGCTTTAAAGTGTCAACTAAAAGGTTGGTGAGCTCATTAGTCTATCATAATCATTCATTTCCATCATTTTAATTGACCACAAGAATTTCATTTCCATTTCTCATATATATACGTCCCATGCATAGAGACAAAATCATTTATATGGATTGAACACCTGGTAACCGACATTAACAAGATGCATATAAGAATATCCCCATCATTCCTGGACATCCATCGGACATGATATAAAAACTCGAAGTACTAAATCATCCGGTACTTTGGATGGGGTTTGTTAGGCCCGAAAGATCTATCTTTAGGATTCGCGTCAATTAGGGGTGCACTAATTCTCATAATTAGTGATGTTCCCTAATTCTTAGGCTACCAATCAAAAGGGCCATATTCGGCTTCGATCATTCAACCATATAATGTAGTTTCGATTACTTGTGTCTATTTCGTAAAACATTTATAAAAATTCGCATGTATTCTGAGTCCAAAAATATAAAGGGTAAAAAGGCAAATGAAAGTCACCATACTGTATTTCGTAGTAAAAATACATATAACGTCAATGAACAAGTGCAAGGTTGGCCTCGGATTCACGAACCTAAATTAATTAATTATATATATATATATATATATATATATATATATATATATATATATATATATATATATATATATATATATGTGTGTGTGTGTGTGTGTGTGTGTGTGTGTGTGTGTTGGTCAATATTTTTCTAACAAATTAGGTCAAGTCATAATGTATCTCAATCCTAATGCTCGAGACTAATATGTAAAGGTCAACAAAAGTCAATTTGACTCAAAATGATTTCCAAAATCTATACATGATTAATATATAGTTTAAATATCGTCGTTTTATATTTTTAAATATTTTTAAAAGATCTATTAGAATAAATAATATAATTCATTTATTAATAAATAAAATTTTATATAAAATATACTTTTAAATATCTTAAGTAATAAAATTTATAAAGTTCATTTAACATCATAAAAATAATATGATAGATAGTATTAATGTAATTATGTTACACGTAGTAAAACATCTTTGTATTACATATTTATTTGATAAAATAATATCGATAATAATAATAGTAAGTAAAAGTTATATTATTTTGTAATAATAATTATTATTATTCTATTAATAATAATAACAATATTTATATTTGTTAAAATGATATTATGATAAAATGGTAATTCATATTAAAAAAAAATAATGAAATTTTATATTAACAATGATATTCTTATTAAAATAATAATTGTGTAAAAATGATAGTTTTAATATTAATAATACTTTTAATAAAAATAGTGATAAAAATAATGAAAAACGATAATTTTACCTAAATCAATATCTTACAATAATTTAAATTTCATCATGATACTCATACTCATTATTTCCTAATTGATTTGTTTAATAGCTTTTAATCGTCTTTTATATCGCGTTCGTGTTAATGATAATAATAGTAATTATAATAATTAGGTGTTACTAATATTAATTTTTAATTATAATAATACTAATGATAATAGATATTATGATAATGATAATACTAATTATAACTTTAACGATAATAACGATAGTAATAATAACAATTTTTAATGATAATACTTTTTATTGATAATGATAATAATAATAATAATATTAATAATAATAATAATAATAATAATAATAATAATAATAATAATAATAATAATAATAATAATAATAATAATTAGATAAGAACTATAACGACGATAATAACGACGATAATAATAATCATTTTTAATAATAATACCAAATTTTAATTGACTATAACGTCAAATCCGTTCATCGAAACCATTCGATATCTAAATGAAAAGTTCTTAATTATTCGCTAGCTTTCCAACGACATGCATACCTTATATCTTATCTCAACCGCATATATAACTAATTCATGGAGTCAACATAACCTAACAAAAGGCAATATCAAAAGTACAAACATGCATAATGTGACGACCCGGAAATTTCTGACTAAATTTAAACTTAATCTCTATATGAATTCGACATGTTAAGAAAATTCTGTAATAATGAGTCTCAAAATTTTTGAACTGTTTCATGAAATCAATTACCCTTTGACTATTTTCGACGATTCACGAACAACTATTTGTATGTAGGTATGTATATATTTAAATAAATATATATATGATTTGAAATGTAATTTATATGATGTAATTGTTAGAAATTAATTATGTAAAAATATAATTATTATTTAAAACATATCTATATACAAATAAAGTATATTAATGGTGTATCCTATCGTATACACACATAAAAGGCATAATGGTGGCATAAAAGTAGCATCAGGAAGGCTGGAAACAACAGTTTTGTGGAATTATCCGTCCATCGTTCTCCGCTGTACAGGCTGCTCCGTCATGCGTAAGCCCTGAAGGCCGCCTAGCGCGTAAGCCCTGGCCGGAGAACGCCACTTTCAGCGTAAATTTTGTAACACAAGTAACAGAATGTATCATCATCTGACACGTGTCCCCGAACAATCTGGTGGATCTGACACTATAAATAGACCCCTTGGGTCGTCATTTTACACAGTTCAGACATTCTGTAAAATTTGAGAGCTGAGACTTCATCTCTCTCTCTAACATTTTCTCTCACTAGAAGTCATCCGGCTAGCACTTTACGCTCTACGGACGACAGATTGATTAAGCCACCCCACAAGTTTCTACACTTGTGAACCCCGTAGGGATTATTTCCCAAGAGCAAACATCAATTGGCAACACTCGCCCACTTCAAACTAGATTACTTCTAGTATCGTGTTGACATACTAAGCCTTACCTCATAAGGAAATAGGTGTTAACAATGGCGCCATCCACTAATGCAAAGAACACGCGAAACGGAAAAGGAACAAAAACAACTGAAGCTCCATTTGTACTTGAAGCAGTCAACAATCCATTAACTGAAGACATGATCACTGTTGAAGATGTACCTGTTCTGCCACCAGATGGTATGATTGAAGAAACAGTTGCTGAAACTACAGAAAGGCTTAAGCGTTTGGCAACTGATTCAGAGAAAATGCTAGTAATCGAAGAAACAATAACTAAAAGTGCAGAAAGGCTTCCAAACTTTACCACTAATCCAGAGAGGCGACCGTTGATGCAACCACGGTGATGTCCCTCATTCATACCTTTTCGACGGGTGGCGGATGGCAAAGACAAGCAAATCATGAAAAAGCAAACTATATCAAAATACAGGTTATCTAGACTACTTGATAAGCTGGGCAGTCTTATTGATGATTCTGAAGATGATAATGACTTGAGCTATATTAATAATGATTCTGACGATGAAATTGACAAAGATGAGTTCATGTCTGAGAAGCAGGCAGTGTTGCTTGTAATGACATCCTTAAGCAGACAGCCCCAGCAAATTATAAGTAACTCTTAGCGCAGCCCGCCGTCCGTGCTGTGGCTGTGGATAATTTCTTCACCCTCATTACTGGAGAGCAAGCTACAAAGCCACCAGCTATGGTAAAATCCACTCAGTGTTTCATTGATCGAATTGCTAACTATTCGTTTCCCAGGAATCTTGGCATACCAGCAATTGGAGTTTATGATGGTACAACAGATCCTGAGGATTTCCTCACTATGTTTGAAGGTGCAATGAGGTTGCAGTATTGGGATGACGAGGTAGCTTGTCATATGTTTTCAATGGTGTTGCAGCAAATGCAAGGGAATGATTTGCTAGCTTGCCACCAAGAAGCATCACAAGTTATTTGGACCTCCGTGCAAAGTTTGTTATGCAGTATCAAAATCTTCGAAGCTGTACTTTGACACATCTTAATGCACATGAGATCACAATGCATCACAATGAGTCCTTGAGTAATTTTATGAAGCGATACACACTTGAAGCACAGAAGATACCTGATTGTCCAGAATCTCAGCTAGTATCTAGTTTCATTTTCTATTTAGATCAGTGACGGTTTAGTGCACTTGTCCATGCATTAAGGTATGACTTGCCAAAAACTCTACATCAGGCGTTGGAAGTTGCACAGAAGCATGTTCGAGCCAGTGAGCGGGGGGTGAACAAGTTTGATGGCAGCAGTAGCAGCAAGCAGTACAACGGAAGGCAGTACTTTGATCGAAGTCAGAGAAGGAATGATAATTCTAATGGTGGATGGAGAGGCAACAATCATCCAAACGATTTTCATCATAACAGGAGGCCAATAGAAAGGCATCCTTTGATAATGGCGCTGAGTAAAACTCCCAAAGAGATTCTTTTCACCGAACCAATTCGGACCACTTTCAATCCTCCGGCATGGAAGAAAGAGAGGGTCCAAAAAGTGAGCTATGGTGCGACTTTCATGAGGCATGGGGTCATGATACGAATAATTGCAAATCTATGATGAGAGAAATCATTGCAAAGATCAAAGCAGGAGAGTTAAACCACTTGTTGCCAGAAAAACAATATAGGAGAAATGATCCTCGCAGGAAATTTGGATAGCAAAAGAATGATGGTGGAAGAGGTCATCGAGGTGAGAACAGAAGAAGGGAAGAGCATGGCGGAGGAGATAACAGAAACCAGTACGGAAACCGGATCACGGAGCGTGAGTCAACTCCAGACGTCGTCATCAAAATGGTATGGCTGAATGGAAGTCACTATGAGGATGGTGAGCAGTCGGATAACAATGTTGATAGCTAGAGATATGCCCCAATAATTTTTCAACTAATTCAAAATTGGGCCTTGTCCGTTCAGCCAGTGGTCATTTCAGCAGAAAATGTAACCAAGTTCATCAGCCATATCTACACAGATACAGGCAGTGAGGCTGACATCATTTATTGGCATTATTTTAAGGCTTTTCCAAGGCATGTGCATGTTAGAGCTAGGCGGGCGAATTTGAAGGTTTCAGGGCTAACAGGAATGCCAGTAAAGGCAATGGGGCGAGTTCGTTTGGACATCATTTTGGGAACATTTCCATTATTGAGAACTGAAACAATCGATTTCACTATTCTGGATGGCAACTCTCGATTTAATGTCCTATTTAGACGGGCAGCGTTAGCTAAATTTGGAGCGATAACATCAACAGCTCATGCAGAGATCAGATTCCCAACTCCAAACGGAGTAGCCGCTATACACTCACAGTATGTGGCACCAATAAGGGAACGATCCACATTTGCAAACTTACCAGAAGGCAATATGAATCAGAAGAGGCATAATCGATTGTTCAGGGAGGATGAGGTTCAGGAGTTTTTTATACCATAATCATGTGTTCAGGCCAGACAACGCTAGGCGCTTGACGTTTGAAGAAACAAATTCCGGCATTTTCTCCAGAACAACATTTATCATTTTAATAAGAACAGTTTGTTAGCATTTCTGAAGAACAAAATTTATCAATTTACTGTAGACCATTGTGGTCATCTTTACAGTGCATATGTTTTCAATTGCATACACTAAACGTTCATGATGTACTAATTAGGCTTGATCCACCTAAATTCGTCGTCAATTGTTTATGTATTGCACAGTACTGATCAATAAAATTTTATATTTTTCTTATGCAAGTGCTGCCTGTGACAAATGTAAAACATTAAATTTATATCCTGCCCTCAAAAGGAGAGTATTTTTATACCTCCGATGGCGGAAGCTTTTGTGCCGGCCAGCAAAGGCACAAGGGATCGGCTAGAAAATTTTAAAGTTTTACTAGAACGCATCGAGGCAAAATACAAAACTCGGATACTTGTCATGACAAACATTATAAAAACTTACTTCATAGAACAAAAGAAGTTTATATGTAACATCCCAAATATTTAAGGTATTATTTTATGTAAATTTTATTGCCAAGAAATTATATGGTAAAAGTCATTTTATGTTAATGGATGAAAGTTAAATTTATTGGTTAAGTTAGGAAGGACTAAGGGTGAAAAGTTAAGATTAAGGACTTCCCTAACTAGAGTTGTGGTGGGGAGGGTAGAAAGTGTCAATAGGCCAAAGTTATTTTAATAAAAAGAATCAAAATGCTGGAATTTGTTATTAGTGCAAGAAAAATTACAGAAAACCTTCCTGGAGCCTTGAGAGTGTCGACTTTTGCAAGAGGGAAGAGGAGGATTCCTCAATTGTTGAAATTTAACCCATGCAAGCTTGAATTAGTGAAATCTAACACACCTTAATCACTCTAGCAAGCTTTAATCTTCCAATTTCACTCTCTTTGTGCACAATTAGGGTTCTTAAACTCTAAAAGACAAGGTATGGATTTTGTGTCTAATTATTGCTTGCATTGTATGTTAATGATGAGATTATGCTTAAGAAAGTTGCTATTTGTTGAGTTGTGCACAATTGTTTGAGTTAGAATGGATTTGTTGATGATTTTGGAAGTAATTACATGTATGAACTTGCATTATAGATGTATGGCATGATTATGGTGAGAATGATGATGTTCTAGTTAGATTTCTAGTCATGCACACCAAGTGTTTGTTAAAATGTCTCAAAGAGATGATTATGTGTTCTAGCTAGAAATTGTGATGAAGGATGTTCATGTATGAACTATGGTTATTGTTGTAGGTTATAGAAATTGATAATTTGGCAAGTTAATGGTGTTAGTAATGAAATTGAATTACTATGCACATTTGATGTTTAATGAAAGGATTAAAGGAAAAGTTGCATGATAAAGCTAAAAGTGATGAGTTAGTAATGTACATGATTAAAAGGTGATGTTTGATTGGTAACATGCTTGTTTTAGAAAAGATGAGTTCAAGGTTAGAAAGTATGTGTGTATGTATGTATGTTGTGATTAGGGGGTTAAGTGTATGAGTAAGTATAAATGATGTAATGATCCAAGAAAGTTATGATTTTGATTTAGTTATGTGATTAATGAGATTAGCTCATATATAGGTGCTAATCAAGGAAAAGAGGTCACAAGTGATCAAGGAAATCCATTTAAACAAGGTGAGTTTATAGGGGGTAATATGGGCGGGTCAAGAGTGGCTTAGTGTTCTCGGATTGCATCCGTGCAAGAGAGTAATGACTAAGTGCACTAGTTATGTAGCTTAGATAGAACTATTGGGTTAGCTCAATAGTTGTATCTATGGTTGATGTTTAGCTTAGGCAAGGTTATCACATTGCTAGTAATCTTGCCTATGGTTCGTGTTAGCTTAGACACTTTGGGTGTCTACGTATGAGATGATGATAGCTTAGGCATATTTAGTATGTCTATGGTTAGCTTAGACATGATTACTAGGTTCGGCCTAGTAAGTCATGTCTATGGTATGAATGATCGGATCCGAAAGTATGCAAGCAACCTAAGGGTTGAAGGATAAGTGTTTCGATTATGCCCAAATGATTTATGTTTATGTTTTATGTTTATTGCTTTCCTATAACTCACTAAGTGTAAAAGCTTACCCCCATGATGTTTTATGTTTTAGGTGCTAAGGTTCATCGTGAAGGTAAGGAGCCCGTGTGAAGTGCTAGAGGAGCATTGGCATTAGCGTAAGTGGTATTGCAAGTCCCTTTTGTAATCACGCTCTATGGTTACCGCTTATCAAACGCCATGTATTTGAAGTGTCATGTTTGTCATTATTGAATTTGGGACCAAATGATGGTTTTGTTTCATGAAAACACGTTTGATGTCTAAATGTTGTTATTAGATGGTATACGATGTTAGAAACTGATTTCAGATGTTTGGGTATGAATAATGTTGTTTTATATGTGTTTGAGAATGATGGAATGTGCAAAAGTTGGTTTATATACAATGTTGCAGGTCAGGCACCCGGAACAGGGTTATGTCGCGCCGCGGCAAAGGGGTCCGCGCCGCGGCAATGCACTGAAGTTCAAAACAGAACCAGGGTTAAGGAGTCTAAAATTTTATGTGTTGTGTCGCGCCGCGACAAGGCTTGCCGCGCCGCGGCATAAGCCTTGTCCGGCCAGTGACTTGAATTTAAAAAAAAAAAAATTTTACTCGATTCAAGGCGTTAAAAGTTGGTATCAGAGCTGTGGTTTAAGGGACTTGGATAATCCACGATAGGGATTATCTAGGCTTAAACCATTGTTGTGAAAGGATAAGCGGTTTAGGACTTGCATAAGTGTTATAGTCGTATAGTTGTGCCATGCTCCATAGGGTAGAGTCATTGACTAGACCCGTAGTATAATGATTGGTTTATGAAAGGAGTTTGATACTCGTTAGCCATGATGTTATAGTGGACTTAATGTGTAATGAATGGTGTAATAACAACAGGCCATTGTTATTACTTCATTTTAGTACACATGAACGCCTACTATAGTTATGGTGAAACGAGTTAGGAATTCTTTCGAATGGTTTGATTTTGTTGAATAATGGTGTTACCGGTATTTGAACTAATGGGTTGATTGTGATTTTCAGTATGGCTATTGTATCACCAAACCGAGGTCAAGATGAGGATGATGAGTACGTCCGCACCCCATCCACGGAGTCTATAGAAGACTCTCACAATGAATCGGAAGAAGTTAACATGCCAAATGACATTTCGGGGCAAATAGGGCAAGCCTTGATACGTTATACTCCAACTTTGTTAGAGAAGATTAAGACGTTGATCAATGATCAATTAGATGAGAAGTTAAAGACTTTTGTTGCTAATAACCCTACCTTAAGAGGTGAAGGGGGAAGTGGAGTAAGGCAAGAAGAGGTAGAAGCCCCTAAGAGAAAGGATGACCGTTTTGAATATAAGAACTTCGCAAATTGCCATCCTCCCGAGTTTCATGGTAAGGTTGACCCTATTGTTAGTCAAAGATGGATTGATGAGATTGAAGAAACTTTCACGTTGTGTGAATGCCCCGAACATTTGAAGGTAATTTATGCGGCTCATCAAATGAAGGGTAGTGGTTACGAGTGGTGGAATTTCATAGTTAAATCTCATGGGCGAGACGTGGCTACAAGTTTCTCATGGGACAAGTTCCGTGAAATGTTTATGACTCAATTTGCTCCACCCGCCGAGGTTAGTAGGTTGAAATCCGAGTTTATGAATATAGAGCATGGAAGTAAGTCGGTGACCGAGTTTAATGCCGAGTTTAATGACAAGTCTCGTTTTTGTCCGGACTTTGTGTCAAGTCCCAAGTTGATGATGGATCATTATCATGAAAAGTTGAATCCCGAAATAAGTGAGTTTATCGATAAGAGTACTTATAAGACTTTAGCCGAGATGATGAATCGAGCACTTGTTAGAGAACACGAACTTAGGAAGAAGGCGGCGTTTAAGCGAAAGTTAGATCAAGACTCTAAGGCGATGCAAAATGTTAGTCCGAAAAAGGGTAAGTTTGGTTCCGAATCCCCGCACAAGTCAAAAGGGGGTTTTGTGTCGGGTAAAAGCGGTGGGAAAGAAGCCAAGTTGTGTACTAGGTGTGGTAAGAATCATACGGGTGAATGTAAAGCGGGTACTACCGATTGTTACTCTTGCGGTAAGCCGGGACATAGGGCCGCCGAATGTCCTAAGAAAGGTAAGCAATGTTATTATTGTTTTGAGAAGGGTCATTTTCAAGCCGAATGTCCGGAATACAAGAAGGATTTGGCTAGTGGTAATGTTAAGAAGGAGGTTAAGACGGAACCGAAGACTAGTGATAGCCGACCAAGGGCCCGAGCTCATCAGATTACCGCACTCGAAGCGAAGGAGTCCCAAAATGTGGTGTCAGGTACCTTTATTGTAAACTCTTTACCTGCGCATGTTTTGTTTGATTCCGGTGCTACGCGGTCGTTTGTATCATATTCTTTTTGTAAGCATTTTAATATGACCCCAAGTATGTTAGAACACCCATTAGAGGTTGAAATAGCGGATAATAAGACTGTGAGGGTGTATAGTATCATTAAGGGGTGTGAAATTATTTTGGATGATGAAAAGTTTGTCATTGATTTAATACCCATGCATATGGGGGAATTTCAAGTAATAGTGGGCATGGATTGGCTAGACGACAATGAAGGAATAATTTTGTGTCGTAAGAAAATTGTGTTAGTTCAATCACCTAGTGGGAAGGTTATATGGATTTATGGGGAAAGAGCTAGGCGTGCTATTCCTATATGCACGTATGCTAAGGCTAAAAGGTTTTTGTCTCACGGGTGTTGTACGTTTTTGGCACATGTTGTGGATAATTCGAAAAAGATTGTTGATTTAGATGATGTACCGATAGTTAACGAGTTTCCGGATGTGTTTCCAAGTGAATTGCCCGGTGTACCTCCCGAGCGTGAGGTAGAGTTTAGAATAGATTTGATACCCGGGGCCACGCCAATTGCCAAAGCTCCATATCGATTAGCCCCATCGGAAATGAGAGAAATGATGACTCAATTGCAAGATTTGATAGATAAAGGTTTTATACGTCCTAGTAGCTCACCTTGGGGAGCTCCGGTTTTATTTGTGAAAAAGAAGGATGGAACTATGAGAATGTGTATTGATTATCGAGAATTGAATAAAGTCACGATTAAGAATAAGTATCCGTTGCCAAGGATAGACGACTTGTTTGATCAATTACAAGGTGCAAGTTTCTTTTCAAAGATAGATTTAAGGTCGGGTTACCATCAATTGAAAGTGAGGGAAGAAGACGTCCCTAAAACGGCTTTTCGAACGAGGTATGGTCATTATGAGTTTGTGGTTATGCCGTTTGGGTTAACGAATGCACCGGCCGCATTTATGGATTTGATGAATAGAGTTTGTCGACCGATGCTTGATAGGTTCGTAATTGTATTTATTGATGATATTTTGGTATATTCTAGGAGTGAAGAGGAACATGCGGTACATCTAAGACAAGTACTAGAGACTTTAAGAAGAGAAAGATTGTTTGCTAAGTTCTCTAAGTGTGAGTTTTGGCTTCGTGAAGTTCAATTTTTGGGTCATGTCATTAACAAGAAGGGTATTTGTGTTGATCCGGTTAAAATAGAGGCAATTATGAGATGGGAACCACCTACGAATCCTACCGAGGTTAGGAGTTTTCTAGGCTTAGCGGGGTATTATCGACGGTTTATACAAGATTTCTCAAGAATAGCCACCCCACTCACTAAGTTGACTCGGAAAAGTGTGCCATGGAAATGGGAAGAAAAGCAGGAACAAGCGTTTCAACTCCTTAAGGAGAAGCTTGTTCAAGCTCCTATATTGGTTTTACCGGAAGGAAATGAGAACATGACGGTTTATTGTGATGCTTCTAAGAAAGGCTTAGGGTGTGTATTGATGCAAAATGGGAAGGTCATAGCATACGCTTCCCGACAATTGAAGGAACACGAGAAACGTTATCCCATACATGATCTAGAATTGACGGCCGTAGTTTTTGCTTTAAAGATTTGGCGTCATTATCTTTATGGTGTTAAGTTTTCCATTTATACCGATCATAAGAACTTAAAGTATTTGTTTGATCAAAGGGATTTGAATGATAGGCAAAGGAGGGGTCTTGATTTAGTGAAAGATTATGATTGTGAGATCTTATATCACCCCGGAAAAGCGAACGTGGTGGCGGATGCTCTTAGTAGGAAGTCGAGTCATCAACCGATTAAGATAACAAGTTTGGCTATGGTAATAGCACCTCAAATATTTGATGATATTCGTGATGCACAAGGTGAAGCATTATCGCCCGAGAACGTGAGAAAGGAAAGGATCAAGGGGCAAGTTAATGATTTTATAGTGGATTCTCGTGGTTTAAGGCTTAGATATGGGAGAATTTGGGTACCTTTGCAAAGTGGTGTTAGAAGTGAGCTCCTTGACTTAGCTCACAAGTCTAAGTATTCGATTCACCCCGGTGCTACGAAGATGTATAGAGATTTAAGGAAAGACTATTGGTGGCCGGGAATGAAAAGGGATATAGTTAAGTATGTGCACAAGTGTCTTACTTGTCTTCAAGTGAAGGCCGATCATCAAATGCCTTACGGTAAGATGCAACCTTTAGAGGTACCGGTTTGGAAATGGGAGCATATTACGATGGATTTGGTGACTAAGTTACCTAAGACCCCTAGACAACACGATGCGATTTGGGTTATTGTTGATAGATTGACTAAGAGTGCATTGTTTTTGGCAATAAGAGAAGCTTCTTCCTCGGAAGCAATGTCTAAGTTATATATGAAAGAAGTTGTTGCAAGGCATGGAGTGCCGGTTTCCATAGTTTCGGATCGCGACACTCGATTCACATCTCGATATTGGAGGAAATTTCAAGAGGAAATGGGTACTAAGTTACACATAAGTACCGCGTTTCACCCGCAAACGGATGGTCAAAGTGAAAGAACTATACAAACTCTTGAAGATATGTTAAGAGCATGTATCATCGATTTTGGTGGGAGTTGGGATACTCATTTACCTTTAGTTGAATTTTCATATAACAATAGTTATCACTCTACGATTGGAATGGCACCATATGAGATGTTGTATGGAAGGAGGTGTAGAACCCCGATTTGTTGGGGCGAGGTAGGTCAACGAGAATTGGGAAGCACGGAAATAGTGCAACAAACCACCGAGATGATTGATCAAATTCGTGAAAGAATGAAGGCGGCACAAGATCGACAAAAGTCATATGTTGATAAGAGGAGAAAGCCGATAGAATTTCAAGTAGGTGATAAAGTGATGCTAAAAGTTTCTCCATGGAAAGGCATTATCCGTTTTAGAAAGAGGGGAAAATTGGGTCCAAGGTTCGTGGGACCATTTGAGATAGTGGCGAAAGTTGGGAAGGTAGCCTACCGTTTGGCTTTACCCGATGAATTGAGTAATATACATGACACGTTTCACGTGTCGCAATTGAGAAAGTGTTTGGCGGATGATTCAACCTATGTTCCTTTGAATGAAATTGAGGTCGATAATAAGTTAAGATATGCGGAGAAGCCGATAAAGATTTTGGATCAAAAGGTTAAGCACTTGAGAAATAAATCGGTTATATTGTTGAAGGTATTATGGCAATTTAGAAAAGGTTCCGAATGTACATGGGAACCCGAAGAATGGCTCTTGAAGTATTATCCGTCGTTGCATCAAGAATGGTTCGCGAGGACGCGAACGATCCAAGAGGGGGAGAGTTGTAACATCCCAAATATTTAAGGTATTATTTTATGTAAATTTTATTGCCAAGAAATTATATGGTAAAAGTCATTTTATGTTAATGGATGAAAGTTAAATTTATTGGTTAAGTTAGGAAGGACTAAGGGTGAAAAGTTAAGATTAAGGACTTCCCTAACTAGAGTTGTGGTGGGGAGGGTAGAAAGTGTCAATAGGCCAAAGTTATTTTAATAAAAAGAATCAAAATGCTGGAATTTGTTATTAGTGCAAGAAAAATTACAGAAAACCTTCCTGGAGCCTTGAGAGTGTCGACTTTTGCAAGAGGGAAGAGGAGGATTCCTCAATTGTTGAAATTTAACCCATGCAAGCTTGAATAAGTGAAATCTAACACACCTTAATCACTCTAGCAAGCTTTAATCTTCCAATTTCACTCTCTTTGTGCACAATTAGGGTTCTTAAACTCTAAAAGACAAGGTATGGATTTTGTGTCTAATTATTGCTTGCATTGTATGTTAATGATGAGATTATGCTTAAGAAAGTTGCTATTTGTTGAGTTGTGCACAATTGTTTGAGTTAGAATGGATTTGTTGATGATTTTGGAAGTAATTACATATATGAACTTGCATTATAGATGTATGGCATGATTATGGTGAGAATGATGATGTTCTAGTTAGATTTCTAGTCATGCACACCAAGTGTTTGTTAAAATGTCTCAAAGAGATGATTATGTGTTCTAGCTAGAAATTGTGATGAAGGATGTTCATGTATGAACTATGGTTATTGTTGTAGGTTATAGAAATTGATAATTTGACAAGTTAATGGTGTTAGTAATGAAATTGAATTACTATGCACATTTGATGTTTAATGAAAGGATTAAAGGAAAAGTTGCATGATAAAGCTAAAAGTGATGAGTTAGTAATGTACATGATTAAAAGGTGATGTTTGATTGGTAACATGCTTGTTTTAGAAAAGATGAGTTCAAGGTTAGAAAGTATGTGTGTATGTATGTATGTTGTGATTAGGGGGTTAAGTGTATGAGTAAGTATAAATGATGTAATGATCCAAGAAAGTTATGATTTTGATTTAGTTATGTGATTAATGAGATTAGCTCATATATAGGTGCTAATCAAGGAAAAGAGGTCACAAGTGATCAAGGAAATCCATTTAAACAAGGTGAGTTTATAGGGGGTAATATGGGCGGGTCAAGAGTGGCTTAGTGTTCTCGGATTGCATCCGTGCAAGAGAGTAACGACTAAGTGCACTAGTTATGTAGCTTAGATAGAACTATTGGGTTAGCTCAATAGTTGTATCTATGGTTGATGTTTAGCTTAGGCAAGGTTATCACATTGCTAGTAATCTTGCCTATGGTTCGTGTTAGCTTAGACACTTTGGGTGTCTACGTATGAGATGATGATAGCTTAGGCATATTTAGTATGTCTATGGTTAGCTTAGACATGATTACTAGGTTCGGCCTAGTAAGTCATGTCTATGGTATGAATGATCGGATCCGAAAGTATGCAAGCAACCTAAGGGTTGAAGGATAAGTGTTTCGATTATGCCCAAATGATTTATGTTTATGTTTTATGTTTATTGCTTTCCTATAACTCACTAAGTGTAAAAGCTTACCCCCATGATGTTTTATGTTTTAGGTGCTAAGGTTCATCGTGAAGGTAAGGAGCCCGTGTGAAGTGCTAGAGGAGCATTGGCATTAGCGTAAGTGGTATTGCAAGTCCCTTTTGTAATCACGCTCTATGATTACCGCTTATCAAACGCCATGTATTTGAAGTGTCATGTTTGTCATTATTGAATTTGGGACCAAATGATGGTTTTGTTTCATGAAAACACGTTTGATGTCTAAATGTTGTTATTAGATGGTATACGATGTTAGAAACTGATTTCAGATGTTTGGGTATGAATAATGTTGTTTTATATGTGTTTGAGAATGATGGAATGTGCAAAAGTTGGTTTATATACAATGTTGCAGGTCAGGCACCCGGAACAGGGTTATGTCGCGCCGCGGCAAAGGGGTCCGCGCCGCGGCAAAGCACTGAAGTTCAAAACAGAACCAGGGTTAAGGAGTCTAAAATTTTATGTGTTGTGTCGCGCCGCGACAAGGCTTGCCGCGCCGCGGCATAAGCCTTGTCCGGCCAGTGACTTGAATTTAAAAAAAAAAAAATTTTTTACTCGATTCAAGGCGTTAAATTATATTTTATATGAAGGCCAAAAATATTACACAATTCTTCCTCATATATTTTATGATGGAAGGCGTATGACGGATAGGTCACTAACCCGTAGCTAATCTTCACACAATATTTCAAAAGTTCTTCCTCATGTACTTTATGACGGAAGGCGTATGACGGAAAGATTATTTTATAATCACTCTTCAAAGAATACTTCATAATTGTTCCTCATTAATTTAATGATGGAAAGCGTATAACAGATTACGAGTGTCCTACTGAATAATTGAAGGCGTAGTGTCTGTAAAGTGAATTTTGATATGTTGCTCATTCAACTGAAGTTGACAATGCAAGACACCCAAAAGTGAATTACCTTAAACAATTTTCAACATGCTTTGTTAAGCTGTACAATATACAATTGTACAAAAATTTTATGATATGCTTCGTGCATAGCAGATGGGTTATAAACAACAAATATCAAAGTATTTGGTGCAAGCATACAAACAAGCATAATCACTACAATAAGCATATGTTTATGGCATTCAAATTATCAACATTTATTACAAATGGTTGTTCATTAAATAATTGCAAGTTTATGAAAATTGAACATTGAGTACGTCCTGAGCAGATGACTCCTCTCTGCTACACACTTCATCATAAACATCTATCTTCAGATTAATTAATCTGTCTTTGGCTTCATCCACCTTCTTTATAGTTCCAGGACGCATAAGGTTGGCAATAGCAGCAGGAAGCGTCTGGTTTGGGGCAAGGCGTTTGGTAATTTTTTTTGTAACATCAGAAATAAAATGAGTGCGAACAGCTTCAACATAATCATTGTATGGATTCCCCATAAGATTGGATCCAAGCACCTTTGCTATCACACCCGGTATCCCCTTCTTAAGCTCAGAAAAATTCCTCTCACCCTTCTCCGCCCTCTGGAGAAGCTCAGCAGATTTCCCCCTCTCTGCACTCAACTCCTTCTCTAGCTCACTCACCTTCACCTGCTCTTCCTCAAACCTTTTCTTTTCAGCATCTACCAACCTGTCCTTCTCCTCTTGCAGAGCAACAGCGGCATCTTGAGCACTTTTCAGTTCAGCTTCTCTAGCCCTCAATATATTCTGAGCATCAGTCAAGGCACGTTCAGCATCAATTGCTCTTTTGCGAGCATTTGCACCTTGAGCAATCTCAGCACGGGCAAAGGCAAGTATGGATTCCTGTTGCTTCTGTAGTTGCAGCACGGAATCCAGATGGTTGGTCAGCAATACATGAGCTGCAGCAGTTGATTCCCTGAGCTGCTCAGAGCGGAG
Source organism: Rutidosis leptorrhynchoides (assembly GCF_046630445.1). Taxonomy (NCBI): domain Eukaryota; kingdom Viridiplantae; phylum Streptophyta; class Magnoliopsida; order Asterales; family Asteraceae; genus Rutidosis; species Rutidosis leptorrhynchoides. The sequence goes on along the minus strand of NC_092336.1, from coordinate 305,138,439 downwards.
AGCGGTGAACTGGGGTTTTAGCTCAGGGATAGCATAACCCCGTAGAAGAAAAATTTTATGGTTAATTTCAAGTAACTGACATAAATAAATTGCAAGAATATACATGCAGGAAGTTTTATCATTCATACCTGAAGAAGAGTTGAAAATTCTTTGTCCTTAGTAGCAGGATTCTGAATGATCGCCTGCAATGTCCTCACATAAGCAGGAAGAGATGGCTCTTGAATATTGGACAATGTGATAGCAGGGTTAGTGGTACTAGGAGGAGGAGAATGATAAGCAAAGTCGCCTTCTGGCCTCTCTTCATGGAATTCAAATTCCTCAAATGGAGTAACGTTTGGGTCAGGAGTTTTCAGACCCTTATCTCCTTCACCTTCAAGGTTCTCCTCCGGCCTCTACTCACCGCCTTCAGTAGCCTTCCCTTGGCTATCGTCATATTCTGCTAAAATCACTAACAGAAACAAGTTAGCATTATGAACAAATATAACGGTTATAAGCAAAGACATGTGCATTATCAAGAAAGAGCAAAATGGACATACTTCTTCTGCTTTCTGTTTTTGGCTCCCCTCTGTGCTTTTCGCCCTCTTAGAGCCTATGCTCTTTTTCCTTGTCTTTTAGGTTGGAGGAGGAGTGGGGTTTGTTTCACCCGTGATATCAACCGATCCTGATGTCTGCTGCTCGGCGGTGGTGGTATCATCCGCTGTCCGTTCAGTGTCTGTCTGTTCAGACCCAGACTCACTGTCAGAACTGCTGACAACGATTTCTTCCCCCTTTTCAGCAGCTACAGCATCAGCAGCAGCCTTAGCCTCCACTGCAGCCCTCTCTGTATCTAGCTCTTTAGAAATTTTAGCACGGTCAGTGATCTCAACCTCATTCTCCAGATCGAGGGATAAGAGAGCAGAGCGAACTTGCATCTCAGAGTTGGCTGCAAAAATTAAACATGGACAGTAATATAAGCAAACATGGTGAACAATAAGACAAGCATTTATATATATATATATATATATATATATATATATATATATATATATATATATATATATATATATATATATATATATATATATATATATATATATATATATATATATTAGGATGGTCATATCACATCCTACCCTGATTCTTCTCACGGAGTACTGGCACAGAAGTGCTTGGCCATTCTGGACTCACTCTACACAGCACAAGAATCCCCTCATACTTCTCGTGTGATCTGGGCGGAAGGCGGAGCTCTTTCAAATTATTTACTATCCGATGCTCTGCGGTAGAAATCTTAACACCTTTTCCTACACTAGCATCAATAGTACCCCATTTCCGGACAACGAAAAACTCCTCCGGAATAACAGTCTCATCAACAAAGAAAAACGGACTCTTCCAGTCCTTCAAGTTTGATACTCTATTTGTACTAACAAAATGGGTATTTCGTTTACTATCAATAGTAAGCCAGCAGTCGCTAATTGTACGAATTTTAAACAAAGAGATAAAAACTTTAATGCGAGGCTGAATATTGCTGGCATTACAATACATTTCAAAAAGGATAATTTTTTGAAGGCCGTGGGGATGCATTTGGCTCAGGCAGGCCTTATAATATCTAAGAAGGCGAAGGAGAAAGTTTGTAGGAGGAACACGGAGGTTACCGTGAGTAAGTTGTAAGGCGTACAAAGTAATTTTTCCATCAGGAGGATGGTTAGCAGTCTGCCTGTTGGTAGGAAGAACAGGGTTGAATTGATTAAGATGGTGAAAGGCAATCTTCAAACCATCTAAGTATTCTCTTGTCAACGATGAAGCCATCGTGCTAACTTCTGGAATGTCAGCAGCATTTGAAGAAGAGGGCTCTGCGTGTTCTTGGCTAGTACTCGGTGTAGAAGCCATGGTAATAAAGTAAAAAGATATCAACAGGAAAGAAATAGTAGTAAGATGAAGTGTCACTGACCTTGGACGACGGTAAACCTTAAAAAGTTGAAGGATGAAGAAAGCGATGAAGATTTGGGAAAAAATGTGCTTTTTAGATCTTGGCAAAGGTAAAAAAGTGAAGATAAAAGGGTTATGCCGGTTTATATAGGAGTTCGTTGATGCAATTTTTATGGACACGATTATGACACGTGTACGGGTAAGTTTAAACGTAGGGTACGAAATGACACTTTTTACAGCTGGAGGCGCGTGGAGATTCTCAACCATTTAAAATTAATCATCACAGTGTCAGTAAAATACGTCTGCATTTAATGCCTGTAATGTTTTCCCCGATGAAAATGGGCGATGAACAGGCTAGTTTGGCATGCGTTATCAAAAGTTTAACAACCTAATCACTTTTCAAACGCTTAAGTCATTAAACTGGGAGACTTAATGGTGTATCCTATCGTATACACACATAAAAGGCATAATGGTGGCATAAAAGTAGCATCAGGAAGGCTGGAAATAACGGTTTTGTGGAATTATCCATCCAGCGTTCTCCGCTGTACAAGCTGCTCCGTCATGCGTAAGCCCTGAAGGCCGCCTAGCGTGTAAGCCCTGGCCGGAGAACGCCACTTTCAGCGTAAATTTCGGAACACAAGTAACAGAACGTATCATCATCTGACACGTGTCCCCGAACAATCTGGTGGATCTGACACTATAAATAGACCCCTTGGATCGTCATTTTACACAGTTCAGACATTCTGTAAATTTGAGAGCTAAGACTTCATCTCTCTCTCTAACATTTTCTCTCACTAGAAGTCATCCGGCTAGCACTTTACGCTCTACGGACGACAGATTGATTAAGCCACCCCACAAGTTTCTACACTTGTGAACCGGGTCTGCAGGGATTATTTCCCAAGAGCAAACATCAATCGGCAACACTCGCCCACTTCAAGCTAGATTACTTCTAGTAACGTGTTGACATACTAAGCCTTACCTCATAAGGAAATAGGTGTTAACATATATTAAAAATAAATATTAAATAATTGTAATACTCATTGGTGTTCCGATTGATATTAAGCAAGTTAAATTCAAACTGATATTATTTTAAAATAAACAGTGATCCGAAAATGAGTTCTATAAATTTTAGGCTTATTAAAGATATATTTAGGAACCATTTGTTGAATTTTAAAACTTTTCATATTTTACATGGGATTGGGGGTGAATAATTAATGTAATTTTTATTTAATAATAATTGACCGAATTTGATACCATAATGACCAGAATAAATAAATGGACTTAATTTAGAAATTTGAGACTTTTAGGAACACTTTTATATTTTAACTGTTTAGCTATGGGTACGAAATAATATCTAATAAAAAGTGTCGGCAGAGAGTAATAGGAAAATGATCCGTGAATGAAAATTAGAAACTACTGTGTTGTACTATTTCCTTTTTGTTGATTTACAATTCACCAACTATCTTATATATTATTAGATATTGATGCGTTGAAACAGTACCTTTATTTTATGAACGGATTTGAGTTATTTTGTTACACGAATTGTTTTATTGTATATATGGTGTTTTAATGAATTCAGGTTGATTTCACACATATAGACAACTAGTCCTATCCGCGTAGTTTAGTTTGTTGGTAAATTCGGTTCGTTCCACAGGGAGACAGTGTTAAATAGTCTTTGAAGTTAAACTTATTTAAAAGGGGTTTTGGATTAGGAATTTATAATACTACATAATAATAAAAAAATATAACTTAATCTTAATTTAATTATATTACTTATTAATTTATACGAATACATTATTTATAATTATTAACTTAAAAGTGAATTAATTGAAATTATACTAATTGTGATCTAAATAAGTTTATAACTAAATGATAATTAATAAAATAATAACTTTTAATAAAACTAATTGATTAGAATTTTGTTTTGAGCAATAAATTATAATACAAATTTATTTAAATTAACTGAATGATAAAAATGAATTATAAGAAATTATAATAATTAAAATAATTATAAATTAATTACTTTAGAATAATAATAAAAGATTTAATTTAAAACCTTGACATTTAAATAAATTCGGAACAATGCTGATATTACATGTACGTGTTTCGCGTACAACTATACGCGTTCCGCGTACAATTTTGAAGGTACGTGTTTCGTGTGATGTATACACGATACGCGTATGATATATCCGATGTGACAAACAGTTCTGGTACAAATTTGAGTATTTTGATGTATATTTTTATTTTTAGTGAATAATAATAATACGTAAATAATATTAATAATAATAAGTATTTTACAATATATAAATAAATGGGAGTGTTTACTTAAATGTGTCACCTATAGATCCATGGATTGTTTTGATTTTAAGCCCTATTAAAATGTTTTAGTATAAAACTTTATATTTTTCTTTCGAATAAATATAAAGTTATGACTAACTAAATTCAATCTAATTCTCATCGGATCTTATTTTAGATATTTATTATTCCCCAAGTATTTAAATTGAGACCCAACCCAGTTTTGACTTTCGCCAAAACCCAAATCATAACTGTTTCCCTTTTTACAATTTCACTATTATATGACTAGTGATATTACCCAAACCACTGAACTTTATTTCTAATTTAGTGTTAGTAAATTATTCATAAGTTCGTCTAGATCACTTTTAATGTTGAAGCTTAATTTATATAGATAAAAATAACTTTCGTTATTTGAATCTAATAAATTAAGTGACAATGGTTAAATATCCAAGTACATAATAATGGTTCTTTTAATTAGGCACAATATTAAAAATACTTAAGTTACATTTTAATTTTTACAAATGATAACAATCTATTTCACTAGGGGCTCTACATCTAAGCAAACACTAGGGAAATTAGCTACTCATTATATTAGGGTAAACATGAAAATATAAATATACAAACATAATAATAACGATAAAAATTGATAACGATAATTTTAATAGGATATACTTACGAAAATCTTCACTTTCATTTACTTTAAACGGTAGAAAATTACAATAACAACACCCCTTTGCACTCGTACAATAATACCCTTAATCACGAACAATACACCCTTAAAACTGAAACTATCCTAAAAATTGAATCTTGAAACTGAAATTAATACGGAGTACTTGAAAGAAAAATAAACTACAGTAGCTAAAAATAATTGATTGATGTTGTTGTATATGGATTTGTGTACTGCGTAAATTGTGTTCTCTATCTCTTCTCTCTTGCAAGTACTCCGTATTATATCATCTGAGAAATTGAAGGTAGCAGGTGAGTTGAGTGTATATTCTCTTTTGCATCTGTAAAGTTGAAAAATTTGTAGTATTAAATCCAAAAGCAGCCGTCCCATTTTCATTTCAGATCTGAATCTGGTCTCGAGATTACGAGTTTCGCGTAAGATGTTACACGTTCCGCGTAGGAGCAAATTATTACGCGTTTCGCGTACTTACCTACGCGATCCGCGTTAGAGTAAACAGCAGTTTTTTTAATTTTTATTATTTCGCTTGTTCTATGTTGATCCGGTGTTGACGTGTATCGATTTGGACTTTCATTTGAAATCTTTTTTCTTTGATCATCTTGAACTTGCATATCACTCCACTTGTGTTCTTTGAACTTGAATAAACGTTTCTTGATATATATTTGATTTAAATTCATCATTTATCGAATTTCTTCTAACTTTAAGCTCGTGTTTACTTTTGTCGTTTTCCTCGTGAATTATGCATTTGAATGTCTTCGTTTCGGTAAAAGCCGATGAAATATAAATGATATTGCGTCGAAATATATGTATGTTTAAAGCAATATCAAAATACCCCACACTTGAACGTTGCTTGTCCTCAAGCAATTACATCTTTTAAATAGAATAGGAACATTACATATTTTTCCATATCGAACATTAAATCACACAACACACGCTACATGAAATAAAAACACACGCTATATGGAATAAGATGGAAACACTACAAAATATTTATTGGATCACATGCACACCACACGAAATGAAATTCTGGCAACAGAAACAAAGTTGAAACTCGTGATTAAGGTTTAAAAAAAAAATTTGGATCCTTAGGGAAAATTGGACCTTATGAAAACGTTTTATGATTTTATAAAATGGCGTGCTAGTTTTTATACTAGACACGTTTTCCGGTTTTAACCTCAAATTCCGGTTGAGGGTAACTGAAAACCGTAGTCTCAGTCGGCAATTAGCAAGCTATCCGCCCCCATAATTGAAGTATCATGGAATTTGAAACCGAATGTCCTAAAAATAGTTTTACACAATATAATTCCTAAAATAGCATAAGTTTTAGAATAAAATTATATCATTTCCAAATATCATCGGTGAACCATGAGTTTGCACACCTCAATTTGTTATGGCATATGTATGTTGACCGCGATCAAACATAGATGCGGTTGATCTTTACGGAGATCATCCTTCTGGGGATTAGATTCATTAGTCTTAAAAGCTAGTTTTCAATGTGCCCCCCATTGTATGAGACAGATCCATCTCATGGTTAGGATAAGTCTGACCACCAAAAACCCTATTTGATGCTGAGGTTAGGTGGATTTCCAGCCGATGATAGAGATGACTTTTCAAGATTTTTTGTCAACCTACAGCTGTTCTGGACTACATCTTCTAACATAAGTTAGCAAGTGTGTCATTTTGAAAGACTTTACTTCCTTAATGAGATATTCAGGTTTATACATTCCAAAGCAATGATATCTGCAATAAACTTCATAGAAACATGTGATAAATGGTTCTAAACATATGGGTTTATAAATTCCTTTATACTTAGTTTTCTTTTAAATATTTTAATCAAATAAACTTATGTATTTTTAATGTATGGAGACAATAATTTTGGTTTTTGACACCTAATCTTTAATTGCTCGTAATTACCTTAAAATTTTATTAGTTATATTTGTTTTTATGAAAAAATTTTCATAAAAACCACTAAATTATAAGTTCTCGAGAATTTATATACTCCCACCCCACACTTAAGATTATGTAATGCCCTCATTACATAAAATCAGATTAAAATGTATAAATTTGAGAGGACAAAAAGTGTAAAGTATTTAGAACTTCCTTTGTTAAGCAATTGGAGATTGTAAAATGCTTATTTTATGAACATAGCCAATCCTTTTTATCACAATAATACTTTCGTGTTTCGCTATGTCGAATCTCATCATCGTAAGTACCTGTCAACAAATATGTCAATCACAAACGAGATGGGGTTGTACTTTAGTAGTACAAAAATTTTACCCCACACTAAAAGTTTTTGTATATATATAAATATATAAAAGTAAAAGTAAATTAACACACCATAAAAATTATTTTACACAAACAAATTTAAAATAAATTGTTCTAAAACTAAAAAGAAAACTAGAAAAAATGACCACGCAGGGCCTCCCCGATCTTCCTATTCCCGTTGCTGTTGCTGCCGCTGTTCATTTAGGCGTTGTTCCTCATAAAAACACCTATATGCTTCATGACTTGCGGCTAGGGCAGCGTTGAGGTCATAAGGTGGAGGTAGAGGGTCACCGTGTGCTCGCCATTGGGGGTATGAAGGAAAGGCTGAGGGTGTGTAAGCCTGTGGGTTAGCTGCGTATAAATATGCATGATGATGCGCCCACTCTAACTGTGCTCCCTGGCCCCTCTGATCGTAGCGGATGTTTTCTAGAATATTTCCCTGATCTAATTGGGTTGCCCTTACATCCCCTAACTGTCGAGATAAACTAGTGTATTGGTTTTCTGATCTCTGTCCCCATGTTTCATATGAGTTTCTTACATCTAAACTCAATGATTTTTTTTGAGGTTTTTGCTTCTTCCTCTCGTTCACAGCAAAAAAGAAATAAAAAAAAATAAGAGAGTGTGAAGGTGAAGCTGCTGGTCGACTGATATCCTCTCTGGTTTTACACTTTACGCGTTTCGCGTAGCATTACGCGTTCCGCATAGCTTTTAATTCTACGCGTTCCGTGTGGATAGTCACACGTTTCGCGTAAGCTTTAGGACCCCCCCCCCCTTTTTTTCCCTCAACTTTTTAAGTAATTAAAATTTTAAAATATCTTTTATAAATTTATATTTGTTGTTACGGAAATTTCGGTTGTTATACCTAGTCTTTATCCGTTTATAAATTTTAAAATTCAATTTATAAAATTTAATGCTTTGAAAGTTAAAGTTTTTAATATTTTTCAAAACAACTTAAAAACAAAACACTTTATTTTTTTGTTTTCTAAATTTTTCAACTTTTTAATTAAAAGATTAACGCTTTAAAAATTTAGAACAAGTACATGAATAAAAATTACGTGAATTTAAAATACACTCTATTTTTTTATATATATAATTATATTTTTTCGAACCAACTAATTTTCAAACTTAAAACTTTGTTTCCTATCAACTAGGTAGAGACAATCTCGGTTGTTACACCTATCATTACCCACGATAAAAGTTTACAAGTTATATATCTTTACGGTTATTGATAAAAAGTATATTTTTAACAGTTTTAATTTTTCTTTTATTTTTGTGGTTTACTATTTAAAAGATATATTATGAATCCAAAAATAAATTTCGTGCAATTTGAAGAACGACAATTCAGTTGTTACACTTAACATTATCGTTTTTAATGAAAAAAGGTTGAACTCAAGGTTTATCAATTTTAAATGGTAGACCCTTTTTAATAAAAACACAACAAACAAATACAAACTAAACACACCAAAACATAAACACACAAAAATTCACAAATACAAAAAAATGCACAAAAACACAATTGGCGAGAAAAAGAATTAGATTGTGAAACCGCGTCGACTTGCCTCATAGTAGAGTCGCCCCATTTCGCCCCCCATATCTTCGTAGGCGTAACCTCGTTGGTTTAAGAGGTTTTCCTTTGAACATTTAAAAGGCCCTTCTCGGAATAAGGTTACATACTCGTAATTAGAGTCTGTCTGGTTCTTTGGGCAATTTCCATAATGAGCTAGTTTTCCACATTTTACACACTTGCCCAAATAACGCGCTCGACGTTTCTTAGCTGATTTTGATTTTCCTTTGGCATAATTTTTCTCGTTAAGTTTTTGCCTTATTTCTTTACTCGCCTGATCGCATCTATTCTTTATATCTAATACCACATCCCTTGGTAAAATTTTATCGCACATCAAAAGGAAATAGTTGTAGACATATTGATTGCGCATCTTGAAAATAAACAATAAATAAAAATGAAAATAAAAAATAAAAAGGTAGAATGGAGGGAGAAGACTAGTTCTTTAGTGTCTGCTAGGGAAAGACCGAACAAACCCCACTCTTAAAGATGAAAATAAAGTTCGAAAATGGAGTTGAAAACCTTAAAGTTACCCTGAATTTACTTGTCCTTAGGGTAGAAGGTGATCTCGTCTCTTTCCGTAGTATTGATTCCTTCAAAGTATAATTTGAGTCGATGACCGTTCACCTTGAAAGTTCCACCGTCTTTGCTATATAATTCTGCATATCCAGATGGAAAAACTTGTTTTATTATATATGGCCCAGTCCATCGGGATCTAAGTTTCCCAGGTGAAAACTTAAAACGTGATTGGAATACTAATACTTTATCCCCTTGTTCAAATTCTTTCTTTTCTTTTAACCTTGCATCGTGCCATCTTTTAGTTTTCTCCTTGTATGTTTTAGAGTTTTCATACGCTTGTAGTCTTGATTCATCTAATTTATTTAGTTGCAAGAATCGGTTTTCTCCGGCTTTCACAAGGTCGGTATTACATTCTCTCAGAGCCCAATATGCCTTGCGTTCAACTTCGACAAGTAGATGACACGCCTTACCATAAATTAATCGAAAAGTGTAGTACCAATGGGTGTTTTAAATGCGGTTCTAAATGCCCAAAGCGCATCATCTAGCTTTCGATGCCAGATTTTTGGATTATTTTTCACGGTTCTTTCTAAAATTCATTTAAGACCTCGATTCGTGTTTTCAACTTGACCACTCGTTTCAGGGTGGTAAGAAATCGAGAAACGATGATTAACTCCGTACTTTTTAAGCACTTTCTCGAGTAATTGATTTGTAAAATGAGTTCCACGATCACTGATTAATGCTTTTGAAATCCCAAAACGTGAGAAAAGGTTTTTAAGAAAGCTGACAACAACTCGAGCATCGTTAGTGGGTAGGGCTTTTGCTTCAGCCCATTTAGAAATGTAATTGACTGCTACGAGAATGTATTTGCATTTGTTAGAGGCGGGGAATGGACCCATGAAGTCAATACCCCAAATGTCGAATACTTCGCATACTAGGATGCTTTGTTGTGGCATTTTGTCTCTCTTGGAGATATTTCCAGATCTTTGACAAGCATCACAAGTTTTTACCATATTGTGTGTATCTTTAAAAATTGTAGGCCAGTAAAAACCTGAGTCAAAAACCTTTTTAGCTGTATAGCTTGGTCCGAAATGTCCACCAGCCGGTCCTTCATGACAGTGCTCTAGAATTTGTTGCACTTCTTTGCCGTATACACATCGATGAATAACTTGGTCAGCCCCTATACGAAAGAGATTAGGGTTTTTCCAGAAGTAAAACTTCAGGACAGCAAAGAATTTCTTCTTTTGCTGATAAGTTTTATTTTTAACAAGAATTCCTGCGGCTAGATAATTTGCAAAGTCCGTAAACCATGGAATTTCTTCTTCCATTTCAATTCTCATAAGGAGCTCGTCCGGAAAAGTATTGTGAATAACAGATTCGTCGAGTGTTTCTAAGTCAAGATTTTCAAGACGGGATAAGTGATTTGCAGCGAGATTTTCAGCACCTTTTTTATCCTTAATTTCAATGTCGAATTCATGTAGGAGAAGAATCCAATGAATTAGTCTAGGTTTAGCATCTTGCTTTTTGAATAAGTACTTTAGGGCTGAATGATCGGTATAAACAATTGTTTTAGACAACACTAGGTAAGATCTAAACTTATCAAAAGCAAACACAATTGCAAGGAGTTCTTTTTTGGTAGTTGTATAGTTGAATTGTGCTCCTGTTAGTGTTTTACTTGCATAATATATTGGTTGAAATTTGTTATCTTGGCGTTGTCCTAAAACGGCTCCTAGTGCGAAATCACTAGCATCACACATTAGTTCAAATGGTTTGGACCAATCGGGAGATACTATGATAGGTGCATTCGTAAGTTTATTTTTTAGAATGGAGAAAGCTTGTAAGCATTCATCATTAAAATTGAATGTACTATCTTTTTCGAGAAGTTTAGTCATGGGTCGAGCGATTTTGGAAAAGTCCTTTATGAATCGTCGATAAAATCCCGCATGACCTAAGAAACTACGAATTCCTTTAACTTTAGTTGGAGGAGGAAGCTTTGAGATTATATCGATCTTAGCTTTTTCTACTTCCATTCCATCTCGAGAAATCTTGTGTCTTAAAACAATGCCTTCCTTTACCATGAAGTGGCATTTTTCCCAATTTAAAAAAAGATTTGATTCCTTGCAACGAATTAACATTCGCTCGAGGTTGGAAAGGCATGAATCGAAGGAGTCTCCAAAAACAGAGAAATCGTCCATAAAGACTTCCATACTTCCTTCTATCATGTCATGAAAGATTGCCATCATACACCTTTGAATGGTGCCTGGCGCGTTGCATAATCCGAACGGCATTCGTCGGTATGCGAATGTACCAAATGGACAAGTAAATGTTGTCTTGCCTTGGTCTTTTGGATCAATGGGAATTTGAAAATAACCGGAGAATCCATCAAGGAAACAATAATACTCTTTTCTCGCTAAACGTTCTAGCATTTGGTCAATATAAGGAAGTGGGAAATGATCTTTCCTTGTGGCGTCGTTTAAACGACGGTAGTCTATACAGACTCTCCAACCAGTGACTGTTCTTGTAGGAACAAGTTCATTTTTATCATTAAGAATAACAGTTGTACCCCCTTTCTTAGGTTCCACTTGAACAGGACTAACCCATGGGCTATCGGATATAGGGTATATTAACCCGGCATCGAGTAACTTGATAACATCCTTTTTTACAACTTCTTTCATGTTAGGGTTTAACCTTCGTTGTCTTTGTACCACGGGTTTAAAATCTTCTTCCATTAGAATCTTATGAGTACAATAAGCAGGGTTAATCCCTGGAATATCGGTTGTTTTCCAAGCAATTGCTTTCTTGTGAGTTTTTAGAACGGACATTAACCTACTCTTTTCGTCATCTGAGAGTTTTGATGAAATTATAACAGGTAATTGTGATGTACCTTGGAGATAAGCATACTCTAAATGTTCCGGGAGTTCTTTAAGTTCCAAGGTTGGTGGTTCTTCCAAGGAAGATTTTATTCAGAACCTGTTACCATCGGTAATTTCTTCAAAGGGTTCATCTTCCTTCGGAATTTCTTCCTCACAGCAATCTTCATCGATGACTACTTTCAACAATTCATCAAGTTCAAGTTCTACATCGAATTCATCACTTTCACTCATTGGGGTGAAGTTCGAGGTATCTATATTTAGTAATTCTTGCAATTCTTTTTCAACACAAAAATCAACAATGTCTACCTTATAACATTCGTCATCGGAGGAGATAGGTTGTTTCATAGCTTTATCTATGTTTAAGGTAACTCTATCTTCCCCTACACCTAGACTAAGCTTTTTGTCTTTAACACGCACAATTGCGTCAGCGGTATTTAGAAATGGTCACCCTAGAATTAGGGGAACCTTGCTATCTTCTTCCATTTCAAGGACAACGATGTCGGCAGGAAAGATTAAATGATTGACTTTAACTGGTAGGTTTTCGGCAATACCAATAGGATAGTTAAAAGTTCTATCTGCTAGGCGTATACACATCCTAGTTGGTTTTAGATCTCCTAGGTTTAGTTTTAAGTACAAGGAGTGTGGCATAAGATTGATACTTGCGCCTAAGTCAGCTAATGCATCGTACATTACTGAATCTCCCATCAGACACGGAATAATGAAACTACCAGGATCTCTGAGTTTCGGTAGCATCTTTTGCTTTTGCAAAATTGCTGAGCATTCCTCATTGAGGAATGTGGTTGAAACCTCTTCATATTTACCTTTATCTGCTATGAGATCCTTGATAAACCTTCTATAATTTGGCATACCCCTAAGAACTTCCGCGAGTGGCATGTTAATGCTAATTTTCTTGATCATATCTGCAAATTTTTTATATTGGCTCGCGAGTTTGTCTTCTTTAATGCCTTCGGGTATGGAATAGGTGCCTTGTGCACCTTTACAGGTGTTTCTTCACTTTTCTTCGATATGATCTCTGGTGGATCATTTTTCTCTTGTTCTTTCTCAACATGCTCATCTATATCAACAGGTTCTTGTAAACTAGAAGAAGACAAAGGAACTTCTGAGGTCTTACTAGTTTCTGGGTTAACAGTTAAACCACTTCTACATGCTCATTCCTTGTTTGATTATTGTTGGGATTCACTTGAGTATTTGAGGGGAGAGTGCCTGGTGGCCTCTCTGATAGTAACTGTGAGATCCTTCCAACATCTCTTTCTAAATTCTGAATCGTAGCTTGTTGATTTCGATTTTGCTGAGTTTGAAGTTCCGCAGTTTGCTCATGCTTAACCATAAAATCTCTCAAGAGATCTTCTAAACTGGATTTCTTCTTGGGTTGTGGTTGTATAAGTGCTTGTGGTTGTGGTTGATTGTGTTGGAAATAATTTTGATAAATTCGTTGAGGTTGATTTCGGTTATTTAAGTGATTGTAACCTGGTGGTGGATTTCTTTGATTTTGATTTTGATTTTGGAAATTCTGGTTATTTTGGTAACCTGGATTTCCTCCTTGATAGTTATTATTATTTAAACCTGAAGGTCCTCCTATTTGATAGCTGTTAATTGGAGGATATTTTCGGTTATTTGCTTCTATCGCTGGAAAATCGTTGAAATTCATTTCACCTTTTCGCAAGTAACCTAGGAAATTTACTTGCTCTTCAGTCGTTGCTTGATCACAATCTCTGGTAAGATGGGGACCTTGGCATAGTTCACATCCTACCCTGATAGCATGCATTTCCTTGGTTACTTTCTCAATTTGTCTTGCTTGATTTACCATTTGAACTTTTAAAGAAGCAATTTCATCATTGCATTTGATATTAGCAACGGTTGATGATCTAGAGAATTCTATCTCTTGATGCCAATTATGAGAGTGTGCTGCTATATCGACAATGATTGTGTGAGCGTCTTCCGGTGTTTTCTTCATGATCGAACCTCCAGCTGCACCATCGATATCTTTTCTAGTAGCCACAATGACTCCTTTATAGAATATTTGGACTTTTTGGAATGTATTCAACCCGTGTTGAGGACATACCCTAAGCATTTTATTGAATTGGGTCCAAGCTTCATAAAGAGTCTCATTAAGCTTTCGTTTGAAGTGATTTATATCACTTTGCAATTTTGCTGCTTTTGAAGCAGGGAAGAATTCTGACAAAAACTTGTCCATCATATCATTCCAATCTTCGATATAACCTTCTGGTAACGAGTCTAACCAATCTCTTGCATCATCCTTTAGGGACCATGGAAAGATTTTCAAACATGCGACTTCATCGGAGACATCCTTGATTTTGAATAGCTTGCAAATGATTACAAACTTACGAAGATGCTTGTTAGCATCCTCATTTGGAGCTCCACCGAATTGGCATGTATTAGTCACCATGTGAAGGAATTGACCTTTTATTTCAAATCCGTCAGTCATCGTAGGTTGAATAATTGCGTGGCCTTGACCTGTTCTTGTCGCCTTCATTAATGCTTCCATCGTTTGATTTGTAACAGCCATCTCTTCTTCTTCCTTAATAACTGGCTTTATGATTGGTTAAATATCTGGTTCAGAGTTAGAATCTAATGAAAGTGATTCTAAATCCTCGGTGAGAGACTCTACTTCTTGAGCTCTTAAACGTTCGTGAAATTCTCTTTCGGGTTCAGGATATGGAGGGGTTAATTAAGTGTTGGAGGAACGTAAATTCATGCATTAATTTCTATTATGAATTCATAACACCAAAAGCTTTTCTAGTTTTGAATTCCTATAAAAGGATCGAATAACCTAAAGTCTATTAAAAATTTTTAAACAAAACCGCTCCCCGGCAGCGGCTCCAAAAAGTTGATGCGTTGAAACAGTACCTTTATTTTATGAACGGATTTGAGTTATTTTGTTACACGAATTGTTTTATTGTATATATGGTGTTTTAATGAATTTAGGTTGATTTCACACATATAGGCAACTAGTCCGATCCGCGTAGTTTAGTTTGTTGGTAAATCCGGTTCGTTCCACAGGGAGACAGTGTTAAATAGTTTTTAATAGTCTTTGAAGTTAAACTTATTTAAAAGGGGTTTTGGATTAGGAATTTATAATACTACATAATAATAATAAAATATAACCTAATCTTTATTTAATTATATTACTTATTAATTTATACGAATACATTATTTATAATTATTAACTTAAAAGTGAATTAATTGAAATTATACTAATTGTGATCTAAATAAGTTTATTACTAAATGATAATTAATAAAATAATAACTTTTAATAAAACTAATTGATTAGAATTTTGTTTTGAGCAATAAATTATAATACAAATTTATTTAAATTAACTGAATAATAAAAATGAATTATAGAAAATTATAATAATTAAACTAATTATAAATTAATTACTTTAGAATAATAATAAAAGATTTAATTTAAAACCTTGACATTTAAATAAATTCGGAACAGTGCTGATATTACACGTACGCGTTTCGCGTACAACTATACGCATTCCACGTATAATTTTGAAGGTACGCGTTTCGTGTGATGTATACACGATACACGTATGATATATCCGATGTGACAAACAGTTCTGGTACAAATTCGATTATTTTGATGTATATTTTTATTTTTAGTGAATAATAATAATACGTAAATAATAATAATAAGTATTTTACAATATATAAATAAATGGGAGTGTTTACTTAAATGTGTCACCTATAGATCCATGGATTGTTTTGAGTTTAAGCCCTATTAAAACGTTTTAGTATAAAACTTTATATTTTTCTTTCGAATAAATATAAAGTTATGACTAACTAAATTCAATCTAATTTTCATAGGATCTAATTTTAGATAGTTACTATTTGTAACGACCCGACCAAAGCCGTTATTGACGGCGCCGTTAACTTAGGTCCCGTTGCGTGGTCGTAGTCCCTATATGAGACTCGTTTGACCAAAATTATGTCGCATTCATTTGAAAGGTACAAGACTTGCAAGTTTAGTTTACAAAACCGTTCGACAACAAGTCTAAGTTTACAAAAGTCATAAAGTATAAATGAAATAACTTGCGACATAATATAAGTTGAAAAACACAGTTGCTATAAATAGCGTAAGTATGTAAACAATATGTTTGAATCCAAAGGTGCTATCACTAGCGTATGTATGTATGTATGCTTGACCCCAAGCAAGAAATCAGAGTGTATGCATGTATGCTCGACTCCAAGCAAGTATGAGTGTACGCGGAAGCATGTATCAAATAGCCAAGTATGAACCTGAGAAACATATAGAAAACTGTCAACGCAAAAACGTTGGTGAAATCATAGGTGTATTAGTAAAAGTTATATTTTGAACCACAAGATTTAGTATTTCCATAAATTGATCATCCAAAAGTTGCATTCCAAAAGTTGGTTCGCGAGCACCCAATTATCAAGACTTAACGTTTCCTTCCATAGAACCCCATCACAATAGTGTTAGAACATACACTGTTTCCCGAAAATATATTTCATCCGTAGACGGTAGCGAACCGTCCGTAATGAGGGTTTGTCAAACCCGTATGGCCACACAATATAAGTTCTCGCTTACACCCTGCAAGTGTAACTAATGATAATCGAATTGAGGATTTTTGTTCTAACTCGCTGTGGAATGTTTGTTTTCCTTGTACTTGTGTTCAAAGTATAAAAGCAAGTAGTACAAAATGTAACAAAGTATATGTTTCTCAGCCCACAATTTAAAAGTATAAAAAGTTGTTGAAAAGGTGGGACTATGATCTCACCTCGAGTGCACGAGTATAAAAGTACTTCAACAAGTAAACGTGTGCATGAAAGTTGCTTAGCCTTGACCTAAACAAGTAAGTTATATCAATTAACCGGTTACGACACAAGGTCGGGTGAAATGTGTTCAATTAGTCCTATGGCTCGTTACGACTCGATCAAGTATAGCATGTGAATCACGTTGTCAAGTTTCATACAAGAAACAAGTATAAAAGCATGTTAGAATGATTGTATAAAAGTTTGGTTAAGTTTGACAAAAAGTCAAACTTGGTCAAAGTCAACGAAAAAGTCAACACGTTCGGGTTCGGTCCCGAACTATTTTTCTGAGGTTTTTATTCATATATAAGCATATTAGAACAAGTTTCATGTGAATCGGAGGTCGGTAGCTAGTCAAACATTTCGCGTGAAATGTGACAAAGTGAGCTGAATCTGGCCAGGCGATTCTGCGCGCCGCGCGGGGATGTGGCGCGCCGCGCCACTACCTGGCCAGAGAATTCTGGTCAGTTTTTCCAAGTGTGCACGAACCAAAACCTTTTCCAACCCAATTCTTGACCCGCAAACACTTATAATGCCTATCATATATCGTCGAAAAGGTATTTTGACGAGGAATACAACTAACCATATATCATCAATCAAAAACATCATTTACAATAACCGAAAACTCGTCAATTGATCAAGAAATGTTTATTTTCAAAGTTTCAAGTTCGTAAAACGTATTTTATGATTCGGGAATCCAATTTACACATACGATATGCCGTTTCGAAGGCAATTAAGCATACATTACAACTAATCACTAACAATTAACATTCCATGGCATTCAAGCATCAAAAGTTCATGTCAAGAACTATCATACCCTAGTCAACATCACAAAATCGTTAATCGGGTTTTTGAAGTTTTCTTAATCAACCTACGCATCAAAACGAAGCTAGTGATACTAGTAACACAATTAAAACATGCACTTTAACAATCTAACAACATTTAATCTTCCAAAATGCAAGATTAAGCAAACCCATTTCAAAGTTCATATTAGTTACTCCAAATCGACAAATCGAGCAAACAAAACATATATTCATGTTATACACGAGCCATAGACACTAACTAACACCATTTCAAATCAAAAACACGAATTTAGAGAAATCTAGAGTTTTAGAAATGTTACCCAAACGAGATGAAGTTGGTATCAAATTGTAGAGGATGAGGAGAGGATTCCAAATATGTAATTTGTTTTGAAGTTTGCTTCCAATCCCGAATTTAGATGATGATTCTATGAAGTTGGGGTTTGTGTGTGTGTTCTTGCTAGAGAGAAAGAGAGAGAGAGGGAGATGGTTGAATGGTGGTGATTGGGGTGGACTAGTTGACCTAGTCAACTAGTTTGCCCCGTGTCAATTTTAGTCCCTCGAGTTTAGAAGCGGGTGCGGGAATTAACCAAACGAATATTTTTAAAACGCTCGAGTAAACGGGTGATGTCAAAATTAAATAGCGGAAATATAATGAACGTTACTCACGGAAACTATTAATTTAAATACGAAAGATTATGTTTTTTAAAAAAAAAAAAGACGGTGTTAAAATTAAATTTAACGGAAAAACGCGGGATGTTACATTATCCACAACTCAAAAGAAATTTCGTCCCGAAATTTAGTTGGAAGTAGTAGTTGTTGAATCTTACTCGAGATCTTGCGTTGTAAATTCTACGAATAAGTGAAGGTACGTCCTTGAGTATTTCCACGAATTTTGACGGTCGGGATCATATGTTGTTTTAAGGTTTGGCTTCCATGATTCATGGTTTCAACCGGTCCTCCTAGGAAGTGAGGGTTATCGTCGATAGTGAGTTCATCAAAGGAGATAACAAGTTCTCGTTTCGCAAAACACGTCTTTGAGTTGATACATCGAATGTAGGATAAACGGAGACCCAAAATGAGTCGGAAAAGTCTAAACGGCTAGCGACGGGTCCAAAACACCCCAAGAATTTAAAGGATCAAAATATCGCGGATTTAGCTTCCTACGTTTCCCGAAATGGATTAAACCTTTCCAAGGTGTGACTCTTAACGTGACGCGGTTTCCCACGTGGAATTTGAAATGTTTACGTCTAACATCGGCGTAGCTCTTGGTGATTACGAATCGCGTAGGGTTTTACCTGAATATGAATAAATTTTCTCGGTTGTTCATGAATAACCTCGGCCCCGGTGAATTGATCATCGTTTACTTGGTTCGACAAAGGAGAATGACGTTTCCGGTCACATGTGGTTTCAAAAGGAGTGACGTTAAAACTCGAATGAAAATCATTGTAGTACGAGGATTCGGTTAAAGGAAAATACTTTTCTCAAGTAAATTTGAAGTTGGTAATACAAATTCGTATTATGGTTTTCAAGACTTAAATCGTATGTTTGTTCGGTCCGTCGGGTTATGGTTGATGTGCGGTACTCATGTCTAAACGTGGTCCCGAGACTTTTTGTGAGGCACTCCAAAATCTAGAAGTGAAACGAGGATCTCGGTCCGAAACGGAGTACATTCCGTAAGGTATATTTGGACAAGTTTGTTAGGACAAGTTTCTCAAGAAAATTCGCGTCGCGAAAGATTTATCAGTTTCCAAAAACGTTCGTCGGGGCAAGTTCTCATCGGTTTCTGAAAGAAAAACGTTCGTCGGAACTATTCACCCTCGAGGTGAATACTAGTATAACGTGGAGAGTCTCTCCCCCCATTGAGAGTTTAGAGTAAAGATTTCCTGAACCGGAAGTACGAGTGTGATGAGAGGGAAGTTTCCGCCTCGGTGCGAGCATAACGAGTAAATCATAATTAGTCAATAAGACTGTGCGAGGACGAGATAGTATACACGTGTAACATACGGTTGAAGTCGAGAGGAATCGGTAATTCATTCGGAAGCATAAGTATAGTTCGACAAAAGTCGAAGGGGTGTCCCCGGTATGGTTGTTATCAATATTCTCGGAGTTTTCGGATGTCCAAACATGAAAGGATGAAGTCATGTACATGGCACATGGTGGTGTTTAGGTTGATCGAGTCTAACCACCATCACGCGTCACTAGAACTTTGGTATGTCTTACCGTAATATAACCACGTTGATCGAGTGTCGTTATATTACGCTAACTCATACCTCCATTCCCACATCACTCTATAGATTCAAGTTCGTGTCATCGCGAAAATCTAAAATGAACAAAATGTAACGACGTCTCAAACGTGACTCGTATTAAATCGAAATAGTTTCTACAACTCTAAAGAAGCGTTTCCCCGCGGGAAGTGTATAAATGATTGTTAACGTCAAATCGGTTCGATTCAAACAATAATGTATTTAGGTATGAAAAGAGTAACGAGTCATGATAACGAGTAGCACGCAACCGTAGTGATAAATGTTGATGACGATACTCACCTAGAGTAGTGATGGTAGTAACACCAAAAAGTAGATAGTAAGAAACACCAGTGGGAAACCGATAGTAAGTTGAAACGGTGGCAAATAACAATCCGGGAGACAGAGTTCCCGAACAAGTGTGACTAATGAAGTCGTCGTCATCCATACGTGTATGAATCATGAATTTACGTGTGTTACCAAAAAGTGGCGGAATGCGAGTTCGTATGATGAAGGTTGGGTACCATTAAAAAGTTTGCCTAAGAATGATTCAAGTATAATGCACAAGTAGTCAAGTAAGTGCTATCTATAGCAAATGTATGTCAGAATGCAAATGCTAACTATCCGGTTGTAGTCTAGACTCACTAATGCGTCCTAACGACTCTGTTAGACACACTAATGCACGTCCTAGTTCCCTACAACCAACGCTCTGATACCACTTGTAACGACCCGACCAAAGCCGTTATTGACGGCGCCGTTAACTTAGGTCCCGTTGCGTGGTCGTAGTCCCTATATGAGACTCGTTTGACCAAAATTATGTCGCATTCATTTGAAAGGTACAAGACTTGCAAGTTTAGTTTACAAAACCGTTCGACAACAAGTCTAAGTTTACAAAAGTCATAAAGTATAAATGAAATAACTTGCGACATAATATAAGTTGAAAAACACAGTTGCTATAAATAGCGTAAGTATGTAAACAATATGTTTGAATCCAAAGGTGCTATCACTAGCTTATTATGTATGTATGTATGCTTGACCAAAATTATGTATGTATGTATGCTTGACCCCAAGCAAGAAATCAGAGTGTATGCATGTATGCTCGACTCCAAGCAAGTATGAGTGTACGCGGAAGCATGTATCAAATAGCCAAGTATGAACCTGAGAAACATATAGAAAACTGTCAACGCAAAAACGTTGGTGAAATCATAGGTGTATTAGTAAAAGTTATATTTTGAACCACAAGATTTAGTATTTCCATAAATTGATCATCCAAAAGTTGCATTCCAAAAGTTGGTTCGCGAGCACCCAATTATCAAGACTTAACGTTTCCTTCCATAGAACCCCATCACAATAGTGTTAGAACATACACTGTTTCCCGAAAATATATTTCATCCGTAGACGGTAGCGAACCGTCCGTAATGAGGGTTTGTCAAACCCGTATGGCCACACAATATAAGTTCTCGCTTACACCCTGCAAGTGTAACTAATGATAATCGAATTGAGGATTTTTGTTCTAACTCGCTGTGGAATGTTTGTTTTCCTTGTACTTGTGTTCAAAGTATAAAAGCAAGTAGTACAAAATGTAACAAAGTATATGTTTCTCAGCCCACAATTTAAAAGTATAAAAAGTTGTTGAAAAGGTGGGACTATGATCTCACCTCGAGTGCACGAGTATAAAAGTACTTCAACAAGTAAACGTGTGCATGAAAGTTGCTTAGCCTTGACCTAAACAAGTAAGTTATATCAATTAACCGGTTACGACACAAGGTCGGGTGAAATGTGTTCAATTAGTCCTATGGCTCGTTACGACTCGATCAAGTATAGCATGTGAATCACGTTGTCAAGTTTCATACAAGAAACAAGTATAAAAGCATGTTAGAATGATTGTATAAAAGTTTGGTTAAGTTTGACTAAAAGTCAAACTTGGTCAAAGTCAACGAAAAAGTCAACACGTTCGGGTTCGGTCCCGAACTATTTTTCTGAGGTTTTTATTCATATATAAGCATATTAGAACAAGTTTCATGTGAATCGGAGGTCGGTAGCTAGTCAAACATTTCGCGTGAAATGTGACAAAGTGAGCAGAATCTGGCCAGGCGATTCTGCGCGCCGCGCGGGGATGTGGCGCGCCGCGCCACTACCTGGCCAGAGAATTCTGGTCAGTTTTTCCAAGTGTGCACGAACCAAAACCTTTTCCAACCCAATTCTTGACCCGCAAACACTTATAATGCCTATCATATATCGTCGAAAAGGTATTTTGACGAGGAATACAACTAACCATATATCATCAATCAAAAACATCATTTACAATAACCGAAAACTCGTCAATTGATCAAGAAAGGTTTATTTTCAAAGTTTCAAGTTCGTAAAACGTATTTTATGATTCGGGAATCCAATTTACACATACGATATGCCGTTTCGAAGGTAATTAAGCATACATTACAACTAATCACTAACAATTAACATTCCATGGCATTCAAGCATCAAAAGTTCATGTCAAGAACTATCAAACCCTAGTCAACATCACAAAATCGTTAATCGGGTTTTTGAAGTTTTCTTAATCAACCTACGCATCAAAACGAAGCTAGTGATACTAGTAACACAATTAAAACATGCACTTTAACAATCTAACAACATTTAATCTTCCAAAATGCAAGATTAAGCAAACCCATTTCAAAGTTCATATTAGTTACTCCAAATCGACAAATCGAGCAAACAAAACATATATTCATGTTATACACGAGCCATAGACACTAACTAACACCATTTCAAATCAAAAACACGAATTTAGAGAAATCTAGAGTTTTAGAAATGTTACCCAAACGAGATGAAGTTGGTATCAAATTGTAGAGGATGAGGAGAGGATTCCAAATATGTAATTTGTTTTGAAGTTTGCTTCCAATCCCGAATTTAGATGATGATTCTATGAAGTTGGGGTTTGTGTGTGTGTTCTTGCTAGAGAGAAAGAGAGAGAGAGGGAGATGGTTGAATGGTGGTGATTGGGGTGGACTAGTTGACCTAGTCAACTAGTTTGCCCCGTGTCAATTTTAGTCCCTCGAGTTTAGAAGCGGGTGCGGGAATTAACCAAACGAATATTTTTAAAACGCTCGAGTAAACGGGTGATGTCAAAATTAAATAGCGGAAATATAATGAACGTTACTCACGGAAACTATTAATTTAAATACGAAAGATTATGTTTTTTAAAAAAAAAAAGACGGTGTTAAAATTAAATTTAACGGAAAAACGCGGGATGTTACACTATTCCCCAAGTATTTATATTGAGACCCAACCCAGTTTTGACTTTCGCCAAAACCCAAATCATAACGGTTTCCCTTTTTACAATTTCACTATTATATGACTAGTGATATTACCCAAACCACCGAACTTTATTTCTAATTTAGTGTTAGTAAATTATTCATAAGTTCGTCTAGATCACTTTTAATGTTGAAGCTTAATTTATATAGATAAAAATAACTTTCGTTATTTGAATCTAATAAATTAAGTGACAAGGGTTAAATATCCAAGTACATAATAATGGTTCTTTTAATTAGGCACAATATTAAAAATACTTAAGTTACATTTTAATTTTTACAAAATGATAACAATCCATTTCACTAGGGGCTCTACATCTAAGCAAACACTAGGGAAATTAGCTACTCATTATACTAGGGTAAACATGAAAATATAAATATACAAACATAATAATAACGATAAAAATTGATAACGATAATTTTAATAGGATATACTTACGAAAATCTTCACTTCCATTTACTTTAAACGGTAGAAAATTACAATAAAAACACCCCTTTGCACTCGTACAATAATACCCTTAATCACGAACAATACACCCTTAAAACTGAAACTATCCTAAAAATTGAATCATGAAACTGAAATTAATACGGAGTACTTGAAAGAAAAATAAACTACAGTAGCTAAAAATAATTGATTGATGTTGTTGTATATGGATTTGTGTACTGCGTAAATTGTGTTCTCTATCTCTTCTCTCTTGCAAGTACTCCGTATTATATCATCTGAGAAATTGAAGGTAGCAGGTGAGTTGAGTGTATATTCTCTTTTGCATCTGTAAAGATGAAAAAGTTGTAGTATTAAATCCAAAAGCAGCCGTCCCATTTTCATTTCAGATCTGAATCTGGTCTCAAGATTACGCGTTTCGCGTAAGATGTTACACGTTCCGCGTAGGAGCAAATTATTATGCGTTTCGCGTACTTGCCTACGCGATCCACGTAAGAGTAAACGGCAGTTTTTTTAATTTTTATTATTTTGCTTGTTCTCTGTTGATCCCGTGTTGACGTGTATCGATTTGGACTTTCATTTGAACTATTTTTTCTTTGATCATCTTGAACTTGCATATCACTCCACTTATGTTCTTTGAACTTGAATAAACGTTTCTTGATATATATTTGATTTAAATTCATCATTTATTGAATTTCTTCTAACTGTAAGCTCGTGTTTACTTTTGTCGTTTTTCTCGTAAATTATGCATTTGAATGTCTTCGTTTCGGTAAAAGCTGATGAAATATAAATGATATTGCATCGAAATATATGTATGTTTAAAGCAATATCAGATATATATATCTACTATCATATACATATTCATACATAGAGATAGCACACTTATAATGCTACCGCCACCATCAAAGTTTGATCACCTTTCACGGCCAACATATTCAACCACCATGAACTGCCACCGCAACCACTTCTCTCTCTCTTCTCTCTCTCCTAACCACCATCGAAACCACCTTAGAACCATTACACTTCATCACCACTTCAAACCAATAATCACCATCACTCCACAAACCATCGACTTGAATCACCATCAACCATGAGCTACCATTGCAAACCTACTTGAAAAACCACCATTTATTTCTCTCTCTCTCTCTCTCTCTCTTCGAAAATTATCACCAAGAGTCATCATCATCCGCTAAACAACTATAATACAACCTTCAAATCTTCTGCTACTAACTCTTCTTTCTGTTTACTCGTGATCAAGTTACAATCAAACTGAAAGCCAACTAAAACCATCACCATATATTTTGCTATTGTTGCTATACTTACTATGGGTCAAAGTTATTGCTTGTTTATGTCTTTTGTGAAATGTCCCGTTCTTATTGATTAAAAACGTTCCATATTAATTGATTTCGTTGCGAGGTTTTGACCTCTATATGAGACGTTTTTCAAAGACTGCATTCATTTTTAAAACAAACCATAACCTTTATTTTATAAATGAAGGTTTAAAAAGCTTTACGTAGATTATCAAATAATGATAATCTAAAATATCCTGTTTACACACAACCATTACATAATGGTTTACAATACAAATATGTTACATCGAAATCAGTTTCTTGAATGCAGTTTTTACACAATATCATACAAACATGGACTCCAAATCTTGTCCTTATTTTAGTATGCAACAGCGGAAGCTCTTAATATTCACCTGAGAATAAACATGCTTTAAACGTCAACAAAAATGTTGGTGAGTTATAGGTTTAACCTATATATATCAAATCGTAACAATAGACCACAAGATTTCATATTTCAATACACATCCCATACATAGAGATAAAAATCATTCATATGGTGAACACCTGGTAACCGACATTAACAAAATGCATATATAAGAATATCCCCATCATTCCGGGACACCCTTCGGATATGATATAAATTTCGAAGTACTAAAGCATCCGGTACTTTGGATGGGGTTTGTTAGGCCCAATAGATCTATCTTTAGGATTCGCGTCAATTAGGGTGTCTGTTCCCTAATTCTTAGATTACCAGACTTAATAAAAATGGGCATATTCGATTTCGATAATTCAACCATAGAATGTAGTTTCAAGTACTTGTGTCTATTTTGTAAATCATTTATAAAACCTGCATGTATTCTCATCCCAAAAATATTAGATTTTAAAAGTGGGACTATAACTCACTTTCACAGATTTTTACTTCGTCGAGAAGTAAGACTTGGCCACTGTTGATTCACGAACCTATAACAATATATACATATATATTAAAGTATGTTCAAAATATATTTACAACACTTTTAATATATTTTGATGTTTTAAGTTTATTAAGTCAGCTGTCTTCGTTAGTAACCTACAACTAGTTGTCCACAGTTAGATGTACAGAAATAAATTGATAAATATTATCTTGAATCAATCCACGACCCAGTGTATACGTATCTCAGTATTGATCACAACTCAAACTATATATATTTTGGAATCAACCTCAACCCTGTATAGCTAACTCCAACATTCACATATAGAGTGTCTATGGTTGTTCCGAAATATATATAGATGTGTCGACATGATAGGTAGAAACATTGTATACGTGTCTATGGTATCTCAAGATTACATAATATACAATACAAGTTGATTAAGTTATGGTTGGAATAGATTTGTTACCAATTTTCACGTAGCTAAAATGAGAAAAATTATCCAATCTTGTTTTACCCATAACTTCTTCATTTTAAATCCGTTATGAGTGAATCAAATTGCTATGGTTTCATATTGAACTCTATTTTATGAATCTAAACAGAAAAAGTATAGGTTTATAGTCGTAAAAATAAGTTATAAGTCGTTTTTGTAAAGGTAGTCATTTCAGTCGAAAGAACGACGTCTAGATGACCATTTTAGAAAACATACTTCCACTTTGAGTTTAACCATAATTTTTGGATATAGTTTCATGTTCATAATAAAAATCATTTTCTCAGAATAACAACTTTTAAATCAAAGTTTATCATAGTTTTTAATTAACTAACCCAAAACAGCCCGCGGTGTTACTACGACGGCGTAAATCCGGTTTTACGGTGTTTTTCGTGTTTTCAGGTTTTAAATCATTAAGTTAGCATATCATATAGATATAGAACATGTGTTTAGTTAATTTTAAAAGTCAAGTTAGAAGGATTAACTTTTGTTTGCGAACAAGTTTAGAATTAACTAAACTATGTTCTAGTGATTACGAGTTTAAACCTTCGAATAAGATAGTTTTATATATATGAATCGAATGATGTTATGAACATCATTACTACCTCAAGTTTAGTAGGTAAACCTACTGGAAGTGACAAGAAATGATCTAGCTTCAAAGGATCTTGGATGGCTTGAAAGTTCTTGAAGTAGGATCATGACACAAAAACAAGTTCAAGTAAGATTTTTACTCGAATTAAGATAGTTTATAGTTATAGAAATTGAATCAAAGTTTGAATATGAATATTACCTTGAATAAGAAAGATAACCTACTGTATATAACAAAGGTTTCTTGATCTTAGATGATTACTTGGAATGGATTAGAAAGCTTGGAAGTAAATTAGTAAACTTGAAGGGATTTTTGAAGTGTTCTTGAAGTGTTCTTCCTATGATGATTATAGCTTGATTCTTGAAGTGATTTTTGATGAAGATGATGATTAACTACTGGAAAAATACGTTCATAATAGTGTGTGTGTGTGTGTTGAGAGAGAATTAGAAAGAGAATTGGAAGTGAAATGGAGTGAATGATGAGTGGTAATTGGTGAGTGGTGAGTGGGGTTAAAAGGAGTTCTAATTAGTTGACTAGCTCATGGTACAAGTTAAAATTGATTAGTCATACATGACATAATCAAGAGTGGAATCCCATGCTAGTTCCTATTGGTATATACCCATAGTAAGTACGTTTTGAAGCTGTGTATAATACGGGTAAGAATACGACTAGAATTCTTGATGAAAGAAAAGAATGGGAAAGTAACTGTAACCATTTTCGTTAAGTATGAGTGTTTTGATATATGTCTTGAAGTCTTCCAAAAGTATTTTAATACATCTAAATACACTACATGTATATACATTTTAACTGAGTCGTTAAGTCATCGTTAGTCGTTACATGTAAGTGTTGTTTTGAAACCTTTAAGTTAACGATCTCAATTAATGTTGTTAAACCATTGTTTATTATATCTAATGAGATGTTAAATTATTATATTATCATGATATTATGATATATTAATATATCTTAATATGATATATATACATTTAAATGTCGTTACAACGATAATCGTTACATATATGTCTCGTTTCAAAATCCTTAAGTTAGTAGTCTTGTTTATATGTATATAACTCATTGTTAATATACTTATGGAGATACTTACTTATCATAATCTCATGTTAACCATATGTATATCCATATATATATCGTCATGTCGTTTTTACAAGTTTTAACTTTCGTGAATCGCCGGTCAACTTGGGTGGTCAATTGTCTATATGAAACATATTTCAATTAATCAAGTCTTAACAAGTTTGATTGCTTAACATGTTGGAAACATTTAATCATGTAAATATCAATCTCAATTAATATATATAAACATGGAATAGTTCGGGTCACTACAGTACCTACCCGTTAAATAAATTTCGTCCCGAAATTTTAAGCTGTTGAAGGTGTTGACGAATATTCTGGAAATAGATGTGGGTATTTCTTCTTCATCTGATCTTCACGCTCCCAGGTGAACTCGGGTCCTCTACGAGCATTCCATTGAACCTTAACAATTGGTATCTTGTTTTGCTTAAGTCTTTTAACCTCACGGTCCATTATTTCGACGGGTTCTTCGATGAATTGGAGTTTTTCGTTGATTTGGATTTCATCTAACGGAATAGTGAGATCTTCTTTAGCAAAACATTTCTTCAAATTCGAGACGTGGAAAGTGTTATGTACAGCCGCGAGTTGTTGAGGTAACTCAAGTCGGTAAGCTACTGGTCCGACACGATCAATAATCTTGAATGGTCCAATATACCTTGGATTTAATTTCCCTCGTTTACCAAATCGAACAACGCCTTTCCAAGGTGCAACTTTAAGCATGACCATCTCTCCAATTTCAAATTCTATATCTTTTCTTTTAATGTCAGCGTAGCTCTTTTGTCGACTTTGGGCGGTTTTCAACCATTGTTGAATTTGGATGATCTTCTCGGTAGTTTCTTGTATAATCTCCGGACCCGTAATCTGTCTATCCCCCACTTCACTCCAACAAATTGGAGACCTGCACTTTCTACCATAAAGTGCTTCAAACGGCGCCATCTCAATGCTTGAATGGTAGCTGTTGTTGTAGGAAAATTCTGCTAACGGTAGATGTCGATCCCAACTGTTTCCGAAATCAATAACACATGCTCTTAGCATGTCTTCAAGCATTTGTATCGTCCTTTCGCTCTGCCCATCAGTTTGTGGATGATAGGCAGTACTCATGTCTAGACGAGTTCCTAATGCTTGCTATAATGTCTGCCAGAATCTTGAAATAAATCTGCCATCCCTATCAGAGATAATAGAGATTGGTATTCCATGTATGGAGACGACTTCCTTCAAATACAGTCGTGCTAACTTCTCCATCTTGTCATCTTCTCTTATTGGCAGGAAGTGTGCTGATTTGGTGAGACGATCAACTATTACCCAAATAGTATCAAAACCACTTGCAGTCCTTGGCAATTTAGTGATGAAATCCATGGTAATGTTTTCCCATTTCCATTCTGGGATTTCGGGTTGTTGAAGTAGACCTGATGGTTTCTGATGCTCAGCTTTGACCTTAGAACACGTCAAACATTCTCCTACGTATTTAGCAACATCGGCTTTCATACCCGGCCACCAAAAATGTTTCTTGAGATCCTTGTACATCTTCCCCGTTCCAGGATGTATTGAGTATCTGGTTTTATGAGCTTCTCTAAGTACCATTTCTCTCATATCTCCAAATTTTGGTACCCAAATTCTTTCAGCCCTATACCGGATTCCGTCTTCCTGAATATTAAGATGCTGCTCCGATCCTTTGGGTATTTCATCCTTTAAATTTCCTTCTTTTAAAACTCCTTGTTTCGCCTCCTTTATTTGAGTAGTAAGGTTATTATGAATCATTATATTCATAGATTTTACTCGAATGAGTTCTCTGTCCTTCCTGCTCAAGGCATCGGCTACCACATTTGCCTTCCCCGGGTGGTAACGAATCTCAAAGTCGTAATCATTCAACAATTCAATCCACCTACGCTGCCTCATATTCAGTTGTTTCTGATTAAATACGTGTTGAAGACTTTTGTGGTCGGTATATATAATACTTTTTACCCCATATAAGTAGTGCCTCCAAGTTTTTAATGCAAAAACAACCGCGCCTAATTCCAAATCATGCGTCGTATAATTTTGCTCGTGAATCTTCAATTGTCTAGACGCATAAGCAATCACCTTCGTTCGTTGCATTAATACACAACCGAGACCTTGCTTTGATGCGTCACAATAAAACACAAAATCATCATTCCCTTCAGGCAATGACAATATAGGTTCCGTAGTTAGCTTTTTCTTCAATAACTGAAACGCTTTCTCTTGTTCATCCTTCCATTCAAATTTCTTCCCTTTATGCGTTAATGCAGTCAAGGGTTTTGCTATTCTGGAAAAGTCTTGGATGAACCTTCTATAGTAACCAGCTAGTCCTAAAAACTGGCGTATGTGTTTCGGAGTTTTCGGGGTTTCCCACTTTTCAACAGTTTCTATCTTTGCCGGATCCACCTTAATACCTTTTTTGTTCACTATGTGGCCGAGGAATTGAACTTCTTCCAACCAAAATGCACACTTTGAAAATTTAGCGTACAATTCTTCCTTCCTCAATACTTCTAACACCTTTCTCAAATGTTCACCGTGTTCTTGATCATTCTTTGAGTAAATAAGTATGTCATCAATGAAAACAATGATAAACTTGTCAAGGTATGGTCCACACACTCGGTTTATAAGGTCCATGAACATAGCTGGTGCATTAGTTAAACCAAATGGCATGACCATAAACTCGAAATGACCGTAACATGTTCTGAAAGCAGTCTTTGGAATATCATCTTCTTTCACCCGCATTTGATGATACCCGAAACGTAAGTCAATCTTTGAATAAATAGACGAGCCTTGTAGTTGATCAAATAAGTCGTCAATTCTCGGTAGTGGGTAGCGGTTCTTGATGGTAAGTTTGTTCAACTCTCGGTAGTCGATACACAACCTGAATGTACCATCTTTCTTCTTGACAAACAAAACAGGAGCTCCCCCCGGTGATGTGCTTGGTCGAATGAAACCATGCTCTAAAAGTTCTTGTAATTGGCTTTGCAGTTCTTTCATCTCGCTGGGTGCGAGTCTGTAAGGAGCACGAGCTATGGGTGCAGCTCCTGGTACAAGATCTATTTGAAATTCAACGGATCGATGTGGGGGTAATCCCGGTAATTCTTTCGGAAATACATCGGGAAATTCTTTTGCGACGGGAACATCATTGATGCTCTTTTCTTCAGTTTGTACTTTCTCGACGTGTGCTAGAACAGCATAGCAACCTTTTCTTATTAGTTTTTATGCCTTCAAATTACTAATAAGATGTAGCTTCGTGTTGCCCTTTTCTCCGTACACCATTAAGGGTTTTCCTTTTTCTAGTATAATGCGAATTGCATTTTTGTAACAAACAATCTCTGCTTTCACTTCTTTCAACCAGTCCATACCGATTATCACATCAAAACTCCCTAACTCTACTGGTATCAAGTCAATCTTAAATGTTTCACTAACCAGTTTAATTTCTCGATTCCGACATATATTATCTGCTGAAATTAATTTACCATTTGCTAATTCGAGTAAAAATTTACTATCCAAAGGCGTCAATGGACAACTTAATTTAGCACAAAAATCTCTACTCATATAGCTTCTATCCGCACCCGAATCTGTCATAACCCATCCTTAACCATAAGAACGTGTTAGATAACGTATGATTTCATTGCGAGGTATTGACCTCTATATGCGACATTTTTAAAAGAGAAACTGCATATATTATACATTACAAACCATAACCATTATTTTTGTTACAAGCTTTAGACAATAAAAAGATGATTATCGTTTAGCGATAATCTTCGACTTACAAACTTTACATATAATAATAACAACACGATTTCGAGCATATTTTACAACACAAATCCTTGGGTATGCAGTTTTATTTTTGACACAAATATGCGTACGCAAGATCCTGCTCAAATTCAACATAATGCAGCGGAAGCTTTAGTAATCACCTGAGAATAGACATGTTTTAAAAGGTCAACATAAAGTTGGTGAGATATAGGTTTAATGCCGGCAGCAATATATATATATAGACCACAAGATTTCGTATATAAACAGTTTAATAAAAATATTCTAAGTGGTTGAGCACTTGGTAACCATACTTAACATTTAATCACGTCGCATATTCCCTTTATTATGAAATCTTACTACACCGTACCAAGTGTAGTCACGAAACGAAGTACTGTGCAACCGTTGAATACTGGTCGTCCAGTCCGGTTGGGGTTGTCAGGCCCGATAGATCTATCTTTAGGATTCGCGCTTATATGCTCTTATAACATATAACTAAATTACCTAGCACATCAATCCGCAGAATATCATTTTTAATCACTTGTCTCTATTTCGTAAAACGTTTATAAAAGCAGCGCATGTATTCTCAGCCCAAAAATATATATTGCAAAAGCAATTAAAAAGGGAGCAAATGAAACTCACTTTCGTCTTGAAGATATATATATAATTTGACTTGGTCTCCGGTTGATATCACGAACCTATCCATATATAATATATCAATACCTTTTCTTTTTAAACAAACGTCACATATATATACTTGTTATACTTTTAATACTTTGAATAATTCCTTAGTCCGTAGTTAGCAGTTCGTTGTTAGTAATTCAATTTTAATGGTTCATTTTTAGATGTTTAATATACCCGCAATGAAATAAATAAAACCCCCAACGAAATAAATAAAACCCCATCGTATATGTATTGGTCGAGATTAATCTTGACCCACGGTACCGGTGTTGTCAAATGACGTGTTGCGTACATAAAGTACCGGTGTTGTCAAATGACGTGTTGCGTACAAACATGGGATCTTATGATTAATCTTCTCGTGTTGTTTGCGGGTGATCCTGAACCATATAAAATTGAATTATAAGTACATATATATAAAATATCATGTTATCTTAGAAATATGTGATTTTATTTAATTTTTCCCAATTAATCCCGAAGTTAAACAAGTCTTAGATATCCGATCTCGTTTTGGTCATAGTTTCTTCGTTACAACTCCGTTTTCGTTGATTCAACTTGTCACTTCCTTGGATCGAGTCCCTATTTAAGACTATGAACTGTAAATACCTTAGTTTGTATTCGAAATCACAGGTCATAGGTCAAACTTTAGTGAAACTTATGAAGTTAATCATTTTCCATCATGTAAACAACCTTAAATGATTATTTTTCTAAGAATACTTATACTTTGAGTTAAATCATGAAATTTTTATGTGTTATCATATTCATAGTAAAAATCATTTTTCCAGAGAATAAACCTCCAATTCAAAGTTTAAGATGGTTTTTAATTATCCAACCCAAAACAGCCCCCGGTTGCACTCCGACGTCGTAAATTCAGTTTTTAAGGTGTTCTTTGAAAAACCAAGTTATACCTTGTTAAATTAGCATATATTTATGATATATTACAGGTCTTGAAGTATTTTAAAAGTTAAGTTAGAAGGATCTATTTAATTTGCAAACAAGTTTGAAAACATTCAAACTATGTTCTTGTTGTTAAAATTTTATACCACAAAATAAGATAGCTATATATATATGAATCGAATAAGGTTATGAATATAGATTCTACCTCAAGTTCCTTGGACAAGGTTGCTGTAAAAGAGGAGTAAAAAGCTAGAACCAAAAGGGTGATGGAATTGGATGAAGGATTGGAAGTAAGTTGGTGTTCTTGGAAGGATTTCTTGAAGTGTTTTTGTAAGGTTTTCTTATGAGGTTTAAGTGTTGTTTTTGAAGCTAAATGATGGGGAAAATGCTTGGAGATGATCAAGTATGAAGTTAAGAGTATTTTGAGAGAGAAATGGAAGTGTAAGTATGAGAAAATGAGGTGAAGAAATGGTGTGCATGCATAAAAACGTTTTTAGGTTATAAAGGAAAAAAAAAGATACCTAACTTTGTTTTCTTGCTAAATAATTCATGCTACTTGACAAATGGTTGGTTCCACATGTTTCTTAATCATTTAAGGCTGCTAAGGAGCAGATTTTTATTGGTATATACCAATAGTAAATACATCTAGAAGCTGCGTATGATACGGGTACATATACCCTAAATATACGTGTAGAAATCTTTGAGAAAACGGAACGAGGATTCAAATATAGTTATCTTTTGTAAATATACTTATATTGTTTTATGTATTTAAGTCTTTAAAAGTGATTAAATACATTACTTATACGATATATGTATAAAAATTATAGGTCATAAGTATTTAAGTCAAATAACGTTACGTATGGTTATCGTTTTGAAAACTTAAGTTAGTAGTTTCAAAATATACTTATAACTTATTGTTATTAATACAAAATGAGATATTAAAACATACTTAGGTCATGTTAAATATGTATATATATACATATATATACACAAACGTATGATTATCATATATTGTATAGTTCGTG
Source organism: Rutidosis leptorrhynchoides (assembly GCF_046630445.1). Taxonomy (NCBI): domain Eukaryota; kingdom Viridiplantae; phylum Streptophyta; class Magnoliopsida; order Asterales; family Asteraceae; genus Rutidosis; species Rutidosis leptorrhynchoides. Next base: position 305,104,016 of record NC_092336.1, on the reverse strand, counting down.
ATATCATCGGTCAAACTAGACGGTCAAACGTTGTGTAAAACTCTTTTCGAAAAACATAAGTCTCGACAATTTGGATTGCTTATCATGTTGGTAAGGTTTAATTTATGTAAATATTAATCTTATAAGTATAGAACGATCGAAAAAGTGCGGGTCGTTACATTACCTCCCCGTTAAATAAATTTCGTCCCGAAATTTTAAAATTGTACCTATTTTGCGTCATCGAGAAACAAGTGTGGATACTTTTGTTTCATCTGATCCTCCCGTTCCCACGTAAACTCGGGACCTCTTCGAGCATTCCAACGAACCTTAACGATCGGTATGTTGCTCTGCTTGAGCTGTTTAACTTCACGGTCCATGATTTCGATTGGTTCTTCGATGAATTGTAGTTTCTCATCGACATGGATTTCTTCAAGAGGAATGGTGAGGTCTTCCTTTGCAAGACACTTCTTAAGGTTTGAGACGTGAAAGGTATTGTGTACTCCGGCGAGTTGTTGCGGTAACTCGAGTCGATAAGCTACCGGTCCAATGCGTTCGATGATCTTGAACGGGCCTACATATCTTGGGTTCAGTTTACCTCTTTTACCGAAACGTATTACACCTTTCCAAGGTGACACCTTTAGCATAACCATGTCCCCAATCTGAAACTCTAATGGTTTCCTTCGGACATCGGCGTAGCTCTTTTGGCGACTTCGGGCTGTTTTCAATCTCTCCTTGATTTGTACTATCTTCTCAGTCGTTTCGTGTATGATCTCGGGACCAGTTAATTGTCGATCTCCTACTTCATTCCAACAGATAGGAGATCTACACTTCCTTCCGTACAATGCTTCGAATGGCACAGCTTTAATGCTCGCATGATAACTATTATTATACGAGAATTCTGCTAATGGTAAATATTTATCCCATCCGTTTCCAAAATCGATCACACATGCCCTGAGCATGTCTTCAAGAGTCTGAATTGTTCTTTCACTCTGCCCGTCGGTTTGCGGATGATATGCTGTGCTCATATCCAAACGAGTTCCTAGGGCCTCCTGTAGTGATTGCCAGAACTTTGAGGTAAATCTACTATCACGATCGGATATAATGGAAATAGGTATTCCATGCCTTGAAACAATTTCCTTTATATACAATCGTAATAGTTTCTCCATTCTATCCGTTTCCTTTATAGGCAAGAAATGTGCAGATTTGGTAAGACGATCAACAATCACCCAAATGGTGTCGTATCCCCAGGCAGTCTTTGGTAACTTCGTGATGAAATCCATGGTAATACCATCCCATTTCCATTCTGGGATTTCTGGTTGTTGAAGTAACCCTGATGGTTTCTGGTGTTCTGCCTTGACCTTGGAACAAGTTAAACACTCCCCAACATATGTTGCAACGTCTGTCTTTAAGTTAGGCCACCAATAATGTGTCTTAAGATCTTGGTACATCTTTCCAACTCCAGGATGTATCGAATATCTTGTCTTATGTGCCTCGTTCAATATCAACTTCCTTAATCCACCCAACTTCGGTACCCAAATACGATTTGCAAAATATCGAATTCCATCTTCCCGCATAACGAGTTGCTTCTCATACTTCTTCATAATTTATTTCCTATATTTTCTTTAGTAAGTGCTTCTCGTTGAACTTCTTTGATTTGTGAGTTGAGATTCATGCGAATTTTTATGTTCATCGCTCGTACTCGAATTGGTTCTCGTTCCTTTCTGCTTAGAGCGTCGGCCACCACGTTCGCTTTCCCGGGATGATAATGAATTTCACAATCATAGTCATTTATTAACTCAACCCACCTACGTTGCCTCATGTTCAGCTGTTTTTGATCGAAAATATGTTGAAGACTTTTATGATCAGTAAACACAGTGCATCTAACCCCATATAAGTAGTGTCTCCATATCTTTAACGCAAACACGACTGCTCCCAGTTCTAGATCATGCGTCGTATAATTCCGCTCGTGAATCTTCAATTGTCGAGATGCGTATGCAATAACTTTCTTTCGTTGCATAAGAACACAACCAAAACCTTGTCGCGAAGCGTCACAATATATTTCAAAATCATCGTTCCCTTCAGGTAACGATAAAATAGGCGCCGTAGTTAACTTCTTCTTCAGTAATTGAAATGCGTTCTCCTGCTCCGAGGTCCATTCGTATTTCTTCCCTTTTTGCGTTAATGCTGTCAACGGCTTAGCTATTCGGGAAAAATCTTGAATAAACCTTCTATAATAACCGGCTAAACCCAAAAATTGGCGTATCTGCATTGGTGTTTTAGGAGTCTCCCATTTTTCAATGGCTTCAATTTTTGCTGGATCAACCTGAATTCCTTTGCTACTAACAACGTGGCCAAGAAATTGCACTTCTTTCAACCAGAAAGCACACTTAGAAAATTTAGCGTATAGCTGTTCTTTTCTCAACAACTCTAATATCAACCTTAAATGCTGCTCATGCTCTTGCTCACTCTTGGAATAGATAAGAATGTCATCAATGAAAACGATAACAAACTTATCTAAATACGGACTACAAACTCGATTCATGAGGTCCATGAATACAGCTGGCGCATTCGTCAATCCAAACGGCATGACCAAAAATTCGTAATGACCATAACGTGTCCGAAAAGCAGTTTTCGGAATGTCCTCTTCTTTGACACGTAGTTGATGATAGCCCGATCTTAGGTCGATTTTCGAATAAACACATGATCCCTGGAGTTGATCAAATAAGTCGTCAATTCTCGGTAGTGGATACCGATTTTTGATAGTTAACTTATTTAATTCACGATAATCTATACACATCCTAAAAGATCCATTTTTCTTTTTAACAAATAGAATCGGAGCTCCCCACGGTGAAGTACTTGGTCTTATGAATCCATGATCCAGTAATTCTTTTAACTGACTCTGAAGTTCTTTTAACTCGGACGGTGCAAGTCTATATGGAGCACGAGCCACTGGTGCGGCTCCTGGTACTAAATCTATTTGAAATTCTACAGATCTAAATGGAGGTAATCCCGGCAACTCTTCCGGAAAAACTTCAGGAAAATCTCTTTCCACAGGCACGTCGTTAATGCACTTCTCTTTTTCTTTCTTTTCGACTTTATTAACATGTGCTAAGATAGCATAGCACCCTTTCTTCAAGCACTTTTGAGCTTTCAAATAACTAATGAGTTTTAGCTTTGAGTTACCCTTCTCTCCATAAATCATTACCGGCATTCTATCCTTACAAGGAATGCGAATTGCCTTCTTGGCACACACAACTTCAGCTCCTACTTTGGACATCCAGTCCATGCCGACTATTACATCAAAACTTCCTAATTCTACGGGTATTAAGTCAATTTTAAACGTTTCTCCGGCTAAATTTATTTTACAATCACGGCAAATTTTATCGGCTTTAATTAGTTTACCATTAGCTAACTCAATCATGTACTTAGCATCTAGAGGTAATGATGAACAATTCAATTTAGCGTAAAAGCCTCTACTCACGTAACTTCTATCGGCACCAGTATCAAATATAATAGATGCGGATAAGTTATTAATGGTAAACGTACCCGTAACAAGCTCCGGGTCTTCACACGCCTCTCTAGCATTAATAACAAATGCTCTTCCACGTGCAGATCCATTATTCTTCTCTGGATTCGGACACTGGCTCTTATAGTGACCTTGTTTTCCACACCCATAACAAGTAATGGTAGCCAAAGCAGTTCTATTTGCATTGGTGGCAGGAGTCTTGGTATCATTTGTATTTGTAACGAGAGCCCTACAATCTTCAGCAAGATGACCCTTTCGATTACATTTGTTGCATACCACATTACAGTAGCCAGAGTGATGTTTGTGGCATCGGTTGCATAAAGGATTTTGTCCTTTGTAACCAAAGCTTGAACCACCACCTGCACCTTGTATGGTTTCTTGTTTCTTAAAAGATTGTTGTTGGTTACCTCGATCATAATTTCCATTCCACTTTCTTTTGTTACCTGATACCTTCACATCAGTATTGGATGCTTTCTTATCCATGATGACCTGATCCATTAGCTCGTTTGCCATGGTTATAGCTTAATGAATTGTCTTAGGTTTCGATGCTGTAACGTTTGCCTTGACCTTTTTGGGCAAACCATCTTTGTACATTTCAATCTTCCGTTCTTCGGTTGGAACCAATTCAGGACATAGCAAAACTAATTCCATGAATCGCTGATTGTAGTTGGTGATTTCAGTACCAACAACCTTCAGGCTTCGTAATTCATCTTCCAACTTTCTAACCTCGTTCCTTGGACAATACTCGTTGATTAACATTATTTTGAATTCTTCCCATGGAGTATCATAAGCTACATCTCCTCCTACAGCCTTCACATAATTTTTCCACCACGTGAGTGCACTATCTTGTAAAGTGCACGATGCATACTTGGTCATGTCCTTTTCAACACAACCACTGATTTTAAACACAGTCTCCATCTTTTCTATCCACCGGGTTAAACCGATCGGTCCTTCTGTTCCACTGAATGATGAGGGCTTGCAAGCTTGAAAAGTTTTGTAAGTGCACCCCACACGAGGATTTGGGTTAACTGCAGCACCTCTTGCAGCCTCGACCCATAACATTCTGTCGTTCACTCGCTGATTGATGAGTTCCTGGATTTCTTGTTCCGTCATTCGGTTCAATCGCGCCATATTCTTCTATAAGAATGAAAAGAAAATAATTATTCACATGGAATATTATAGATGTAGTGTATATTTACAGTACATTATAGCTTATTAATAATATGAACCAGGTATTATTATAAAAGCCTTTTCTTCTTATTAGCGTTTTATAATTATATCTAGGGTAGTACCTACCCGTTAATGTCCATACTTAATAGCTTAGTACAGAATCAATTACTACCATCTAAATAATACTTAACCATGGAAAATTATTGCATTTCACACTTCACTATTTTACATATGCTTATCTTATATCGAACATTAAGCAAACCACACTAATAATATTATACAAAACATTATATGATCCCATGGTTTAATACGGCAGCGCATCGTTTGGTCTATTTTCTAGGACGTTTAGGTTCAAGGAATGGCCTAACGCTTATCCTAGCTGTCTGCCTATATTTTGGCTGTGGGGCTGAAGAACTGGATGCCGGGACAGCACGAATAGGAATAGCGGGAATAGGGGTGGTAGTGTCTAGTGGAGTTGGTGCCACATCATCCTTACTAAACTCGGGATTTGAATTTTCTAATTCATTAGCCTTTTGTTTCTTTCCTAGTTCGAACTCGTCTTTTGTAATTTCCTGTATTTCTTCCTCGGGTTCACTTTCCTCCTCGGGTTCACTTTCCTCCTCGGGTTCACTTTCCTCCTCGGGTTCACTTTCCTCCTCGGGTTCACTTTCCGGGTTCTCTATAGTCGGTTCATCCGGAATTTGTGAGTCTTCCCCAAAGATATTATTTTCGTCATCGGATAGGTTAATGACTGGAACACCATCTGAAGATTCTGGTTCGGAGTCGCTGAATGTGATAACAAGTTTTGAGCCCGACATCTATCATACAACAACTAACCCATTAGTACTACATAATATTTACATATAAATTTTAACCAACAATGATAAGCAATGGTTTTTAAATCAGACCCGGTCAAAGTCCAGACTTACTAATGTATCCTAACGACTTATCGGTTAGACACACTAATGCAAACCTGGTTCGCTAAGACCACCGCTCTGATACCACATGTCATAACCCGTCCTTAACCATAAGAACGTGTTAGATAACGTATGATTTCATTGCGAGGTATTGACCTCTATATGCGACATTTTTAAAAGAGAAACTGCATATATTATACATTACAAACCATAACCATTATTTTTGTTACAAGCTTTAGACAATAAAAAGATGATTATCGTTTAGCGATAATCTTCGACTTACAAACTTTACATATAATAATAACAACACGATTTCGAGCATATTTTACAACACAAATCCTTGGGTATGCAGTTTTATTTTTGACACAAATATGCGTACGCAAGATCCTGCTCAAATTCAACATAATGCAGCGGAAGCTTTAGTAATCACCTGAGAATAGACATGTTTTAAAAGGTCAACATAAAGTTGGTGAGATATAGGTTTAATGCCGGCAGCAATATATATATATAGACCACAAGATTTCGTATATAAACAGTTTAATAAAAATATTCTAAGTGGTTGAGCACTTGGTAACCATACTTAACATTTAATCACGTCGCATATTCCCTTTATTATGAAATCTTACTACACCGTACCAAGTGTAGTCACGAAACGAAGTACTGTGCAACCGTTGAATACTGGTCGTCCAGTCCGGTTGGGGTTGTCAGGCCCGATAGATCTATCTTTAGGATTCGCGCTTATATGCTCTTATAACATATAACTAAATTACCTAGCACATCAATCCGCAGAATATCATTTTTAATCACTTGTCTCTATTTCGTAAAACGTTTATAAAAGCAGCGCATGTATTCTCAGCCCAAAAATATATATTGCAAAAGCAATTAAAAAGGGAGCAAATGAAACTCACTTTCGTCTTGAAGATATATATATAATTTGACTTGGTCTCCGGTTGATATCACGAACCTATCCATATATAATATATCAATACCTTTTCTTTTTAAACAAACGTCACATATATATACTTGTTATACTTTTAATACTTTGAATAATTCCTTAGTCCGTAGTTAGCAGTTCTTTGTTAGTAATTCAATTTTAATGGTTCATTTTTAGATGTTTAATATACCCGCAATGAAATAAATAAAACCCCCAACGAAATAAATAAAACCCCATCGTATATGTATTGGTCGAGATTAATCTTGACCCACGGTACCGGTGTTGTCAAATGACGTGTTGCGTACATAAAGTACCGGTGTTGTCAAATGACGTGTTGCGTACAAACATGGGATCTTATGATTAATCTTCTCGTGTTGTTTGCGGGTGATCCTGAACCATATAAAATTGAATTATAAGTACATATATATAAAATATCATGTTATCTTAGAAATATGTGATTTTATTTAATTTTTCCCAATTAATCCCGAAGTTAAACAAGTCTTAGATATCCGATCTCGTTTTGGTCATAGTTTCTTCGTTACAACTCCGTTTTCGTTGATTCAACTTGTCACTTCCTTGGATCGAGTCCCTCTTTAAGACTATGAACTGTAAATACCTTAGTTTGTATTCGAAATCACAGGTCATAGGTCAAACTTTAGTGAAACTTATGAAGTTAATCATTTTCCATCATGTAAACAACCTTAAATGATTATTTTTCTAAGAATACTTATACTTTGAGTTAAATCATGAAATTTTTATGTGTTATCATATTCATAGTAAAAATCATTTTTCCAGAGAATAAACCTCCAATTCAAAGTTTAAGATGGTTTTTAATTATCCAACCCAAAACAGCCCCCGGTTGCACTCCGACGTCGTAAATTCAGTTTTTAAGGTGTTCTTTGAAAAACCAAGTTATACCTTGTTAAATTAGCATATATTTATGATATATTACAGGTCTTGAAGTATTTTAAAAGTTAAGTTAGAAGGATCTATTTAATTTGCAAACAAGTTTGAAAACATTCAAACTATGTTCTTGTTGTTAAAATTTTATACCACAAAATAAGATAGCTATATATATATGAATCGAATAAGGTTATGAATATAGATTCTACCTCAAGTTCCTTGGACAAGGTTGCTGTAAAAGAGGAGTAAAAAGCTAGAACCAAAAGGGTGATGGAATTGGATGAAAGATTGGAAGTAAGTTGGTGTTCTTGGAAGGATTTCTTGAAGTGTTTTTGTAAGGTTTTCTTATGAGGTTTAAGTGTTGTTTTTGAAGCTAAATGATGGGGAAAATGCTTGGAGATGATCAAGTATGAAGTTAAGAGTATTTTGAGAGAGAAATGGAAGTGTAAGTATGAGAAAATGGGGTGAAGAAATGGTGTGCATGCATAAAAACGTTTTTAGGTTATAAAGGAAAAAAAAAGATACCTAACTTTGTTTTCTTGCTAAATAATTCATGCTACTTGACAAATGGTTGGTTCCACATGTTTCTTAATTATTTAAGGCTGCTAAGGAGCAGATTTTTATTGGTATATACCAATAGTAAATACATCTAGAAGCTGCGTATGATACGGGTACATATACCCTAAATATACGTGTAGAAATCTTTGAGAAAACGGAACGAGGATTCAAATATAGTTATCTTTTGTAAATATACTTATATTGTTTTATGTATTTAAGTCTTTAAAAGTGATTAAATACATTACTTATACGATATATGTATAAACATTATAGGTCATAAGTATTTAAGTCAAATAACGTTACGTATGGTTATCGTTTTGAAAACTTAAGTTAGTAGTTTCAAAATATACTTATAACTTATTGTTATTAATACAAAATGAGATATTAAAACATACTTAGGTCATGTTAAATATGTATATATATACATATATATACACAAACGTATGATTATCATATATTGTATAGTTCGTGATATCATCGGTCAAACTAGACGGTCAAACGTTGTGTAAAACTCTTTTCGAAAAACATAAGTCTCGACAATTTGGATTGCTTATCATGTTGGTAAGGTTTAATTTATGTAAATATTAATCTTATAAGTATAGAACGATCGAAAAAGTGCGGGTCGTTACAGAATCAAATAAAACGTAAGCAGATTTATTGTCAATAAGAAACGTACCCGTAACAAGCTCCGGGTCTTCCTGTGCCTCTGCCGCATTAATATTGAAAACTCTTCCGCGGCCTTGTCCATTCGTGTTCTCCTAGTTCGGGCAATTTCTAATAATGTGGCCCGGTTTTCCACATTTATAACAAACTACATTGGCATAACTTGCTCCGACACTACTTGCTCCGCCATTACTCGTTCCGACACCATTTGTTCCTTTCGTTCTATTAACCCCTGGTCCGTAGACCTCACACTTCGCCGCGCTATGACCGTTTCTTTTACACTTGTTGCAAAATTTGGTGCAGAACCCCGAGTGATACTTTTCACACCTTTGGCATAGCTGCTTCTGATTGTTGTTGTTGCGGTTATTATTGTTGTTGGGATGATTGTTGTAGTTGTTGTTGTTGTTGTTGTTGTTGTTGTTGTTGGGCCGTTTGTTGTAGTTGCGATTGATGTTGCGATTGTTGGGATAATTGTTGCGATTATTGTTGTAATTGCTGTTGTTGTTGTATTGGTGATTCTTATCACCGTTTTCCTCCCACTTTCTTTTGACTTGCTTCACATTGGCCTCTTCAGCAGTCTGTTCTTTAATTCTTTCTTCAATCTGGTTCACTAGTTTGTGAGCCAATCTACATGCCTGTTGTATGGAGGCGGGCTCGTGTGAACTTATATCTTCTTGGATTCTTTCCGGTAATCCTTTCACAAACGCGTCGATCTTCTCTTCCTCATCTTCGAATGCTCCCGAACACAATAGGCACAATTCTGTGAATCTTCTTTCGTACGTGGTAATATCAAATCCTTGGGTTCGTAACCCTCTAAGTTCTGTCTTGAGCTTATTGACCTCGGTTCTGGGACGGTACTTCTCATTCATCAAGTGCTTGAATGCTGACCATGGTAGTGCGTACGCATCGTCTTGTCCCACTTGCTCTAGATAGGTATTCCACCATGTTAACGCAGAACCTGTGAAGGTATGCGTAGCGTACTTTACTTTGTCCTCTTCAGTACACTTACTTATGTCAAACACCGATTCGACCTTCTTGGTCCACCGTTTCAATCCGATCGGTCCTTTGGTTCCATCAAATTCCAAAGGTTTGCAGGCAGTGAATTCTTTGTAGGTGCATCCTACATGATTTCCTGTACTGCTAGATCCAAGGTTATTGTTGGTATGTAGCGCAGCCTGTACTGCGGCTATGTTTGAAGCTAGAAAAGTACGGAATTCCTCTTCATTCATATTCACGGTGTGTCGAGTAGTCGGTGCCATTTCCTTCAAAATAGTCAAATGGAACAAGTTAATCATACAGAATATTAAGAGTAGTTAATAGTATTTCGTAGCATAATATGAACTCATTTATAAAAGCTTTTTCTTCCTATTAGCGTTTTATAAGTTTAAATTCGGGTAGTACCTACCCGTTAAGTTCATACTTAGTAGCTAATATACAATTCAACTACTACAATTCTATATGAAAAACTGATTACAATAATATTTCGCGTTCAAACTTTTATACAATATTTTACAAACTTACAATACCGCTTATTTTACATAAAGCATGAAATATAGCACACAATAACTTTGATACAAGATAGTTGTGAAGATAATTCTAGCTAGTACACAAGTCGTTCAGCAAAGGCAATAAAGACACGTAATTCATACGTCCAGAAATAAGTCATGCATTCTGGTTTTACTAGGACTACTTCCCATCCTTGGTCTTGTGGAATATAACCGTTATGGCCGTTGATAAGACAGCGTGTTGTAACGTCGTCAAAGGGACGAGGGTTACGTAATGTCCAACAGTCCCGTAACAATCTAAAAACCTCATTTCTTACCCCAATTACCGACTCCGTCACTTGTGGGAACGTTTTGTTTAATAGTTGTAGGCCGATGTTCTTGTTCTCACTTTGGTGAGAAGCGAACATTACTAATCCGTAAGCATAACATGCTTCTTTATGTTGCATGTTAGCCGCTTTTTCTAAATCACGAAGTCCAATATTCGGATATATTGAGTCAAAATAATTTCTTAACCCATTGCGTAAAATAGCATTTGGGTTCCCCGCAATATATGCTTCAAAGTAAACACATCGTAACTTATGGATTTCCCAATGTGATATCCCCCATCTTTCGAACGAAAGCCTTTTATAAACCAAGGCATTCTTGGAACGTTCTTCGAATGTCTTACAAACTGATCTCGCCTTAAATAGTTGTGCCGAAGAATTCTGACCGACTCTAGACAAGATTTCATCAATCATGTCTCCGGGTAGGTCTCTTAAAATATTGGGTTGTCTATCCATTTTGTGTTTTTATACTGTAAAATAGACAAGAGTTAGATTCATAAAAAAAATACTTATTAATACAAGCAATTTTTACATATATCATAAAGCATAAGCACACTATATTACATATATTACACCACACGAATACAACTATCTTATTCCGACTCGCTTGTTTCTTCTTCTTCGGTTTTGGTTCGTTTTGCCAAGTTTCTAGGGATATATGATGTTCCCCTAATACGAGCCGTTGTTTTCCACATTGGTTTAGAAAACCTGGTGGTTTAGAGGTTCCCGGGTCATTGTTACAACTTAAGGACTTCGGGAGTTGACGATACATATAAAGTTCATCGGGGTTGGAATTAGATTTCTCTATTTTTATGCCCTTTCCCTTATTATTTTCTTTTGCCTTTCTAAATTCAGTTGCGGTAATTTCTATAACATCATCGAAATTCTCGTCAGAATCCGATTTATCGGAGAATTGGTAATCCTCCCAATATTTTGCTTCCTTAGCGGAAACACCATTGACCCTAATTAACCTTGGTCGGTTGGTTGAGGATTTTCTTTTACTTAACCGTTTTATTATTTCCCCCACCGGAATTCTTGTCCTTATTTTAGTATGCAACAGCGGAAGCTCTTAATATTCACCTGAGAATAAACATGCTTTAAACGTCAACAAAAATGTTGGTGAGTTATAGGTTTAACCTATATATATCAAATTGTAACAATAGACCACAAGATTTCATATTTCAATTCAAATCCCATACATAGAGATAAAAATCATTCATATGGTGAACACCTGGTAACTGACATTAACAAGATGCATATATAAGAATATCCCCATCATTCCGGGACACCCTTCGGATATGATATAAATTTCGAAGTACTAAAGCATCCGGTACTTTGAATGGGGTTTGTTAGGCCCAATAGATCTATCTTTAGGATTCGCGTCAATTAGGGTGTATGTTCCCTAATTCTTAGATTACCAGACTTAATAAAAAAGGGCATATTCGATTTCGATAATTCAACCATAGAATGTAGTTTCACGTACTTGTGTCTATTTTGTAAATCATTTATAAAACCTGCATGTATTCTCATCCCAAAAATATTAGATTTTAAAAGTGGGACTATAACTCACTTTCACAGATTTTTACTTCGTCGAGAAGTAAGGCTTGGCCACTGTTGATTCACGAACCTATAACAATATATACATATATATTAAAGTATGTTCAAAATATATTTACAACACTTTTAATATATTTTGATGTTTTAAATTTATTAAGTTAGCTGTCTTCTTTAGTAACCTACAACTAGTTGTCCACAGTTAGATGTACAGAAATAAATCGATAAATATTATCTTGAATCAATCCACGACCCAGTGTATACGTATCTCAGTATTGATCACAACTCAAACCATATATATTTTGGAATCAACCTCAACCCTGTATAGCTAACTCCAACATTCACATATAGAGTGTCTATGGTTGTTCCGAAATATATATAGATGTGTCGACATGATAGGTCAAAATATTGTATACGTGTCTATGGTATCTCAAGATTACATAATATACAATACAAGTTGATTAAGTTATGGTTGGAATAGATTTGTTACCAATTTTCACGTAGCTAAAATGAGAAAAATTATCCAATCTTGTTTTACCCATAACTTCTTCATTTTAAATCCGTTTTGAGTGAATCAAATTGCTATGGTTTCATATTGAACTCTATTTTATGAATCTAAACAGAAAAAGTATAGGTTTATAGTCGGAAAAATAATTTACAAGTCATTTTTGTAAAGGTAGTCATTTCAGTCGAAAGAACGACGTCTAGATGACCATTTTAGAAAACATACTTCCACTTTGAGTTTAACCATAATTTTTGGATATAGTTTCATGTTCATAATAAAAATCATTTTCTCAGAATAACAACTTTTAAATCAAAGTTTATCATAGTTTTTAATTAACTAACCCAAAACAGCCCGCGGTGTTACTACGACGGCGTAAATCCAGTTTTACGGTGTTTTTCGTGTTTCCAGGTTTTAAATCATTAAGTTAGCATATAATATAGTTATAGAACATGTGTTTAGTTAATTTTAAAAGTCAAGTTAGAAGGATTAACTTTTGTTTGCGAACAAGTTTAGAATTAACTAAACTATGTTCTAGTGATTACGAGTTTAAACCTTCGAATAAGATAGTTTTATATATATGAATCGAATGATGTTATGAACATCATTACTACCTCAAGTTTAGTAGGTAAACCTACTGGAAGTGACAAGAAATGATCTAGCTTCAAAGGATCTTGGATGGCTTGAAATTTTTGAAGTAGGATCATGACACAAAAACAAGTTCAAGTAAGATTTTTACTCGAATTAAGATAGTTTATAGTTATAGAAATTGAATCAAAGTTTGAATATGAATATAACCTTGAATAAGAAAGATAACCTACTGTATATAACAAAGGTTTCTTGATCTTAGATGATTACTTGGAATGGATTAGAAAGCTTGGAAGTAAATTAGTAAACTTGAAGGGATTTTTGAAGTGTTCTTGAAGTGTTCTTCCTATGATGATTATAGCTTGATTCTTGAAGTGATTTGTGATGAAGATGATGATTAATTACTGGAAAAATACATTCATAATAGTGTGTGTGTGTGTGTGTGTTGAGAGAGAATTAGAAAGAGAATTGGAAGTGAAATGGAGTGAATGATGAGTGGTAATTGGTGAGTGGTGAGTGGGGTTAAAAGGAGTTCTAGTTAGTTGACTAGCTCATGGTAGAAGTTAAAATTGATTAGTCATACATGACATAATCAAGAGTGGAATCCCATGCTAGTTCCTATTGGTATATACCCATAGTAAGTACGTTTTGAAGCTGTGTATAATACGGGTAAGAATACGACTAGAATTCTTGATGAAAGAAAAGAATGGGAAAGTAACTGTAACCATTTTCGTTAAGTATGAGTGTTTTGATATATGTCTTGAAGTCTTCCAAAAGTATTTTAATACATCTAAATACACTATATGTATGTACATTTTAACTGAGTCGTTAAGTCATCGTTATTCGTTACATGTAAGTGTTGTTTTGAAACCTTTAAGTTAACGATCTCAATTAATGTTGTTAAACCATTGTTTATTATATCTAATGAGATGTTAAATTATTATATTATCATGATATTATGATATATTAATATATCTTAATATGATATATATAAATTTAAATGTCGTTACAACGATAATCGTTACATATATGTCTCGTTTCGAAATCCTTAAGTTAGTAGTCTTGTTTATATGTATATAACTCATTGTTAATATACTTATGGAGATACTTACTTATCATAATCTCATGTTAACCATATGTATATCCATATATATATCATCATGTCGTTTTTACAAGTTTTAACGTTCGTGAATCGCCGGTCAACTTGGGTGGTCAATTGTCTATATGAAACATATTTCAATTAATCAAGTCTTAACAAGTTTGATTGCTTAACATGTTGGAAACATTTAATCATGTAAATATCAATCTCAATTAATATATATAAACATGGAAAAGTTCGGGTAACTACATTTTGTTCCGATCACAAACTTCTAAATCGATCCAATGATTTGTTGTCTGACTAATTGAGAATCAACCATAAATACGCCCACCTTTGATTACGCAAACCATCACTTCATCATTCATCACCATGATCATCTAACCGTCATCAACCGGTTGCTTGTTCTTTTTCGTTTTAATCACAAACTAAACACCCCCACTAAACACTACAATTAAACCTGCAACTTGTTGCAACAGTTCCAATTAAACATCAACCATTTGCTACTATTTTTGTTCGGGTCTGGTTCCACACAAATAAACACCTGCAAGTAGTTCGAACTTTGTTCTATTACCGATCGTGATCAATATGAGGTATTCTCCAACCTGTGATGTTTTGTTTTATGATTCTTTACTTCTGTTGTAGCATACTATCGAAATCCACTTGGGTTTCCTACTATTCGAACGACATCAATCACCACTATCATCTCCGACTCGTAACCAACACAATCATCTAACCCTTATCCTCCCTTGAATAAACTGAATAATACTGCAGTTGCCATATATGTTTTCTGTGGTATCCGAACCCACTCGAACCACCACACACTCGCCATACCTTGCGGCTACTGCTACTGTCCCGTTAAATATTTCTGTTTCAATCAGAAACCATCAACTCAACAGTCAATTGCTGTATGCTACCGCTATTCCTATTTGTTTCCGTTTTAAATTATAAGGACAAGAATAATTAGGAGAATGATATAATCATAATGACAAGGATGGTGATAGGCGGTATTAGAATATTGAGGATGAATATATCACGCTTCTTCCTTTTTCTTTTTGTCGGCCAAATTTCAATTGTGTACGCTAGTAAATATGTTGATGGAAATTGGGCCGTAATTGTTTTTGATTTGCAATAGGTACCGATTACATTAATAGGCCAAAATCCAACTTTCGTTTTGCTTTGGGCCAAATAAATATAGTGAAGTTGGGCCATAAAGGTGATGGCCGAGAATCTCAAAATACATTTACTAGTGGACGTATTTTTTTATTAAACTTTAAATTTGGGATTGTTTATGAAATTAAGAAACCAAGGCTGTGGAAGTAGGGAGATAAGATTTTGATGGTGCACGATACTAAAAAGGTTGAGGTTTTTTTTGAGATCGTGATGATGATAATACTAGGTGTTTAAAGGTGATGAAGATATTATTTATGATGAATGTGATTAGATGATAATGAAGATGATAATGATGAGTTAAGATGGTGATAACTATGTTATGATGTATGATGATGATAGATAGAAATGATGGCAATGAATAACATAAGGTGATGATAATGATACCATAGATCGGTTATGATGATATTGATGATGATGATTATAATTCGGATGATTAGGATTAAGATATTGTGTTGATGATTCTAATGATGATGGTGATGATAAAAGATAAACTGACAATGTAGTGACCCGAACTTTTCCATGTTTATATATATTAATTGAGATTGATATTTACATGACTAAATGTTTCCAACGTGTTAAGCAATCAAACTTGTTAAGACTTGATTAAATGAAATAAGTTTCATATAGACAATTGATTACCCAAGTTGACCGGCGATTCACGAACGTTACAAATTTGTAAAAACTACATGTTGTGGTATATATAGACATATATATATGGTTGACATGAGATTATGATGAGTAAGTATCTCACTAAGTATATTAACAATGTGTGATATACATAAGAAATGAGATTACTAAGTTAAGAAACTCGAAATGATATATATAACGATTATCGTTATGATAACGTCTACTAAATACATATGTATCATATTAAGATATTGATACACTATATTTAATATGATAAAATGATATTTAAATATATCATTAAGTGTGTTAACAATGAACTACATATGTAAAAACAAGACTACTAACTCAAGAATTACGAAACGAGACTTATATGTAACGATTATCGTTGTAATGATATTTTATGTATATATCATATTAAGAGATATTAATACATCATAATATCATGATAACATAATAATTTAACATCTCATTTGATATAATAAACATTGGATTAACAACATTAATTGAGATCGTTAACTTAAAGGTTTCAAAATAACACTTACATGTAACGACTAACGAAGACTTAACGACTCCATTAGAATGTATATACATGTTGTGTTTTGATACGTATTCTTACACTTTTGAAAGACTTCAAGATACATATCAAAGTACTTCTACTTAACAAAAATGCTTACAATTACATCCTCGTTCAGTTTCATCAACAATTCTACTCGTATGCACCCGTATTCGTACTCGTACAATACACAGCTTTTAGATGTATGTACTATTAGTATATACACTCCAATGATCAGCTCTTAGCAGCCCATGTGAGTCACCTAACACATGTGGGAACCATCATTTGGCAACTAGCATGAAATATCTCATAAAATTACAAAAATATTAGTAATCATTCATGACTTATTTACATGAAAACAAAATTACATATCCTTTATATCTAATCCATATACCAACGACCAAAAACACATACAAACACTTTCATTCTTCAATTTTCTTCATCTAATTGATCGCTCTCAAGTTCCATCTTCAAGTTCTAAGTGTTTTTCATAAATTCCATAAGTATAGTTTCATAAAAATCAAGAATACTTCCAAGTTTGCAAGTCTACTTCCAAGGTTTCTAATCCATTCCAAGTAATCATATAAGATCAAGGAACCTTTGTTATTTAGAGTAGGTTATCTTTCTAATTCAAGATAATATTCATATTCAAACTTTGATTCAATTTCTACAACTATAACAATCTTATTTCGAGTGAAAATCTTACTTGAACTGTTTTCGTGTCATGATTCTGCTTCAAGAACTTTCAAGCCATCCAAGGATCCTTTGAAGCTAGATCCATTTTTCTCATTTCCAGTAGTTTTATCCAGAAAACTTGAGGTAGTAATGATGTTCATAACATCATTCGATTCATACATATAAAGCTATCTTATTCGAAGGTTTAAACTTGTAATCACTAGAACATAGTTTAGTTAATTCCAAACTTGTTCGCAAACAAAAGTTAATCCTTCTAACTTGACTTTTAAAATCAACTAAAAACATGTTCTATATCTATATGATATGCTAAATTAATGATTTAAAACCTGGAAACACGATGAACACCATAAAATAGGATATACGCCGTCGTAGTGAAACCGGGTGCTGTTTTGTTTTGGATAATTAAAAACTATGATAAAATTTGATTTAAAATTTGTTCTTCTGGGAAAATAATTTTTCATATGAACATGAAACTATATCCAAAAATCTTGGTTAAACTCAAAGTGAAAGTATGTTTTTCAAAATGGTCATCAAGATGTCGTTCTTTCGACGGAAATGACTACCTCTTTAGTAATTGACATGTAACTTATATTTATGACTATAAACCTATACTTTTTCTGTTTGGATTCTTAAATTAGAGTTCAATATGAAACAATAGCAATTTGATTCACTCAAAACGGATTTAAAATGAAGAAGTTATGGGTAAAACAAGATTGGATATTTTTGATCTTTTTAGCTACGGGAAATGTTTAACAAATCTATACAAATCATATCCTAGCTAACTTATATTGTATTATACATGTATTCTAATATATTATGTAATCTTGGGATACCATAGACACGTATGCAAATGTTTTGACATATCATATCGACCCATGTATATATATTATTTGGAACAACCATAGACACTCTATATGCAGTAATGTTGGAGTTAGCTATACTGGGTTGAGGTTGATTCCAAAAATATATATACTTTGAGTTGTGATCTAGCCCGAGACATGTATACACTGGGTCGTGGATTGATTCAAGATAATATATATATCGATTTATTTCTGTACATCTAACTGTGGACAACTAGTTGTAGGTTATTAACGAGGACAGCTGACTTAATACACTCAAATCTTTAAAACATAATAAAAATGGTTGTAATTATATTTTGATCATTCTTTGATATATATGTACATATTTGTATAGGTTCGTGAATCGATCCGTGGCCAAGTCTTATTTTCGAGGAAGGAAATATCTGTGAAAGTGAGTTATAGTCCCACTTTTAAAATCTAATATTTTTGGTATGAGAATACATGCAGGTTTTATAAATGATTTACAAAATAGACACAAGTACGTGAAACTACATTCTATGGTTGAATTATCGAAATCGAATATGCCCCTTTTTATTAAGTCTGGTAATCTAAGAATTAGGGAACAGACACCCTAATTGACGCGAATCCTAAAGATAGATCTATTGGGCCTAACAAACCCCATCCAAAGTACCGGATGCTTTAGTACTTCGAAATTTATATCATATCCGAAGGGTGTCCCGGAATGATGGGGATATTCTTATATATGCATCTTGTTAATGTCGGTTACCAGGTGTCCACCATGTGAATGATTTTTTTCTCTATGTATGGGATGTGTATTGAAATATGAAATCTTGTGGTCTATTGTTACGATTTGATATATATTGGTTAAACCTATAACTCACCAACATTTTTGTTGACGTTTAAAGCATGTTTATTCTCAGGTGAATACTAAGAGCTTTCGTTGTTGCATACTAAAATAAGGACAAGATTTGGAGTCCATGTTTGTATGATATTGTGTAAAAACTGCATTCAAGAAACATATGTCGATGTAATATATTTCTGTTGTAAACCATTATGTAATGGTCATGTGTAAACATTATATTTTAGATTATCATTATTTGATAATCTACCTAATGCTTTTAAAACCTTTATTGATAAAATAAAGGTTATGGTTATTTTAAAAATGAATGCAGTCTTTGAAAAACGTCTCATATAGAGGTCAAAACCTCGCAACGAAATCAATTAATATGGAACGTTTATAATCAATATGAACGGGACATTTCAGATAAAACATATTAACACAATAATTACGCAACTTAATACCAAAACAAACTCATGGTTCAATGGTTTAGGGGTGTGTGTGCTTATTCGAGAGGTTCTGTGTTCGAGCCTTGGCAACGACGTTTTTATTTTTAGGAGTATTATTGGGTTAGCGGGACGTCGCGGGTTCAAACCCGGACTTGGGCATTTTTTTGGGACTACTTCTTTGAGGTAGTATTACTATTACCATTACTATTATATTTTTATTATTATGACTATTATTATTGTTATTATAAATATTATACTCATTAGGATCATCATTAAAATTCATTAATAATATTATCATTTAAAATTAGCATTTAGATTATTATTACTATTAATATTATTATTAGTATTATCCTTAAAATTATCATTATTGAAATTAATATTATTAACAAAAGTATTTTTATTAAAATTATCATTTTCATTATAAGTATTATTATTTTTATATTATCATTACTAACATTATTATTATTATTACTATTATGTTTACTACTTTTATTATTATTATTTTCATATAACATTTTTATCATTTTATTATTAGTATTATTATTATTATTATTAAAAGTATTATCATTTTTATTATTATAATTATTATTTTTAACAAACAAATGTTATCTATATAAAAATATATTAAAAGTCAACTAATATTACATACTAATATGTTTTAACTAATATATTACCATTTATATTGATAAAACTTTAATTAAATTATAAATCATATATTTATTATAAGTATAATTACATTTAATGATACTAATTTTAATAAATTATAAAATATAAGTAAACTTAGTTGATTAAATAGGATATGTGTTAATATATATGCAACTGATATAGGTTCATGAAACTGAGGCCAACACTACACTTGTTCAATGTCGTCATATATATTTTTACTACAAAATATAGTATGGTGAGTTTCATTTGCCTTTTTACCCTTTATATTTTTGGGCTGAGAATACATGCGCAATTTTTTATAAATGTTTTACGAAATAGACACAAGTAATTGAAACTACATTATATGAGTGCATGATCGAAGCCGAATATGCCCCTTTTGCTTGGTAACCTAAGAATTAGTAAACTGATCTACTAATTGACGCGAATCCTAAAGATAGATCTATTGGGCCTAACGAACCCCATCCAAAGTACCGGATGCTTTAGTACTTCGAATTCGTTATTATCATGTCCGAAGGATTTCCCGGAATGATAGGGGATATTCTTATATGCATCTTGTAATATGAATGATTTTTGTCTCTATGCATGGGACGTATATTTATGAGAACTGGAAAATGAAATTCTTGTGGTCTATTAAAGTGATGGAAATGATTATTTATGTTAAACTAATGAACTCACCAACCTTTTGGTTGACACTTTAAAGCATGTTTATTCTCAGGTATTAAAGAAATCTTCCGCTGTGCATTAGCTCATTTTAAAGATATTACTTGGAATCATTCATGGAATATTTCAAAAGACGTTGCATTCAAGTCGTTGAGTTCAGTAAAGATTATGATTAAGTAAATGATAGATTAGATCATTTATAGATGGATATTACGAAATGGTATGCATGCCTCTCAACTTTCGATGTAATGAAAGTTTGTCTTTTAAAACGAATACAATGTTTGTAAAATGTATCATATAGAGGTCAAATACCTCGCGATGTAATCATATGTTATTGTATTCGGTCTTATAAATTAGGACGGGTCTTTACATGTGGTATCAGAGCCAGGTTTTCTTAGCAAACCAGGTCTTGCATTAGTGTGTCTAACTGATAGTCGTTAGGATGCATTAGTGAGTCTGGACTTCGACCGTGTCTGCATGTCAAAAGTTTTGCTTATCATTTTTGTCGGAAATCATCTGCTTATCATCCTTAGGAAATTATCTGCTCATCATTCTTAGTCTATACACGTCTTACAGCATTGATTGCATGAATAGTGTATAGACAAAAATCATATCTTAGCGTATCTGCTAATTCATATCTTAGCGTATTTGTTACTGTAAACTTGCCTGACATATTTCGTAAATTCCTCCTTAATCTATGGGGTCTTACGTACTATATATAGGTATTCTATGTAAAAAGAATATCATCTGATATCCGAAAATCATTTCATATCAAAAAATCCTTTATTCAATCGTACGAAATAGAAATCGCCACTAGTCCCACAGATTCCGACGTGGAGTCCCACTCAAGCTCCGAAAACAGTGTGACCGGAATGGACCAACCAATCAGCCATCATCTATTCTGGATGAATTGGGGCTGGGTTCGTAGCCTACGTAGTCATTGGAGACAAGAAGAAGGCGATCCCTTTCATCCACCATATTGTCCTCTTGGCGAAGAACCTGACGCACTTACCGGCGAACCTGTCCGAAACACCATTTTCTCTCTCATTTCCAGAGTATCTCGTCATGATTATATACTAAACCAAATTCTAGATTTTATTTATCCGCTCGTCCGAACCGACAATCACCCAGGTGTAATAGAAGAAGTCAACGAGCTTCGCACCCGGGTTAAAGCTTTGGAGAATATGGTGCAAAGATTACAAGCACGAGCGGTAACACCAGCAGCATAACCAGTACCACCAACAACAACATCTGCATCACACACCTCAACATCACAATTTGTATCTCGAACATCAACATCATACGCACCATAGATACCAAGGAGTACCAACAATAATGAACGATGAAGTATTGATCCATAACTTCATTGAAGAAATATTCTGCGAAGAATATGTGGTTTCTAAAAGTTTTAAAGATTATTATTCTAGCTCAAACCGAAAAGCAAATGAGATTAATATCATAATAACTCATTAAATCCATGATTACATCTGAAGAAAATATATATGCAAGTATATTTTCATCAAGATTGTAATTAATAATTCTTTTGTATAAACTGTTAATGATGAAAATATTTTAACGGGTAGGTAATACCCGAGGAATATTTAGATTTCACATTAATCAGTTACCCGATACATTCTTCCAATCTAATTCAATAGTTATTTATTATCCTACTTACATCCACAGATATACGTATCCATTTATTGCATAATAACCATTTTCATTCAATTTTGTATTTAAATTTTTACCTATCAGAATCCAACAAGTGGCATAATGAAGAAAACATTGAAACAAAAATAAAATTTGTTAGAAACAAACTAATTAACCATGAGAAATCACGCTAACAAGAATCCATGCTAACAAGAATCCTAGCTAACTGTTCCTAGCTAACTGATTACATTTTATTTATCACAGTTTATTTATCGTCATTTAATTTCTGTTATTTACTTTACGCACTTTATTTATCGTCATTTAATTTCTGTTATTTATTTTACGCACTTTAAATATCGGGACACGTATACAAGGTTTTGACATATCATATCGACGCATCTGTATATATTATTTAGAATAACCATAGACACTCTATATGCAGTCATGCGAGAGTTAGCTATACAGGGTTGAGGTTGATTCTATAATAATATATATACTTTGAGTTGTGATCGAGTCTGGGACATGTACGCGGGTCACGATACGTATTAATTAATTCGAATATTATATATTAAACTATGTATGAATTATTGGACTGTTAACTGTGGACTATCGACTGTGGACTAATAACATTGGACAATTAGAATGAATTAAAATATTGATTATAACATATGAAACTAAACAATTCTTCAAGTTTGCCACTTGATCTCATCTTAAACCTCATTTGTATTTTGACTATTACAATCTGCGTTTAAACCTTCATTGATTCTTGAAAACACCTCAATCGAGAGGATGAATCAACCGCACTTCATCTACGGAAGGAAAGATTTTTACATATAGTACTGCACCTGAAAAACTCTCGAAAACTGAGTAAACGTTTAACACGTATCTGTGCAAATTCCTTTAGTGTTATTATTACCCAAAATAACTTGATGATTCTTTTCAAAGTAGCAAATTATGTCACAGCTCCAGCAAGTCAACTTCAACTTTTCGTTCGAAACAACCTTATTAACACCTTGATATATATGTGTGCTCTTTTATTGTTACCGGGAACCTTTTATATTCCACCATAGTACCATCAGCGTTTAATCATCTAAAAACACAATTCTCCTGAAATCACCTCAGATTGATAACCGATGATTCTGATATCGTAGCATTAAATGCAGAGGAAACAGAAAAATTGTAGATGGTTTAAACGGCCAAAAGTTTGATGATAAAGAAGGGAGTGTTAGGAACGCTCGATAGAAAATTTGGTACTGAAAAATAGATTGAGCAAACCATGAAGGAGACCAAGGCCAAATACAAGGACCAAACCCTATATTCAAAGAACCTAGATAAATCTGGATCCGATGAAATCTTTAGAAAATATCTTGCTTCTTATTTATTCTAAATCCTTGCAAAAGGATTTTCTTCGTCAACCTTCGAACTTAGAAATTCCAAAATATCATCATAAATATCTTCGATATTTCTGAAGATATTTTCATAAATATTTTCATCCGAAATTGTCTCCTCGTGCTATCTTTGTTACATCATAAAAGAAACTATTTTAGTTTCTATCTTTCTATAAATTTGAGTTTAAATTACGAATGAATTATGGAGAAGTGTTAAGAATTTGAGCATGAGTTAGTATAATATAATGACGCTTGGCCAACGTGATTATATTACAGTAAGTCATGCTGGGAGTTCTAATGAAACATGATGATTCACAGATCATACCATCATCATGTGCCATGTTACACAAATCTTTCATTTTGCTTAATCTCTGAACGTATCAAGAAATTATATTCTTGATAGATCCATTCTCAGTAATTCTGGTATTTTACCAAATCAAATCGTGCTATTACGTTCCTTCCTGCTTAGAACATTATGATCAATCAAAACTTCATACCTATGAATTCTGGACCATTATTCGCTTGACTTGAAGTCGGGAAGAAGAAACAAAAGCATGGAGCTCTGACATATAAGGGAAAAATATAAAACCCAACAACAACATAGAAATTACAAACCGTTTATATCAATGCGTATAGCAATATAAAGACACGGGAGAATGAAAAAAATACTATAACCCCAAGGTAATAATAGAAGTTAACAGAATCCTCCGGTGGGAGTTGGAAAAGAATAAAGACAGATACAATAGTTAGAATAAGAACAAGGATCAGAACTGGATTAAGCATTGTTACAAATTTTAGATGTATGGATTAGGGAAGAAAGTATAGGAATGGTGAGAATAATGGAACGGAAGAGTTTAATTTATAATGAAATTATCAGACAGAGCAATCAAGGTAGACCATCGCATTCAATTGAAGAGATCCTAATTTCCTTAATTACCGAAGAATCAAATCTTATTCAGATTTCGAAGAATTCTTTAAATCCCTTGAATTCCGGAATTCAAGCAAGACGTCAAAAGTCAAGACGCACCTTATTTTCTAAATTCAAACGTGATTTCGTCAAAAGTTAAATCTCTATCTCAATCTTTTGTGACAGCTTCACTCGTACGCTTCACATAATCGAATCGTTTTATCTTTATTACTCAATGGTGATAAAGCTCCATCTATCAACTCATATTCGTCATGAAAACATTCTTATTGTTAGCCATGACGACCACATTCAAATTTCGGGACAAAATTTCTTTAACGGGTAGGTACTGTGACGACCCGGAAATTTCCAACTAAATTTAAACTTAATCTCTATATGAATTCGACATGATAAGCAAAGTCTGTAATATTGAGTCTCAAAATTTTTGAACTGTTTCATGAAATCAATTACCCTTTGACTATTTTCGACGATTCACGAACAACTATTTGTAAGTAGGTATGTATATATTTAAATAAATATATATATGATCTGAAATGTAATTTATATGATGTAATTGTTAGAAATTAATTATGTAAAAATATAATTATCATTTAAAACATATCTATATACAAATAAAGTATATTAAAAATAAATATTAAATAATTGTAATACTCATTGGTGTTCCGATTGATATTAAGCAAGTTATATTCAAACTGATATTATTTTAAAATAAACGGTGATATGAAAATGGGTTCTATAAATTTTAGGCTTATTAAAGATATATTTAGAAACCATTTGTTGAATTTTAAAACTTTTCATATTTTACATGGGATTGGGGGTGAATAATTAATGTAATTTTTATTTAATAATAATTGACCGAATTTGATACCATAATGGCCAGAATAAATAAATGGACTTAATTTAGAAATTTGAGACTTTTAGGAACACTTTTATATTTTAACTGTTTAGCAATGGGTATGAAATAATATCTATTAAAAAGTGTCGGCAGACAGTAATAGGAAAATGATTTGTGAATGAAAATTAGAAACTACTGTGTTGTACTATTTCCTTTTTGTTGATTTACAATTCACCAACTATCTTATATATTATTAGATATATATATCTGCTATCATATACATATTCATACATAGAGATAGCACACTTATAATGCTACCGCCACCATCAAAGTTTGATCACCTTTCACGGCTAACACCTTCAACCACCATGAACCGCCACCGCAACCACTTCTCTCTCTTCTCTCTCTCCTAACCACCATCGAAACCACCTTAGAACCATTACACTTCATCACCACTTCAAACCAATAATCACCATCACTCCACAAACCATCGACTTGAATCACCATCAACCATGAGCTACCATTGAAAGCCTACTTGAAAAACCACCATTTATTTCTCTCTCTTCGAAAATTATCACCAAGAGTCATCATCATCATCCGCTAAACAACTATAATACAACCTTCAAATCTTTTGCTACTAACTCTTCTTTCTGTTTACTCGTGATCAAGTTACAATTAAACCGAAAGCCAACTCAAACAATCACCATATATTTAGCTACTGTTGCTATACTTACTATGGGTGGAAGTTATTGCTTGTTTATGTCTTTTGTTCCGATCACAAACTTCTAAATCGATCCAATGATTTGTTGTCTGACTAATTGAGAATCAACCATAAATACACCCACCTTTGATTACGCAAACCATCACTTCATCATTCATTACCATGATCTTCTAACCGTCATCAATCGGTTGCTTATTCTTTTCCGCTTTAATCACAAACTAAACACCTCCACTAAACACTACAATTAAACTTGCAACTTGTTGCTACAGTTCCAATTAAACATCAACCATTTGCTACTATTTTTGTTCGGGTCTGGTTCCACACAAATAACACCTGCAAGTAGTTCGAAATTTGTTCTATTACCGATCGTGATCAATATGAGGTATTCTCTAACCTGTGATGTTTTGTTTTATGATTCTTTACTTCTATTTTAGCATACCATCGAAACCCACTTGGGTTTCCTACTATTCGAATGACATCAATCACCACTATCATCTCCGGCTCGTAACCAACACAATCATCTAACCCTTATCCCCCCTTGAATAAACTGAATAATACTGCAGTTGCCATATATGTTTTCTGTGGTATCCGAACCCACTCGAACTACCACAGACTCACCATACCTCGCGGCTACTGCTATTGTCCCGTTAAATATTTTTGTTTCAATCAGAAACCATCAACTCAACCGTCAATTACTGTATGCTACTGCTATTCCTATTTGTTTCCATTTTAAATTATAAGGACAAAAATAATTAGGAGAATGATATAATCATAATGACAAGGATGGTGATAGGCGGTATTAGAATATTGAGGAAGAATATATCACGCTTCTGCCTTTTTCTTTTTTTCGGCCAAATTTCAATTGTGTACGCTCCTAAATATGTTGATGGAAATTGGGTCGTAATTGTTTTGGTTTGCAATAGGTACCGATTACATTAAATAGGCCATGATCCAACTTTATTTTTTCTTTGGGCCAAATAAATATAGTGAAGTTGGGCCATAAAGGTGATGGCCGAGAATCTCAAAATACATTTACTAGTGGACGTATTTTTTTATTAAACTTTAAATCTGGGATTGTTTATGAAATTAAGAAACCAAGGCTGTGGAAGTAGGGAGATAAGATTTTGATGGTGCACGATACTAAAAAGGTTGAGGTTTGTGATCGTGATGATGATAATACTAGATGTTTAAAGGTGATGAAGATATTATTTATGATGAATGTGATTAGATGATAATGAAGATGATAATGATGAGTTAAGATGGTGATAACTATGTTATGATGTATGATGATGATAGATAGAAATGATGGCAATGAATGACATAAGGCGATGATAATGATACCATAGATCGGTTATGATGATATTGATGATGATGATTATAATTCGGATGATTAGGATTAAGATATTGTATTGATGATTCTAATGATGATGGTGATGATAAAAGATAAACTGACAAAACATATTAACACAATAATTACGCGACTTAATACCAAAACAAACTCATGGTTCAATGGTTTAGGAGTGTGTGTGCTTATTCGAGAGGTTGCGTGTTCGAGCCTTGGCAACGGCGTTTTTATTTTTAGGAGTATTATCGGGTTAGCGGGACGTCGTGGATTCAAACCCGCACTTGGGCATTTTTTTTGGGACTACTTCTTTGAGGTAGTATTACTATTACCATTACTATTATATTATTATTATTATGACTATTATTATTATTATTATAAATATTATACTCATTAGGATCATCATTAAAATTCATTAATAATATTATCATTTAAAATGAGCATTTGGATTATTATTACTATTAATATTATTATTAGTATTATCCTTAAAATTATCATTTTTGAAATTAATATTATTAACAAAAGTATTTTTATTAAAATTATCATTTTCATTATAAGTATTATTATTTTTATATTATCATTACTAACATTATTATTATTATTACTATTATTTTTACTACTTTTATTATTATTATTTTCATATAAAATTTTGATCATTTTATTATTATTATTATTATTATTATTAAAAGTATTATCATTTTTATTATTATAATTATTATTTTTAACAAACAAATGTTATCTATATAAAAATATATTACAAGTCAACTAATATTACATACTAATATGTTTTAAGTACTATATTACCATTTATATTGATAAAACTTTAATTAAATTATAAATCATATATTTATTATAGGTATACTTACATTTTAAGATACTAATTTTAATAAATTATAAAATATAAGTAAACTTAGTTGATTAAATAGGATATGTGTTAATATATATGCAACTGATATAGGTTCATGAATCTGAGGCCAACCCTACACTTGTTCAATGTCGTCATATGTATTTTTACTACAAAATACAGTATGGTGAGTTTCATTTGCCTTTTTACCCTTTATATTTTTGGGCTGAGAATACATGCGCAATTTTTTATAAATGTTTTACGAAATTGACACAAGTAATTGAAACTATATTATATGGGTGATTGATCGAAGCCGAATATGCCCCCTTTTGCTTGGTAACCTAAGAATTAGTAAACTGATCTACTAATTGACGCGAATCCTAAAGATAGATCTATCGGGCCTAACGAAGACCATCCAAAGTACCGGATGCTTTAGTACTTCGAATTCGTTATTATCATGTCCGAAGAATTTCCCGGAATGATAGGGGATATTCTTATATGCATCTTGTTAATGTCGGTTATCAGGTGTTCACCATATGAATGATTTTTGTCTCTATACATGGGACGTATATTTATGAGAATTGGAAAATGAAATTCTTGTGGTCTATTAAAGTGATGGAAATGATTATTTATGTTAAACTAATGAACTCACCAACCTTTTGGTTGACACTTTAAAGCATGTTTATTCTCAGGTATTAAAGAAATCTTCCACTGTGTATTAGCTCATTTTAAAGATATTACTTGGAATCATTCATGCCATATTTCAAAAGACGTTGCATTCAATTCGTTGAGTTCAGTAAAGATTATGATTTAGTAAATGATAGATTAGATCATTTATAGATGGATATTACGAAATGATATGCATGCCTATCAACTTTCGATGTAATGAAAGTTTGTCTTTTAAAACGAATGCAATGTTTGTAAAATGTATCATATAGAGGTCAAATACCTCTCGATGTAATCATATGTTATTGTATTCATTCTCATGGATTAGGACGGGTCTTTACACATAATCCTATATACTGGAGCACTAATCAGGGATACACTATTAGTATGTAAAAGTTAAATTATGAGTGCTTACGTATCAATATTGAGATTTAATATTGCAGGAAAGGTACGTAGAGGCAACGGAGATGATAAACACTAGTTTGACCTCACGAGCATACCCTCGAACATTACCCATCACCTCCATAGCTATAACCTATAATTTCCTTAGCCCTATCCTACTCGAAAAAACTCATTTTTGAAATCACGCGGGCAGAACCTCATCGTAGTATTTTATGTATAATACATAATAATAATAACACTTAATACTCCTAATAATAATAATATGATTAATAATAATAATTATTA
Source organism: Rutidosis leptorrhynchoides (assembly GCF_046630445.1). Classification (NCBI taxonomy): domain Eukaryota; kingdom Viridiplantae; phylum Streptophyta; class Magnoliopsida; order Asterales; family Asteraceae; genus Rutidosis; species Rutidosis leptorrhynchoides. The sequence goes on along the minus strand of NC_092336.1, from coordinate 305,074,260 downwards.
TAATATAAATAATAATTTAAACAGAGGGAGTAATATATCGGTGTATGTGTGTGTGTGTGTGTGTGTGTGTGTGTGTGTGTGTGTGTGTGTAACCTGAATCGTCGAGACTTTATAGATCATTTCAGGATTTTCACCCCATGTGACCGCATGGGGCTATAGTGACAAAGTCATGCTATCGCATGACTATGGGTACCAGCTCACATCGCATTATAACTCCTGCCGACACTCGATATATATTATTATATATATATTATATTTAATTTATATAATTACTTATATATTATATTATATTTACATTCATGGTAAAAATGTAATTTCTACTCAAATAACATGTACGTTGTCACTCGACTCATGTACCACTTTCGGTTTTTCAGACGACGTTTCATACGCTGAGAAAACTAGTACTTTACGTTTTGTGATGAGTACCTTTATAAATAATAATACTTAATTTAATGAAGAACTAACCCACTCAAAGTGTAATCTAATCATTCGAGTGTTGTGGTCATTTTTTTCTATAAATCAAAGTCTCGTTGTTTATTAAAATACGTTTAATAATATCGAAATTTTTTATATTTAATTTATACATTAACGCGTTTGTAAAATATATATATATTCTTACTTAAAATATAATTTTGTATATCTTATATATAATTGAAATATCTATCTAATTATATTTCAATGTTCAAAATGTTTAAGTAATAGAAAATATCATGTCGTATCACGTTATATGTTTTTTTAAACAATATATATATGTAATTTATAATACAAGCTTTAACTAGATCCTTAAAACTTATGAACAATTTATAAAACGTTTCAATAATAAAGTTCTTTTAAAAAAAATGTTTTTGTACGTTTGAAACAATATTAAATAAATATGAAACTTTGTTTTCCAAAACTAAGTATATTTAAGAATCATTTTACTAAAAAGTTATATTAGTAGAGGTTGTTATATCGTAAAACATTTTAGAGAAATAAAATTAAATATACTTTTCATAGGTTTCAAGTTATTAACGTTTGTTGGTGCAACGTGATATAAAGTCTAAAGGTTAGATAAACGTACGAAATCACCTTAATGTAAAATGTCGATACCCAATGTCTAAGTTATTTACAATACGTATTCCAACGTTAAAATGATAATCATAATATTTATCTTATTAATATCACGAGGAAAATGTTGTAAGGTATGAATTGAAAATCAAATAAGAATCTTCACTAACTCTTGTCTAGTTCTCGTTAGTTGACACTTTGTTCTTATTTGTAAAAATCATTTTACCATTTTCCGAATATGGTTAAAAAGGAAAGGTTTCCTAAATCAAAGTGGACCTCCTAATAGGGACTTGTAGCCATAATTCAATGTATCTGATAATTCAATCATTTGATATTATCATTTAATTCCGTCCATAATTATTAGAATATATTTTGAAACAAATACGTTTATGCAAACTATTATACGTCTAATACTTTTGTTAATGTTTTCAAGTTATAATATATACACATATACCTATATAATCATATTCGTTCATATAATGGTTCGTGAATAATTGGAATTTGGTCGAGGTTAAATGAGTGTATGAACACAGTTTAAAATTCTTGAGATTCAACTTACAAACTTTGCTTATCGTGTCGGGAATATATAAAGATTAAAGTTTAAATTTGATCGGAAATTTCTGGGTCGTCACAGTACCTACCCGTTAAAGAAATTTCATCCCAAAATTTGATTGGGATGGTCATGGCTGACAATAAGTATGTTTTCATGACACATATAAGCTAAAGATTAGGGTTTTATCATCATTGAGTAATATGGATAAAACCATTTTATTTTTGTGAAGAGTACGAGTGAAGCTATCACCAAAAGAGTGAAATGAGTAGGTTTAGATTCGTCATATCTTTTGACGTAGATAGGATTGATTTCCAAGTTCAAGAGATTTGGAGAAAATCTTTGTAATAGGATTTGATTCTTCAATAATCAAGGGAATTAGGATCTGCTTTAAATGCGATCATCTGTTTTGATTTCTGTGTCGGATATTTTACTATAAATCCACCTCCTTCGTTTCCTTTTAACTCACACATTCCATTATTTCTAACTCATACTTTAAAGCATTCATCAATATGCTCCATCCAGTTCTGCTTCTTGATATATTCCTAACCTTCATATCGGTCATTCTTCTTTTTCATCTACCGCCGGAAGAATCTATTTACTTCTACTATACACTTGGTTTTATAGTGTTTTTAGTTCTCCCGTGTCTTTATATTGCTATATGTATTGATATATACGGTTTATAATTTCTGGGTGGTTGTTGGGTTTTATATCTTCTCTTATATTTCGATGTCCCTGCTTCTGTCTCCCATAATCATTGTCATCTCCAGTTAATGCTTTCTTTTATTTGCTGCAATTTATACCCCAATTTCTGTTTCAGAGCTTTGTCCTTTCGTTTCTTCTTCTTGCGATTAAGCACCGCTTGTAATGGTACAGAATTCGCAGATATGAATTTCGGAATGAACATTGTTAAGGTTCTAGGAAGGAAATTGTAATGGCACGATCTTGACTTGTCAAATTACCAGAATACCTTGGAAAAAGCCGAATCATCAATAAATATTTTCTTGATATTTTAGAGGTTAAATAGAATACAAGAGTCGTATAACATGGTACATGATGATGTTATGATCTGTGAATCATCACGTTCCATTTAGAAACTCAGCATGACTTACTGTAATATAATCACGTTGATCAAGTGTCATTATATTATACTAACTCATGCTTCAGCTCCCAACACTACTTCAAAAATATTCCTATTTTAAACTCGAATGTTTCAGAATTTAGAAACTAAAATAGTTTCTTTTATGATGTAATACGGATAGCGCGAAGAGGTAAATGATTTCAGATAAGAATAATTATTAAAATATCTTCAAAAATATGGAGGATATTTATAATGAAAGATACAATGATATCTTAGAATTTCTAATATCAGTGGATGATGAAGAATATTGTTCGCAGGGGTTTAGAGTCAGGAGCAAGGTATTTGTTAATTACTTTAGCAGGTACTGAATCATTTGGATTCTTTGAAGTCAGGTTCAGTCTTTGTGATTTGTCCACAGCCTCCTTCATACTTGGCTCAATCCGGTTTCCAGTTCCAAGACTTCTCTTTTTCTGCGCTTTGCCAGCACACTTATTCATTATCATCAAACTTTTACTGTTAAAGTACTTTATAGTTTTTGCTGCTTCATCAGTATTTTTCCATTTTCGGAGAACCAATTCGTAGTTCGGAGTGTTTTTCAGAAACTTCACATTCAAATTAAGTCCAGAAGATAGACGTTATATATACACATATAACTGTTGGCGTAGACATGCTGCGAGATTTCATAATACTGATTACTAATTCTCAATGATTCGTATGACAATTCTTGTTACAAGATGCGAATGAGTAAATGATGGGGTTTCGGTAAATATAATGATTCTTCGGATGGTCAAAGATCAGTGAAGTTGTGAATAAGTGTGGTGGAATGAGTATTGCTAATGTGGTGGAACATGAAGGGTTCTCCGGTAACAAAAGGGTAATCATATATGTCAATATTATGATAAGGCTACTCCGAATGAAAAATCGAAGTTGTCTTGCTGGAGCTGTGATAGAATTTGCTACTTTGAAAAGGTATTGCAAAGTTATTTTTGCTAATAAATGCCAAATGATCTGACACAGATATGTGTTGAATTATGACTTTGGTTTCGAGAGCTTTTTAAGTACATAATTGTGGGTAATATGTGGTTGGATCATCATCTCGATTGCTCATTATTTGAAGTGTCTTCAGAAATTTTCGAAGGGTTAGAACACAGATTTTAATCATTAATATACATTTGACGTTCTAACACAGTTTTAAAGTCAAAGTATAGCTTTGAAAGATGTAGGAATCTAAAAGTGATGGTACCAGTTATATCTTGAATTGAATTCTGAGGTTTCAAAATCAGAATATGTAATTGAGTTTGAATGAGTATGGTTGTTTTGATTTTTATGAAAGAATGTATATTATTGTGAAAGTAGGAAGTATAGTTATTTGCTTAATCAGATTCGAAGAATGTAACATATTAATTGTGAATATATATATATATATATATATATATATATATATATATATATATATATATATATATATATATATATATATATATATATATATATATATATATATATATATATATATATCTCGGGTATTACCTACCCTTTAAAAAAAATTTCACAATTAATATTTTGTACAAAAGAATTTTATTACAGTCTTTATGAAAATATATATGTATATATTCTCTTCAGATGTAACATAGATTTTAATGAGTTAATACTAAATTAAACTCATTCGATTTACAGTTGGAACTAGAATTGAATAATCCCTTGAAGGATTTAGAGATTACATAAGTATTTCTTCAATAATATTGAAATTATGAATCAATACTTCATTATTTGTTGAGGCGTGATGTTGGTTTTCGTTAAATTCTTGTGAACTTCGCAAAGTACGAATGATGTTATCTGAAAAGTTTCGGGTACATCGATGATGAAAGTGTAAAATCAAATATATACTTGATTTATTATGAATTGGAATTTGTTGAATTGAGACAGAGATTGTAGTTAACGATGGTTAAGTTGCAGGCGAAGGACGTATATTATTGCATATTTGTAATATGAATTAACCGAGTAGTTAAGAATCACACACAATAGCTTAGCACGGAAAGATTTATTTTTATTTCAAAAAAAAATATATATATATATATATATATATATATATATATATATATATATATATATATATATATATATATATATATATATATATATATATATATATATATATATATATAATATACATATAATTTCTTCAGAGGGAATGAGTTAATTCTTCATAACTCGTTGATACAATATACGCGTTATTGATTCGTAATGATGTCCACAGTGATTCTTGAACTGACGGAGTTTGTGATGTTATAGGTGTTGTTGATTCTGATGCTGACTGTACTGACGATGCTGGTGATGCTGACGGTACTGATGATGCTGTTGGTAAAACAAGTTTAGCTTGTTAACCACACACCATTTTTGTCAGGGTTTCTATTCTTCCTTCTATCATTTTGGTTCGCTTAACTGATTTATGGTTAGGGCTAGATTAGATAATCTCTAAGACTTTAGAGATTACATAATCATCGCGGAATGTTTCTCCAATGAAGTTATGAATTAATACTTCGTCAGTTATTGTTGTTGGTACTCCTTGGTATCCATGGTGCATATGACGTTGATGCTCGTGGGACAGATTGTGAAGTTGAGGTTTACAACGCGGTTGTGGTTGGAGGTGGTAATGGTACTATTGGTGTTGATGATGATGGTACTGGTTATGCTGCTGCTGCTGGTGGTGTTTGTAATCTTTGAACCATATTCTCCAAAGCCACTACCCGAGCGCGAAGCTCGTTGACTTCTTCTGTTACACTTGGGTGATTGTCGGTTCGGACGAGCGGATAAATAAAATCTAGAATTTGATGTAGTATATAATCATGACGAGATACTCTGGAAATGAGAGAGAAAATGGAGTTTCGGATTGGTTCACCGGTAAGTGCTTCAGGTTCTTCGTCAAGAGGGCAATGTGGTGGATGGAAGGGATCACCTGTGATAAACCGGGAATTTCCGACTAAATTTAAACTTAATCTTTATATCTGATCTCGACACGATAAGCAAAGTCTGTAAATGTTGAGTTTGAATTGTTTCATATATTCAGTTAACCTTTGACCAACTCCCGACGATTCACGAACAATTGTGTGTAAATGATTACGTAATTATGTACATATATAAATATAAATAAAAGTTGTATATATATAATAATCTGAATTAATAAAATACACTTTATGGAATTGAGAATGTAAAATGATAAGTAAAATAATTAAGTTACTATTAAAATAAATATATATAATATATATATATATATATATATATATATATATATATATATATATATAAAATTTATAATTAGTTGTAATATATAAATAAATGTTATCACATAATATAACATTGTATATTATATTAAATGTAACTACCAAGTATAATTGTTACAGTATTACATTTAATATTATTAATATTATTAAAACTTATGAAATTGAATACATTTGAGTATTTATAATTACTAATATTATTATTAATATTAGTATTTTTATTATTATTATTATCGGTGTCCTTATTAAAATAAATATTATTAATAGATTTTATTAATAAATTGATATCATTAATTTAATTAATATAACACTTATATAAATACAGATATATTCCTTATATAAATGTAAGACAAATATATTTCGTATATATAGTTATATACAAATAGATAATATAGAATATATATACAAAAGTACAAATACTGATATAAACACATAAATACAGTTATATACGTATAGTAATACAGATAAATGCAAATCTATATATGGATATTGAAGACTTGTTATATATAAATAGATACATACGCGTTTTTTTTATTCACCATCTGATTGATTTTTTTTACTTGCTTCTATTATTTTTTTTCTGTTACGTCCGTGAAGATGTGACTGTGAGCAATCCTACCATAAGACCTTGATCAATTATTTCTTCTGTGGAATCAATCTTTTTGAGCAACTTGATATAAACCATTGGGCTGAATTGAAGGAGCAGATACTTTACATATTTTTTTATTTTTTTTCTCTTCTCTTTCAACAAAAACCCCTGTCGCTGTAACTTTTATGCAACCCATCGAATTCAAGTCAATCTTCAAAATTCAAGAATGCAATTGTGTTAGTATGTATCTATTAAACCTTTCTGTGAAATTTCCATCTCCAATTCCTCCTAACGAACTATAATTTTGAGGTCAAAGTTTAAAGTTTTAAAAGTCAACAAATGTTCTTCACCTAAATTCGAATTTACTGTTTCAATTTGAGTTAATTTGGTAATTTTTATAGTTTATAGAGAAGATTTGAAACATATTTTGTGTTAAAACTTGTGGCTAAAACTTTCTCAAATTCAACTGCAATATATTTTTTTTTAAAACCCATCGGTTGCAACAGCAGTATTGCTGTTTCGTTATTTTTTTTATGCTGTTTACAATTAATATTAATATTTGATTTTATTTATGAGTATTATCTCTTTGAATCAAAAGTCGTTGTATGTTAAGATGAACAATTTGGATTTTATTATTGAACCTGTGAAGAAGGAGGAAGAAGGTGAATAGATTATACGGGATATATAATTAACTGATGGAGTTAAAACAGAAAGTTAGTCACAGAATAATGGTGTAGGGTGTTAGCGGGTTTCGAGAGGTCGGGGGTTCGAGTCCTTGGGAGGACTATATTCTTTTTAGGCCAATTTTATTAAGGTAGTCTCACCTTTTTATTTTTATTATTAGTATTATTATTATTATTATTATTATTATTATTATTATTATTATTATTATTATTATTATTATTATTATTATTATTATTATTATTATTATTATTTACTATCATTATGTTAGTTGTTATTATTATTATTTATGGGATCATTGTTATTATTAATGTAATGTATGATATTATAATTATTATTACTAGTAATATCAATTAAAATTTTATTACTATCATGACTAACATTATTATTATTAGTAGTAGTATTATTATCGTAGTTATCATCATTAACATGATTATGAATGTATCAACAACATTCATATAACGAACCTAATAATAAAAGTGATATGATAAATTATGGAAAATAGTTAAAATTATAGGAATACAAGTGCAGTTATGAATACGCTTATGAACACGAAGCTTTTGATAAATCTAATTATTATTATTAACATTGTTACTACTATTATCACAACTATTATCACCATCATTATTATCATAAGTACCATTATTAGTATTATGACAAATATATATATATATATATATATATATATATATATATATATATATATATATATATATTACATAAAAATACATTACAATAATATGAATATTACATATCACTATATATTTGTTATTAAGATGATATTAAATAAACTATATATATAAAAGATATCAATTAATATATAAAATATATTTTTTTTATATCATATATAGACTTTAATATAAATTTTAAATATGTTTTATTGAATGATATAGTTAGTAGTTATATAAAATATACATATTAAACATATTAAATCACATAATATAACAAGTATATTATTAATAATAAAATATATAAACTTGCTCGATTTCAACTATGTGAATTGATAAATACACAAATGTTATAGGTTCGTGGATCCGAGGCCAACCCTGCATTGTTCAATGTCGTCATATGTATTTTCACTACAAAATACATTACTGTGAGTTTCATTATTCCCTTTTTAAATGCTTTCGCAATATATATTTTTGGGACTGAGAATACATGCGCTGTTTTTATAATTGTTTTACGAAATAGACACAAGTAATTGAAACTACATTATATGGTTGAATGATCGAAATCGAATATGCCCCTTTTTATTAAGTCTGGTAATCTAAGAATTAGGGAACAGACACCCTAATTGACTCGAATCCTAAAGATAGATCTATCGGGCCCAACAAGCCCCATCCAAAGTACCGGATGCTTTAGTACTTCGAAATTTATATCATGTCTGATGGAGGATCCCAGAATGATGGGGATATTCTTATATGTATATTGTGAATGTCGGTTACCAGGTGTTCAATCCATATGAATGATATTTTGTCTCTATGCATGGGACGTGTGTTTATGAGAAATGGAAATATGAAATCTTGTGGTCTATTAAAATTATGAAATGATTATTTATGTTAAACTAATGAACTCACCAACCTTTTGGTTGACACTTTAAAGCATGTTTATTCTCAGGTACGAAAGAAATCTTCTGCTGTGCATTAACTCATATTAGAGACATTACTTGGAGTCATTCATGGCATATTTCAAAAGACGTTGCATTCAAGTCGTTGAGTTCATCAATATTATTATTAAGTCAATTATAATTGGATATAATATGAAATGGTATGTCTGCTGTCAACTTTCGACATAATGAAAGTTTGTCTTTTCAAAAACGAATGCAATGTTTGTAAAATGTATCATATAGGGGTCAAGTACCCCGTGATGTAATCAACTGTTGTGAATCGTTTATAATCGATATGGATTTCGTCCGGATAGATTAGGACGGGTCTTGACAGTTGGTATCAGAGCAGTGGTCTTAGTGAACCGGGTCTGCATTAGTGTGTCTAACTGATAAGTCGTTAGGATGCATTAGTGAGTCTGGACTTCGACCGTGTCTGCATGTCAAAAGTTTTGCTTATCATTTTTGTCAGAAATCATTTGTTTATCATCCTTAGTAAACTACCTGCTTATTATTCTTAGTCTAGACACATCTTATTACATTGACTGCATGAATAGTGTATAGAAAAAATTCATATCTTAGCGTATCTGCTAATTCATATCTTAGCGTATCTGTTATTGTTATCGTTACCTGACAGCTTCCGTAAATTCCTCCGTAACTTATGAGATTTTAGTATTACATATGCATATGTAAATTATGTATTGCAGGATACTAATCTACATCCTATAATCTATTTCTTATCAAAAATCCTTCATCTGATAGTACGAGATGAATCCTTCAACTAGTACGAGTCCCTCGGATTTCGACAGCTATACCGATAGTTATCCCGACAGTTATTCCGAATGAATAGTCATCTAAGCTCCGGAAGCAACGTCAGCAGAATGAATCAACCAATCATCCATCCCGAATTCATCTGATGGATTCGTAGTCGACTTAATCAATGGAGACGCGCAGAAGGCGATCCCTTCCACTAACCGAATTCACCTTTTGGCGAAGAACCCGAAGCATTTACCGGCGAACCTGTTCGTAACACCATTTCCACCCTCATTTCTCGAATATCTCGCCACGACTACATCATAACTCAGATTCTAAACCTTATTCATCCACTCGTTTCGACCGACAATCATTCGAGAGTAATACAAGAAGTCAATGAACTTCGCGCTCTAGTAATCAATTTGGAGAATATGGTGCAAAATGTACCAGCTTTAGCAACATCACCGGCACCAACAGTACAATCAATAACAGCACCAGTACCATCAACAATCCATGTTTCAATATCATCATCTGTACTTTGAGTATGATCTTCGTTCTACGTATCGTTCTACCTCATTTATCTTCGTTCTACATGGCGAATATGTAATCTCTAAAGTTTTAGAGATTATTTATTCTAGTTCCAACCGAAAAGCAAATGGGTTTAATATTATATTAACTCATTAAATCCATGAATACATCTGAAGAAAATATATATGTATATATGTTTTCATAAAGATTGTAATTAAAAATTCTCTTGTACAAACTGTTAATGGTGAAAATATTTTAACGGGTAGGTAATACCCGAGGACTATTTAAATTTCACATTAATAAGTTACATTGTACGTTCTTCGAATCTGTTTCAACAGTCATATACTATCCTACTTACATCCACCGATATACAAATCCGTTCACCACAGAATAACCATATTCATCCAATTACATATTTGGATTTTGACCTATCAGAATCCAACAAGTGGCATAATGAAGATATAATGGACACAATAAAAATTGATTGGAAATAGATTAATTAACAATATGAAATTCTATTAAGAATCCACGCTAACAAAATCCTAGCTAACTGTTCCTAGCTAACTGTTAATTCCGTATTACCATTTAATTATCGCAATTTATTTATCGCAGTTTATTTATCGCAATTTACATTCTCGCAATTTTACTTATCGTCATTTAATTTCTGTTATTTATTTTACGCACTTTAAATATCGGGACACGTATACAAGGTTTTGACATATCATATCGACGCATCTATATATATTATTTGGAATCACCATAGACACTCTATATGCAGTAATGATCGAGTTCTCTATACAGAGTTGAGGTTGATTCTCAAATAATATATATACTTTGAGTTGTGATCGAGTCTGAGACATGTACACGGGTCACGATATTTAGTAATTAATTCGAATATTAGATATTAAACTATATATAAATTATTAGACTGTTAACTGTGGACTATCGACTGTGGACTAATAACATTGGACAATTAAAATGAATTAAAAATATTGATTATAATATATGAAACTAAACAATTCTTCAAGTTTTCCACTTGATTTCATCTTAAACTTCATTTGTATCTTGACAATTACAAATCTGCGTTCAAACCTTTCATGATTCTTGAAAACACCTCAATCGATAGATGAATCAACCGCACTTCATCTATGAAAGAAAATATTGACGCATATAGTTATGCACCTGAAAACACTCGGAACCTGAGTAAACGTTAAACACGTATCTGTGTTAAATTTTTTGGCATTGTTATTACCAAAAATAACTTTGCAATTTCTTTTCAAAATTAGTCAATTTTGTCACAGCTCCAACAAGTCAACTTCGATTTTTCGTTCGAAACAACCTTATTATAATCTTGATATATATGCGTGCTCTTTTATTGTTACCAGGGAACCCTTCATATTCCATCATATTACCATCAGTGTTTAATCATCTAAAAACACAATTTTCCTGAAACCATCTTGGATTAATAACCGATGATTCAGATATCATAGTATTAAATGCAGAGGAAACAGAAAAAAATGGTAGATGGTCTAAACGACCAAAAGTTGATGATAAAGAAAGGAGTGTTGGGAACGCTCGATAGAAAATTAGGTATTGAAAAATAGATTGAACTATCTATGAAGGAGACAAAGGACAAATACAAGGACCATACCATATATTCAAAGAATCCAGGTAATTCTGGATCCGATGAAACTTTCAATGAATATCTTGCTCCGTACTCATGTTAAAATCTTGCGGAAAGTCTTTCCCCATCAACCATCGAACTTAGAAATTTCAAAATATCATCATCAATATCTTTGATATTTCTGAGGATATTTTCATAAATATTCTCGTCCGAAATTATATACCTCCTCATGCTTCCTGTGTATCATTATATTGAAAACATTCAATAGAAATTTAGTACTGAAAAGCGGATTATGCGAAACTATGAAGGAAGCCGTGGACAAATCACAAAGAATAAGTTTGACTTCAAAGAATCCAAATGATTCTATTTCTGATGAAGTCTTTAGCAAATACCTTGCTTCCGAATCTAAACCCTTACGGATAAATCTTCTTCATCATCCATCGATATTAGAAATTCCAAGATATCATCGTACCTTTCGTTATAAATATCCTCCATATTTCTGAAGATATTTTCATAACTATTCTTATCTGAAATCATTAATCTCTTCCTGATATCAGTGTTACATCATATAGAAACTGTTAGTTTCTATATTTTGTAAACTTTCGAGCTTAAAATATGAATGTTATTGAAGTAATGTTGGGAACTGATGCATGAAATAGTATAATATAATGACACTTGATCAACGTGATTATATTACAGTAAGTCATGCTGAGTTTCCAAACGGAACGTGATGATTCACAGATCATAACGTCATCATGTGCCATGTTACATAACTCTTTCATCCTATTTAACTCCGGAACAAATCAAGAAAATGTATTCTTGATGGTTCTATATTCCGTGATGTTGATAAATTTGAAAAATCAAGTCGTGCTATCACGTTCCTTCCTACTTATAACATTATAATCATTCGAGACTTTATATCTACAAATTCTGGACCATTAATCGCTTGACTTGAAGTCGGGAAGAGAAAATAAAAGCATAGAGCTTTGAAATATAAGGGAGAATATAAAGCCGATAACAACACATAAATTACAAACCGTGTATATCAATGTTTATCGCAACATAAGAACACGGGAGAATTAAAAACATTATAATCCCGAGGGCGAAGTAGAAGAAAACAGATTCCTCTGGTGGAAGTTGGAAAGGAGAATGATTGTTGCGATAATAAGGATGAGGACAAGGATCAGAACTGGATTAAGCATTTTCAGAATCTTTTGGATGTATGAAACAAGAAGGAAAGTATAGGAAGGGTGAGAATAATGGAACGGAAGAATTTAATTTATAATGGAAATATCAGACAGAGTAATCAAAGCAGATCACCGCATTTAATTCGAGAGATCTTAATTTCCTTATTCGTCGAAGAATCAAATCTTTTTGATTTCGAAAATTTTCTATAAATCCCTTGAATTCCGGAATTCAACCCTGTCTCCGTCAAAAGTTAAGACGAATCCTTATTTTTTTTCCTATTTCAATCTTTTGTGACAGTTTCATTCGTACTCTTCGAATAATCGAATTATTTTTATCCATATTACTCAATGATGATAAAACTCAATTTATCAACTCATATTCGTCATGAAAACATTTTTATTGTTAGCCATGACCACCTCACTCAAATTTTGGTACGAAATTTCTTTAACGGGTAGGTACTGTGATGACCCGGAAATTTCTGACTAAATTTAAACTTAATCTTTATATCTGATCTCGACACGATAAGCAAAGTCTGTAAATGTTGAGTTTGAATTGTTTCATACACTCAGTTAACCTTTGACCAACTCCCGACGATTCACGAACAATTGTGTGTAAATGATTACGTAATTATGTACATATATAAATATAAATAAAAGTTGTATATATATAATAATCTGAATTAATAAAATACACTTTATGGAATTGAGAATGTAAAATGATAAGTAAAATAATTAAGTTACTATTAAAATAAATATATATAATATATATATATATATATATATATATATATATATATATATATATATATATATATATATATAATTTATAATTAGTTGTAATATATAAATAAATGTTATCACATAATATAACATTGTATATTATATTAAATGTAACTACCAAGTATAGTTGTTACAGTATTACATTTAATATTATTAATATTATTAAAACTTATGAAATTGAATACATTTGAGTATTTATAATTACTAATATTATTATTAATATTAGTATTTTTATTATTATTATTATCGGTGTCCTTATTAAAAAAAATATTATTAATATATTTTATTAATAAATTGATATCATTAATTTAATTAATATAACACTTATATAAATACAAATATATTCCTTATATAAATGTAAGACAAATATATTTCGTATATATAGTTATATACAAATAGATAATATAGAATATATATACAAAAGTACAAACACTGATATAAACACATAAATACAGTTATATATGTATAGTAATATAGATAAATGCAAATCTATATATGGATATTGAAGACTTGTTATATATAAATAGATACATACGCGTTTTTTTTATTCACCATCTGATTGATTTTTTTTTACTTGCTTCTATTATTTTTTTTCTGTTACATCCGTGAAGATGTGACTGTGAGCAACCCTACCATAAGACCTCGATCAATTATTTCTTCTGTGGAATCAATCTTTTTGAGCAACTTGATATAAACCATTCGGCTGAATTAAAGGAGCAGATACTTTACATTTTTTTTATTTTTTTTTTCTCTTCTCTTTCAACAAAAACCCATGTCGCTGTAACTTTTATGCAACCCATCGAATTCAAGTCAATCTTCAAAATTCAAGAATGCAATTGTGTTAGTATGTATCTATTAAACCTTTCTGTGAAATTTCCATCTCCAATTCCTCCTAACGAACTATAATTTTGAGGTCAAAGTTTAAAGTTTTAAAAGTCAACAAATGTTCTTCACCTAAATTCGAATTTACTGTTTCAATTTGAGTTAATTTGGTAATTTTTATAGTTTATAGAGAAGATTTGAAACATATTTTGTGTTAAAACTTGTGGCTAAAACTTTCTCAAATTCAACTGCAATATATTTTTTTTTTAAAACCCGTCAGTTGCAACAGCAGTATTGCTGTTTCGTTATTTTTTTTATGCTGTTTACAATTAATATTAATATTTGATTTTATTTATGAGTATTATCTCTGTGAATCAAAAGTCGTTGTATGTTAAGATGAACAACTTGGATTTTATTATTGAACCTGTGAAGAAGGAGGAAGAATGTGAATAGATTATACGGGATATATAATTAACTCATGGAGTTAAAACAGAAAGTTAGTCACAGAGTAATGGTGTAGGGTGTTAGCGGGTTCCGAGAGGTCGGGGGTTCGAGCCCCTGGGAGGACTATATTCTTTTTAGGCCAATTTTATTAAGGTAGTCTCACCTTTTTATTTTTATTATTATTATTATTATTATTATTTACTATCATTATGTTCGTTGTTATTATTATTATTTATGGGATCATTGTTATTATTAATGTAATGTATGATATTATAATTATTATTACTAGTAATATCAATTAAAATTTTATTACTATCATGACTAACATTATTATTATTAGTAGTATTATTATCGTAGTTATCATCATTAACATGATTATGAATGTATCAACAACATTCATATAACGAACCTAATAATAAAAGTGATATGATAAATTATGGAAAATAGTTAAAATTATAGGAATACAAGTGCAGTTATGAATACGCTTATGAACACGAAGCTTTTGATAAATCTAATTATTATTATTAACATTGTTACTACTATTATCACTACTATTATCACCATCATTATTATCATAAGTATCATTATTAGTATTATGATATATATATATATATATATATATATATATATATATATATATATATATATATATATATATATATACATAAAAATACATTACAATAATATGAATATTACATATCACTATATATTTGTTATTAAGATGATATTAAATAAACTATATATATAAAAGATATCAATTAATATATAAAATATATTTTTTTATATCATATATAGACTTTAATATAAATTTTAAATATGTTTTATTGAATGATATAGTTAGTAGTTATATAAAATATACATATTAAACATATTAAATCACATAATATAACAAGTATATTATTAATAATAAAATATATAAACTTGCTCGATTTCAACTATGTGAATTGATAAATACACAAATGTTATAGGTTCGTGGATCCGAGGCCAACCCTGCATTGTTCAATGTCGTCATATGTATTTTCACTACAAAATACATTACTGTGAGTTTCATTATTCCCTTTTTAAATGCTTTCGCAATATATATTTTTGGGACTGAGAATACATGCGCTGTTTTTATAATTGTTTTACGAAATAGACACAAGTAATTGAACCTACATTATATGGTTGAATGATCGAAATCGAATATGCCCTTTTTTATTAAGTCTGGTAATCTAAGAATTAAGGAACAGACACCCTAATTGACGCGAATCCTAAAGATAGATCTATCGGGCCCAACAAGCCCCATCCAAAGTACCGGATGCTTTAGTACTTCGAAATTTATATCATGTCCGATGGAGGATCCCGGAATGATGGGGATATTCTTATATGTATATTGTGAATGTCGGTTACCAGGTGTTCAATCCATATGAATGATATTTTGTCTCTATGCATGGGACGTGTGTTTATGAGAAATGGAAATATGAAATCTTGTGGTCTATTAAAATTATGAAATGATTATTTATGTTAAACTAATGAACTCACCAACCTTTTGGTTGACACTTTAAAGCATGTTTATTCTCAGGTACGAAAGAAATCTTCCGCTGTGCATTAACTCATATTAGAGACATTACTTGGAGTCATTCATGGCATATTTCAAAAGACGTTGCATTCAAGTCGTTGAGTTCATCAATATTTTTATTAAGTCAATTATAGTTGGATATAATATGAAATGGTATGTCTGCTGTCAACTTTCGACGTAATGAAAGTTTGTCTTTTCAAAAACGAATGCAATGTTTGTAAAATGTATCATATAGGGGTCAAGTACCCCGCGAAGTAATCAACTGTTGTGAATTGTTTATAATCGATATGGATTTTGTCCGGATGGATTAGGACGGGTCTTGACATCACCTTCTTCTTGTCTCCAATGATTGAGGAGGCTACGAACCCATCCCCAATTAATCCAGAATAGATGATGGCTTATTAGTTGATCTATTCCGGTCACACTACTTTCGGAGCTGGAGTGGGATTCCATTTTGGAATCCGAGGAACTTGAATTAATGATGAATTCCATTTCGTACGATTGAATAAAGGATTTTTCGATATAAAAATGATTTTTCGACTTATCGGGTGGTATTCTATTTACATAGGATATCTATATATATAGATCAAAAGATTTCGTAGATTACGGAGGAATTTACGGAATATATCAGGCAAAGTTTAAAGTAACAGATACGATAAGATATGATTTAGCAAATACGCTAAGATATGAATTTTGTCTATACACTACTCATGCAATTAATGTAGCAAGACGTGTCTAGACTAATAATGATAAGTAGGTAATTTCCTAAGGATGATAAGTAGATGATTTCCGACTAGAAATGATAAGCAAAACTTTTGACATGCAGACACGGTCGAAGTCCAGACTCACTAATGCACCCCAATGACTTATTAGTTAAACACACTAATGCAGACCTGGTTCGCTAAGACCACCGCTCTGATACCACATGTAAAGACCCGTCCTAATCCATAAGAACGAATACAATAACATATGATTACATCGCGAGGTATTTGACCTCTATATGATACATTTTATAAATATTGCATTCGTTTTAAAAGACAATCTTTCATTACATCGAAAGTTGACAGGCATGCATACCATTTCATAATATCCATCTATAAATGATCTAATCTGTCATTTACTTAATCATAATCTTTACTGGACTCAACGACTTGAATGCAACGTCTTTAGAAATATGCCATGAATGATTCCAAGTAATATCTTTAAAATGAGCTAATGCACAGCGAAAGATTTCTTTAATACCTGAGAATAAACATGCTTTAAAGTGTCAACCAAAAGGTTGGTGAGTTCAATAGTTTATCATAATCATTCATTTCCATCATTTTAATAGACCACAAGAATTTCTTTTCTATTTCTCATAAATATACGTCCCATGCATAGAGACAAAATCATTCATATGGATTGAACACCTGGTAACCGACATTAACAAGATGCATATAAGAATATCCCCATCATTCCGGGACATCCATCAGACATGATATAAAAACTCGAAGTACTAAATCATCCGGTACTTTGGATGGGGTTTGTTAGGCCCGACAGATCTATCTTTAGGATTCGCGTCAATTAGGGGTGAACTAATTCTCAAAATTAGTGATGTTCCCTAATTCTTAGGCTACCAAGCAAAAGGGGCATATTCGACTTCGATCATTCAACCATATAATGTAGTTTCTATTACTTGTGTCTATTTCGTAAAACATTTATAAAAATTCGCATGCATTCTCAGCCCGAAAATATAAAGGGTAAAAAGGAAAATGAAACTCACCATACTGTATTTCATAGTAAAAATACATATAACGTAATTGAACAAGTGCAAGGTTGGCCTCGGATTCACGAACCTAAATTAATTATATATATGTGTGTTGGTCAATATTTGTCTAACAAATTAGGTCAAGTCATAGTGTATCTCAATCCTAATGCTCGAGACTAATATGCAAAGCTCAACAAAAGTCAATTTGACTCAAAATGATTTCCAAAATCTATACATGATTAATATATAGTTTAAATATCGTCGTTTTATATTTTTAAATATTTTTAAAAGATCTATTAGAGTAAATAATATAATTAATTTATTAATAATAAAATTTTATATAAAATATACTTTTATATATCTTAAGTAATAAAATTTATAAAGTTCATTTAACATCATAAAAATAATATGATAGGTAGTATTAATGTAATTATGTTACACGTAGTAAAACATCTTTGTATTACATATTTAATTGATAAAATAATATCGATAATAATAATAGTAAGTAAAAGTTATATTATTTTGTAATAATAATAATTATTATTCTATTAATAATAATAACAATATTTATATTTGTTAAAATGATATTATGATAAAATGGTAATTCATATAAATAAAAATAATGAAATTTTATATTAACAATGATATTCTTATTAAAATAATAATTTTATAAAAATGATAGTTTTAATATTAATAATACTTTTAATAATAATAGTGATAAAAATAATGAAAAACGATAATTTTATCTAAATCAATATCTTAAAATAATTTAAATATCATCATGATACTCATACTCATTATTTCCTAATCGGTTTGTTAATAGCTTTTAATCGTCTTTTATATCGCGTTCGTGTTAATGATAATAATAGTAATTATAATAATTAGGTGTTACTAATATTAATTTGTAATTATAATAATACTAATGATAATAGATATTATGATAATGATAATACTAATTATAACTTTAACGATAATAACGATAGTAATAATAACAATTTTTAATGATATTACTTTTTATTGATAATGATAATAATAATAATAATAATAATAATAATAATAATAATAATAATAATAATAATAATAATAATAATAATAATAATAATAATAATAATAATAATAATAATAATAATAATAATAATAATAATAATAATAATAATAATAATAATTAGATAAGAACTATAACGACGATAATAACGACGATAATAATAATCATTTTTAATAATAATACCAAATTTCAATTGACTATAACTTCAAATCCGTTCATCGAAACCATTCGATATCTAAATTAAAAGTTCTTAATTTATCGCTAGCTTTCCAACAACATGCATATATTATACCTTATCTCAACCGCATATATAACTAATTCAGGGATTCAACATAACCTAACAAAAGGCAATATCAAAAGTACAAACATGCATAATCCTATATACTCGAGCACTAGTCATGGATACACTATTAGTATGTAAAAATTAAATTATGAGTGCTTACGTATCAATATTGAGATTCAATATTGCAGGAAAGGTACGTAGACGCAACGGAGATGATAAACACTAGTTTGACCTCACGAGCATACCCTCGAACATTACCCATCACCTCCATAGTTATAACCCATAATTTCCTTAGCCCTATCCTACTCGAAAAAACTCATTTTTGAAATCACGTGGGAAGAACCTCGTCGTAGTATTTTATGTATAATACATAATAATAATAACACTTAATACTCCTAATAATAATAATATGATTAATAATAATAATAATAATATAAATAATAATTAAAACAGAGGGAGTAATATATCGGTGTATATGTGTGTGTGTGTGTGTACCCTGAATCGTCGAGACTTTATAGATCATTTCAGGATTTTCACCCCATGCGACCGCATGGGTTTATAGTGACAAAGTCATGCGATCGCATGAACATGGGTACCAGCTCACATCGCATTATAACTCCTGCCGACACTCGATATATATTATTATATATATATAATATATTTAATTTATATAATTACTTATATATTATATTATATTTACATTCATGGTAAAAATGTAATTTCTACTCAAATAACATGTACGTTGTCACTCGACTCATGTACCACTTTCGGTTTTTCAGACGACGTTTCATACGCTGAGATTAATATTATTATTATTATAATTACTTATATAATTATTATTATTATTATTATCAAGATTAATATTATTATTATTATTATTATTGGTGTTATTATTAGTATTTATACATAAAATAGTACGACGGAGTACTGTTCGAGTAATTTTCAAAACTAGTTTGCGAGTAGGATAGGGCTAAGGAAATTATGGGTTATAGCTATGGAGGTTATGGGTATGGATCAGGTGTATGCTCGGGAGGTCAATTTAGTGTTTATCATCTCCATTGCTCCTACGTACCTTTCCTGCAATATTGAATCTCAATAATGATACTTGAGTACTCATAATTTAATTTTTACATACTAATAGTGTATCCCTGACTAGTGCTCGGGTATATAGGATTATGCATGCTTGTACTTTTGATATTGCCATTAGACAGGATATGTTGAATTTTGAATTAGTTACATATGCGGTTGAGATAAGGTATAAGATATGCATGTCGTTGGAAAGCTAACGAAAAATTAAGAACTTTTCATTTAGATATCGAATGGTTTCGATGAACGGATTAGAAGTTATAGTCAATTGAATCTTTGTAATATTATTAAAAATGATTATTATTATCGTCGTTATTATCGTCGTTATAATTTTTATCTTATTATTATTATTATTATTATTATTATTATTATAATTATTATTATTATTATCAGTATCATTATCATTATCAATAAAAAGTATTATCATTAAAAAAAATTATTATTTTTATTATTATTACTATCGTTATTATCGTTAAAGTTATAATTAAGTATTCTCATTAATATTATCATAATATTTATAATTAAAAACTAATATTAGTAACACCTAATTATTATGATTACTAGTATTACCATTAATATGAACGCGATATAAAAGACGATTTAAAAGCTATTAAATGAATCGATTAGGAAATAATGAGTATGAGTATCATGATAAAATTAAAATATTGTAAGATATTGATTTAGATAAAATTATCGTTCTTATTATTTTTATCATTACTATTATTATTTAAAGTATCGTTAGTATTAAAACTATCATTTTAACAAAAATTATTATTTTAATAGAAATGTCATTGTTATTATAAAATATCGTTATTATTATCATTTTAAATAGAATTATTATTTTAAAGTTAATATTAAAAAGTATCGTAAATATTAAAGTTATCATAATTAGAATTATCATCATAATGTCATTTTTAATGATATTTTTATTAATAGAATAATAATTATTATTATTACAAAATAATACAACTTTTACTTATTATTATTATCAATGTTATTTTATCAAAAAATATGTGATACAAAGATATTTTACTACGTGTAATATAATTACATTAATAATACCTATTATATTATTTTTATGATATTAAATGAACTTTAAAATTTCATTATTTAAGATATATAAAAGTATATTTTATTATATAATTTTAATATAAATTTTATTTATTAATAAATGAATTATATTATTTACTCCAATAAATCTATTAAAAAATTTAAAAATATAAAACGACGATATTTAAACTATATGATAATCATGTATAAATTTTGGAAATCATTTTGAGTCAAATTGACTTTTGTTGACTTCTGCATATTAGTCTCGAGCATTAGAATTGTGGTACACTATGACATAACCTAAATTGTTAGACAAATATTGACCAACATATAAATATATATAATTAATATAGGTTCGTGAATCCGAGGCCAACCTTACACTTGTTCAATGACGCTATATGTATTTTTGCTACGAAATACAATAGGTGACTTTCATTTGCCTTTTTACCCTTTACATTTTTGGGCTGAGAATACATGCGAAATTTTTATAAATGTTTGACGAAATAGACACAAGTAATTGAAACTACATTCTATGGTTGAATGATCGAAATCGAATATGCCCCTTTTAGCTTGGTAGCCTAAGAATTAGGGAACTGACCCCTAATTGACGCGAATCCTAAAGGTAGATCTATGGGAACTAACAACCCCCATTCTGGAATTTAGAATGCTTTAGTACTTCGAGTTTATCATGTCCGATGGGTGTCCCGGAATGATGGGGATATTCTATATGCATCATGTTAAGGTCGGTTACCAGGTGTTCACCATATGAATGATTTTTATCTCTATGCAGTTTGCGAAATGCCTGATATGAGATGTATATTTATGGAAAAATTGAAATCTTTTGGTCTATTAAAATTATGGAAATGATTGATTACGATAAACTAATGAACTCACCAACCTTTTGGTTGACACTTTAAAGCATGTTTATTCACAGGTGTTAAAGAAATCTTCCGCTATGCATTATCTCATTTTAAAGATATTACTTGGAGTCATTCATGACATATTTCGAAAGACGTTGCATTCGAGTCATTGAGTTCATCAAGATTATTATTAAGTTAATTATAGTTGGATAGTGGATATTATGAAATGGTATGCATGCCTGATGATGATGATCTCGTGTTGATGAAGGGAAGAAGAAGAAGAGATAAATCAAAAACTTACACTTTTTAGAGTGAGTAAGGCTAGAGAGAGAATTAGAGAGTAAGTGTGTGTAAATTGCAAATGAGATCAAGTGTGAAATGAGTGAAATAAGGCTTGTATTTATAGGTGGTGAGGAGTGGTGGGGTGGTTTAGGCCGTGGGTATAGGGAGGGGACAAGGTGGACACCTTTTTGCTTTTTGGTTAATGGTTGTCTAAAGTTAGTGCTTATGTTAGGATCCCATGCAACATTAAGGATAATGCTTAACAAAAATGCTAGTATGTTCCCTCTAATAAATGGGCATTTGTCTTTCATTAATATGGGTCACTAACTTATTTAAATTGGGCTTATTAAATAGTCCACTAGCTAGTGTAGGGTGGGCTAAAATCCAACAAGGTAAAAGTTCAACAAGACTAACTAGTGTGCTCTAGTAAATTACTAAGCGTAATTAAGCATCCAAAAACCCAAGTAATTGTTATCATAAAATAACAATTAGTATTTCGTAGTCGTAATATTCCGGTTACGACAAAAGTCAAACGTGTACACAGTACGCAGTTCGTTCTAAACGTCAAGTGACATTAACGATCATAAAAGCTTTCGGGGTTCAAGTTAAGTAACCTGCGTACTTAAAGGAACATTTTAATACATAAATGAAAGTAATCTATATGTAGGAAGTTCCCAGAGTATAGTATAACTCAGTACGCACAAATACGCAGTTTCGTGAAAGCACAAAGCACAAAAGCAAGTCGAAAAAGTCGGGTCGTTACATTACCCACATGTTAATAAAAATTTCGTCCCGAAATTTTAAGCTGAGGTAGACGGTAGAGTTGTGAAGAGGTGAGGATACTTCTGCTTCATCTGATCCTTTCGCTCCCAAGTAAACTCAGGTCCTCGTTTTGCATTCCATCGGACTCGGAAGATCGGAATCTTGTTGTGTTTTTAGGTCTTGACCTCACGGTCCATAATTTCGACAGGTTCTTCCACGAAATGGAGTTTGTCAACAATCGTAAGCTCCTCGAGAGGTATGACGAGTTCTGGTTCAGCAAGACATTTCTTCAGATTCGACACGTGAAAATTGGGATGAACTGCGCTCAATTGAGTCGGAAGATCCAAAAGGTAAGCAACAGGTCCAATACGCTCCAAGACTTCAAAAGGACCAATGTATCGCGGATTCAACTTCCCACACTTCCTGAAATGGATTACACCTTTCCAAGGTGCGACTTTCAACATAGCGCGGTCGCCAATTTGAAATTCGCGATCTCCACGTTTAAGGTTGGCATAGCTCTTCTGACAATCACGGGCCGTCTTAAGCCTCGCTTTAATTTAGACAATCTTCTCGGTGGTTTCATGGATGAGTTCGGGATCGGTGAATTGTTTTTCACCTACCTCGGCCCAAAAAATAGGAGAATAACACTTGCGGCTATACAATGCTTCGAAAGGTGCGGCATTAATGCTTGCATGATAACTATTGTTGTAAGAGAATTCGGCTAGCGGTAAATGCTTCTCCCAGGTTTTTCCGAAATCTATAACACAAGCACGCAGCATGTCTACTAAGGTCTGAATCGTGCGCTCGCTCTGTCCGTCGATCTGCGGGTGATATGCGGTACTCATGTCGAGACGTGTTCCCAAGGCTTCTTGTAAAGAACGCCAAAATCTAGAAGCAAAACGGGTATCGCGATCTGAGATAATCGATAAGGGTACACCGTGTCGAGATACAACTTCCTTTATGTATAATTACGCCAGTTTCTCCATCGTATCAGTTTCCTTCATGGCTAGGAAGTGAGCAGATTTGGTAAAACAGTTAACGATAACCCAGATGGTATCATAACCTCCTACCATCTTCGGTAGCTTCATGATGAAATCCATTGTTATTCCTTCTCACTTACATTGCGGGATTTGGGGTTGTTGGAGTAATCCAGACGGCTTCTGATGTTCGACTTTGATCTTAGAACAAGTTAAACACTTTCCAACATAAGCTGCAACATCCCTTTTGAGGTTCGGCCACCAATATTGAACCTTGAGGTCGTGGTACATCTTACCAGCTCCTGGATGAATCGAATACCTTGACTTGTGGGCTTCGTCTAGAATAAGGCTCCGTAAATCCCCATAACTAGGCACCTAGATTCTTCCGGCAAAGTTTCAGAGTCCAGTCTCCTTAACCTCGAATCGAAAAACGAGAATGTTCAAGTGCTCTTGAGAAATATTCTCCTCCTTGAGAGCCTCATCTTGAGCTATGCGGATCTGGTTATTGAGATTTGTCTGAATGGTGATGTCCAAGGCACGGACATGAAGTTGTACTGTTCTCTCCTTTCAGCTCAAGGCATCAGCTACAACATTTGCCTTGCCAGGGTGGTAACGAAGTTCACAATCATAGTCGTTCAACGTATCAATCCATCGACGATGTCTCATATTCACCTGCTTCTGGTTGAATATGTGTTGGAGGCTTTTGTGATCGGTGAAGATAGTACTCTTGGTTCCATAAAGATAGTGTCTCCACAGTTTGAGTGCGAAGACAACAGCTCCAAGTTCAAGATCGTGAGTAGTGTAGTTTCGCTCGTGAATCGTCAGTTGTCGGGAAGCGTAAGAAATAACCTTCTTCGGTTGCATTAATACATAACCAAATCCATGTTTAGAGGCGTCGCAGTACACAACGAAGTCATCACTGCCTTCAAGAAGTGATAAGATAGGTGCGGAGGTCAACTTCTACTTCAGGGTTTGAAATGCTGACTCTTGCTCGGTTTCTCAAATGAACTTCTTCCCCTTATGAGTTAATGCAGTCAAAGGACGCGAAATCAGAGAGAAACCTTCAATAAATCCTCAGTAATAACATACGAGACCTAGAAATTGGCGGATATGAGTCGGAGTAGTGGGGGTTTCCCACTTGCTGATAGCTTCGATCTTTGCGGGATCGACTTTGATACCCTGGTCGCTCACGATATGACAGAGAAATTGAACTTCCTTCAACCAAAATTCGCACTTGGAAAATTTGGCATAAAGTTGCTCTTATCTCAAGAGTTCTAGCATGAGTCGAAGATGTTGCTCATGTTCTTCTTTACTTTTGGAATAGATAAGGATATCATCTATGAAGACGATAATGAACTTGTCCAGATATGGCTTGCATACACGATTCATGAGATCCATAAACACAGCAGGTGCGTTAGTTAAACTGAATGGCATCAAAAGAAATTCATAATGTCCATAACGGGTTATGAAAGCAGTCTTCATCACATTGCTCTCCTTCACCCTCAACTGGTGATAACCTGATCGTAGATCAATCTTGGAGTAAACACTGCATCCTTGCAGCTGAACGAAAAGATCGTCAATTCTAGGAAGAGGATACCGATTCTTGATCGTCAAATTGTTCAGTTCATGATAATCGATACACATGCGGAAAGATCTGTCCTTCTTCGTCACGAATAAAATAGGTGCGCCCCAAGGTGATGAACTCGGTTGGATAAATCCACGGTCTAGTAGTTCCTGCAGTTGACTCTACAACTCTTGCAGTTCAGAAGGTGCTAGTCAATAAGGTGCGCGGGCTAGAGGTGCTCCTGGTACTAGATCGATATGAAATTCCACTGATCTCGGTAGTGGTAATCCAGGAAACTCTTCTGGAAAGACGTCGGGAAATTCGTTCACAATTCGCACATCATCCACGCTCTTCTCTTCAACTTCTAGCTTCTTTACATGTGCCAGAATAGCAAAACGTCCCTTCTTCATAACCTTTTGTGCCTTCAAGCAACTAATAAGGTTCAACTTCGGACTACATCTATCTCCGTAAACAATCAGAGGCTCACCATCTTCGTGTGGTATACGGAGAATCTTCTCACCATAGATAACTTCGGCTCTTGCCTTGGGCTACCAGTCTATACCGGAAATCACATCAAAGCTTCCCAACTTGATAGGTATCAATTCAATCTCGAAATCTACACCAGCTAAGTTTATTATACCTCCTCGGCCAATTTGGTCAACTTTCTCAAGTTTTCCATTGGCTACCTCAACAAGCATACTCTCCTCCAAAGGTACTAACGACCAATCTATCTTAGAGTAAAAGTGTCTATCTACATAACTCCTATCGGCACCAGTATCAAACAAGACATAAGCTAATAGATTGTTGATAGTGAATGTACCTGTAACCAAGTCAGGATCCTCACGGGCATCTCGGGCGTTCATGTTGAAGACTCTTCTACGTGATGGCCCGCCATCCTTCTTTTAGTTCGGACATTCATTTTTGAAGTGGCCCTGCTGGCCGCACTCAAAGCACTTCCTGGGTCCAATCGGGCTTGTCCTCACAGCTGGGGCGGTGATCTTACGATCCTTGCCGATGTGTCCAGTCCTCTTACCCTTTTCACAGACCACATTGCAGTACCCAGTATGATGCTTATAGTATCTCTTGCATTGCAGAAGGCTATTCTTGTAGTTAGGGTTCGAGCTAGGGTTCGGATTCGGGTTCCTCCAATAGTTATTCACTTTGAAATTCTCATACCTCTTAGTTGGATTCTGGTCAAAAACTTTTCCCTTGCTTTTGTCCCACTTACGCTTCCCATTACTAGCTCTCGATTCTGATTTCGCCTTTTCTGGCTCTTGGCAGGTAATTTGACTCATCAGGGTGTGCGCCATACGCATAGCTTCTGGGACATTCGCTGGTTTAGATGAAGTGACATTTCCTTGAATGTCCTTGGGAAGTCCCCATAAATATCATCCCATTCGCTTAAATTCAGGAGTAACCATCGTGGGGCACATCAAAAGCTAACTCCAAGTACCTTTGGTTATAGCCATCAAGATCAGTCCCTTCAACTTTCAGTTCCCAAAACTCCGCTTCCATCTTCTGAATTTCAGTTCGGGGGCAATACTCCTCGATCATAGCACTCTTCAACTCCTCCCATGGTGTAGCATAAGCCTAGTCAATTCCCTTGGCCTGGGCGAGTGTGTTTCACTAAGTTAAAGTGCCATCCGACAAAGTGCAAGATGCAAACTTAGTCTTATTCCCCTCGGAGTAGTTACTCACACGGAACACAGATTTCAACTTCTCAAACCATCTCATCAGCCCAACTGGCCCTTCTGTACCACTAAAATTATGGGGCTTGCAGCTCTGGATTTCCTTATAGGTACACCCATTCTGAACAGCTAGGTTATCCGGTGGAGCTGGAGCAGGGTTGGCATTTGCCATAGCTGCGGCTAATCGAGCAGCTATATTCTCCTCAATCTGAGCTGTTATGGGCAAGTCCCTTGGAACTCTTCCATTCACCATTGATCTTCTAAATAAAAATTTCGACTTATGTCAAAATTCCGCATTCAACAATTCATAATGCTACATCATAAGGTAATCAATCGGGAAACATCAAAATACACATTAACTAAGCATGACTAACGAGTTACAGATTGCACGAAAACCATCAGGTAATAACTTAAATAGAACACCGAATAATAATTAAACAACATTAAGTTCCATTCATTAATAAGAAAGTTGCATACATCTTCATAAGGTTCGTACAATACATGAGTAAAACATGAAACTACCAACGAGATTACATAATGAAATCTAATACAAAAGCCCTATGGTGAAGGTGGGTAAATGATGTCCATCAGGTGGGACATCTGATCCTCGAGCTCAGTTACCCGAGCACCGAGGGCATGCACTTCCCTCGTCAGTTACTCGACGACGGGGGATGCTGGTAGGGCAAGTGGTGCAGATGGTGCGGATGGTGCAGGTGGTGCAGATGTAGACGGCACAGTACGGGTGGTCTTACGTACGAAAGGATCGGCAGGATACGGTACGACCCTCTTACGGGCTGTGACCCTAACCACCTGTCCATGTCGATCGACGAACGGTCTTTCTTCGTTAATCCCTAGGATAACGGTAACATCAAAACAATACCGCTTCTTCGGCGGGGTAGAGGGCGGCTGCACGGGCTCCTCCTCAGGGTCCTCCTCAGAATCCTCCTCGGGATCCTCCTCGCTGGAGTCTTCGGGTGATGAATCGTCTGAATCATCTGAGGGTGGATGTGCCTGGCCGGTGGTCATAAGTCGATATCTGAAAGGTGGAATCGGTACAACACGTCCATCATCGGTGCGTCTAGCCCAATGTCCATGCTCGTTACGGAAAGGACCGTCTCCATTTCCCCCAGGAATTACAGCATCACCGGAGTGGTGCTGGAATCATCTCGGGATCCTCGTCTCCGTCTGAGATGTCCATCAGGTCAAGCACGAGTCCACTAGAAGGTGAATCTCCAGAGTCGTCGAAGGGTAGCGGTGAGTCAGCAGCAATAGTAGGCGAGGCAACAGTCGTCTCTGAGTCACTCTCAAAGTCAAAGGTCATGGGCAGCATGTCTGTCATCTGAACAAGGAAAAAAAATAACTTTTTACATGTCAGTAAGACATATAGCAAGCATGTAATCAGGCACTACAGCAACCTAGATCATCTACGGTAGTACATAGCATGGCAATAACAACAGTACTAAACAAAGTAACATGCAATCGAAAGCAGACAGTAGCATGCAGCAGTTTCGCAGAAACAGGTAAACAAGCAAGTTGTAGATTAGTCCTATTAGTGAATCCTACTCGGTCTGGTCTAGACTCAATAATGCAACCTAATTCCCTACAACCAATGCTCTGATACCAAATGTGACGTCCCGTACAAAACCATCATGTACGATTCGTCAACAACAGGATCTTTACACGGTCAAATACTACATGCTGTTTGAAAACCAGTTTTGCATTCATAAAAAGATAGCGTTTACAAAAGATAACGTGATACAAAGGTCGTTACAAAGTCACTATTTGAAAATAACATAAGTTACAAATGAAAGATAAAAGTTCCATGATTGAGACATCTCCAAGTAATGCAGCGGAAATCTAACACAACAGGTCCATAACAGCAAGTCTATAACACCAAGACAGCAAGTCTAACAGCAGAAGCAACATCGTCTAAGCACCTGAGAAATACACGCTTAAAAGTCAACACGAATGTTGGTGAGCTATAGTTTGTAATCAGTAAAGTAATGTAGACCACGAGTTATCGTATTCAAAACAGTATGAAAAGTATATGCTTATCCGTGAGCACCCGGTAACTGACTTAACGTAATAGTAATACCCCCTAAAAGTACACTTGGCGAGTGCGTATGTCCTCGAAGTATCAAACACCCGTTAAATTCTAGCGCGACTAGCCCGAGTGGGGATGTCAAACCCTATGGATCCATATCTAATATTCACGTTCACCGGTTCAAAACCAATGATTAAACGTTACCGTGCTAAGGGGAATCTTTATGCCGTTATATAACCCACACATATGTAAAGTTTAAGTACTCGTGTCAAGTAAATAAACATAAAAAGCGCATGTATTCTCAGTCCCAAAAATAGTATAAGTAAAAAGGGAAGCTATAACTCACAGTGAATAAGCAGTAAAAGTCGATACGAAACGTATGCAGGTAGTAAGTCAGTTCGAAAGGTCGTCAACCAAAGTCAAAGGTCACTAGGTTAGTATGTTGTCCCAAAAGGTTAAAAGTGAATAAATTAAGTTTAAGTGTCATCATTGACATCATCATTATCATCATCATTCATCAATACTAAGGTAAGTTTAACAAGAATAGAGATCGAAACAAAAGGCTGACTTCGGACAGCTGTTACGACCTCTATAAAAATCAAAAAGACGCGTAGTAAGTGGCTATGGCTCCGTATGTGAGTCCTCTTACCAGTGACCAATTTTTAGAACCTAAATCGTCTTCGTTTGACCGTGGCGACGGTTTAAGTGTGAGTAGGTCAGAAATTTCAGCACAACGTTACAAGGGCGCAGTGACTTTCGGAAGACCATAAATCCTAAACCTTATATCGGATTAAGTCGAGGCCTAAACGAAAATTCATCTACTCGAAACGAATTATCTGAAAATTAATTTTCCAGAAGAACAAGAGTTTTATGAGACCCCGAAAAATAGTAAACAAATGCTCCGGTGAGGTTCTTGGTGCTTGATTGTCATCACGGTTCTCATCCTTGATGCTTGTAAGCTTCAAGTGTACAACTCTTTAATGTTTTAGCATCACTTTGACCAAGGTTCAACCATAAACACACAACTAAAAGCAAAATCTATCATTTTACAAGTTTTGAACATCAAGATTGCCTCTTTATTGCATGGATCCAATAAAGCTTCAACCTTTGTCCATTTTACACAAGTCCATGCATCTATATCATATGTGATGATGAAGACTTGATCTTTATCATCACAAAAAACACAAAAAGGTTCCAAGTAAGTGAGATCTACAATAATAACTTAGATCTCAAGTATTAAGAAAACCCTAAGCTAGAAAGCTTGGATCATTACAAGATTAATGAGACCATAAGCTAGAAAGCTAAGATCTTTAACAAAATAATGAAAGTAATGAGACCATAAGCTAAAAATCTAAGATCTTTAATATAATAATGAAACTCTAAGCTAAAAAGCTTGGATCTTTAGTGTTCTTGAAGCATAAAGCTTGGATCTTTAAGATACATGAAGATTACAAACACAAGTTTGAATCTTTATAACAAAATACCAAGATTAAAGCTAAAAAAATTTAGATCTACAAAAATAAGTGAAGATTCAAAGCTAGAAAGCTTGAATCATCCATGTATTTTGATGGATTCAAACCAAGTTTGAATCTTTAAGATATAACAAGATCAAAAGCTAAAAGCTAGATCCATAAAATGATGATGATGATGTCGTGTGGAAGAAGGGAAGAAGAAGAAGAAATAAATCAAAAACTTACACTTTTTAGAGTAAGAAAGGCTAGAGAGAGAATTAGAGAGTAAGTGTGTGTAAATTGCAAATGAGATCAAGTGTGAAATGAGTGAAATAAGGCTTGTATTTATATGTGATGAGGAGGTGGTGGTGTGGTTTAGGCTGTGGGTATAGGGAGGGAAAAAGAGGGACACCTTTTTGCTTTTTGGTTAATGGTTGTCTAAAGTTGGTGCTTATGTTAGGATCCCATGCAACATTAAGGATAATGCTTAACAAAAATGCTAGTATGTTCCCTCTAATAAATGGGCATTTGTCTTTCATTAATATGAGTCACTAACTTATTTAAATTGGGCTTATTAAATAGTCCACTAGCTAGTGTAGAGTGGGCTAAAGTCCAACAAGGTAGAAAGTCCAACACGACTAACTAGTGTGCTCTAGCAAATTACTAAGCGTAATTAAGCATCCAAAAACCCAAGTAATTGTTATCATAAAATAACAATTAGTATTTCGTAGTCGTAATATTCTGGTTACGACAAAAGTCAAACGTGTACACAGTACGCAGTTCGTTCTAAACGTCAAGCGACACTAACGGTCATAAAGGCTTCCGGGGTTCAAGTTAAGTAACCTACGTACTTAAAGGAACATTTTAATATATAAACGATAGTAATCCATATGTAGGAAGTTCCCATAGTATAGTATAGCTCAGTACGCACAAATACGCAGTTTCGTGAAAGCACAAAAGCAAGTCGAAAAAGTCAGGTCGTTACATTGCGCTTCCAGTTTTTCCTTCCTAAGCCTACCTGGGAAAGGTATGCGGGCTCGCAGAATAATTTCCGGAGCTTTAGGAGAGATAGGTTCCGGTGGATTGACAACTGGGTCAATTGGCACAGGTTCCGTATCGGAAAAATCTTGTATGGGTATGTTAACAGTTGTTTCCTTCCCACCTCTAATGACTATTAGGGCATCAGACTCACTACACTCTGTTTCAACTTTAGTGGTTAATTGTTTAAGCGAAAGCTGAAAATTGGTTATTAATTCTTCAAAAGTCTTTATCAAAGTATCAAACTTATTTTTGCATTCTATGACTTGAAGGTTTATCATGTACTACTTTTTCATAAATTCAACTAAAGTTTCCTTAGAGTTGAGAATGGTTTGGTGTAGTGGGAAAATTATATTAGAGTTCGAGCTATTCTGCTATTTATATGCCCATCTAGGGTAAGGATACCTTAGATTGGTTCTAGTAGCATCGGGACTTTTAGGAATTGGTAAACTTTGAAGAGTGAGGGTAAGATCTTGTAACTTGGTTTCTAGCATTTTTATCGTATGAGCGAAGACGTCATCCTTCTCATCAGCTTCATTGCTCCAATCTTCCTGTTGTGTAGCCAGATCGACAACGGAGAGGCAGGATCCTTTTGGTTCCAATATAATTGGAGACTGTTCAGAAAATCCAACAACTAAGTCCGTGTATAATTGTCTTTCTTAGACACCACCAAACAATACTTTCGTCTGTTTAAAATCTTTTTCAATCGAAATGTTCAATTCCCGGGCAGCGGCATTAAAAACTTGTTCTCTTTATAATATGACCGAAATGGACGGTTTTATTCGTACAGTGTCGTTGGGCCACAAGGCGTCAGGGTCAGCTTAATCAAGAGGGAGAACAGTGGGGTATTTTGCGGGGCCTAAATTTACTTTTAACTTTCTAAGGTAGAAGTTTTAAGTTATGCTAGGGTCGTACTTTTGAATGGTTTAATGAATTGAAGATCAAGTGCATAATTGTCTCTGGTTAAATTACCTAGATAAAGGATAGTAGTTGGTTGTAAGCTAATAATCTTAATTTCAGAAAAGTAAAGAAAGTGGAAGGATATTCGGAGTATGCACATCAGGGAAATGTTGACCAAGATATCAGTTTGGGCTAGGGAAAGGTAATTATGTTTATATTAAAGCTAAGATTAGAATGGTGTAGATCTGGTTGGATGAGCCAATTACACATACCTACTTATCTCTAGACTCTCAGAGTTCTCGTTGAGTAGTGAAAAGTATGTCACTTGGTTATATAATTGAAAGGTAACTCTACCTCGAAGTTTATCCTCAGTAAAGCACTAGTTTTATTAGTGAGTTGAGTTCTAATCCTAACCCTCATTATCAGTTTAGTTAACTGAATAACAACGTGTCGTGTTGATTGAGCATTAATCATAAACAGAAGGAGTCCGTCGGGTTAAGTTGACAAAACCTTAATTGAAAACTAACAATCATTTCATCATACTAATGAGATCTAAACATTATACAGCATTACAATTGATATACTGAAAGTAAAGCTGATAGAAACCTGATAGATACCTAAACAGTTGATATTACTTAATCCTAATGCAACAATCAAACAAGAACATGTGTAGGTCATATAGTCAAGGCACTAACTAGATCTTAACAGCTCCTAAGAGGTCTCTTCGAAACAGTCAATAGGTATACTAGGTCATTCATGTCTCAATTCCTAAGTCTCGTGTCCTAAAAGCGCATTAGATGCCTCTCGGGACCTCCGGCCATACCGAGTTCATAGAATCTTTAGATACAGGGGTCTTAATCCTATGGAGTAGCTAAGTTCATATAGGTAGATAAGTCCTGATCACAACCTAGTTTGGTCAATCCTTAAGATACTAGCATACAAATCTATCGGAATTACAAGTTCAGCATAACAACGATAACCGTACTAATTTAACATAACTACGCTAACCCAAACTTTTATCATGGCAACATACAGATTAATTGAGCTAACATGGTAATATCAGAATGCATTATTAAACAAAAATGGTAACAATACATATTTAATTAAAAAGATAAGCCTTTCAGATAAAAACCTAAAAAGGATGAATAAATCTGCCCGAGATCGCAGGGACTCGCCGGGATATCCTCCAGAAAATAAAAGCTAAGCTAGCTACTACTTAAAACTAACTAAAAAGCTTGAAAATATAATTTGAAGTACAAATTGAGTGTGTGTAAAAATGAATGGAAGAGGTTATTTAAATAGACTTGAAAATGGCCTGCATACGGCTGGAAAGCCGTATGGCAGGCCGTTTTTACAGGCTGCTTGCTTTGGCAAGCCGTTTTGCAAATCCATTTCCCAGGCCGTATAGCAGGCCATTTTTCACACTGGCAGGCCGTATGGAAAGCTGTTGGCCTGCCCTGGTCAGCTTGTTTCCTGGATCGTAACTTGATTTCCTTGGTCGTAACTTTTCTTTCACCGTTTTCTCTCTAGATTCTTCATTTTAGCTCCGTTTTACATGATTTTTTTTGCATCACCATTGTAATTACTTAATTTACAAAATTAACTGAACAAGCGATTATTTTGGCAACAAAGTTTAGAACTTTATGGATTTAGGGCTCAATATCATGGGGTAAAAACGTGACTTTTTGGCCGATATCAAGGACCTTAATGAAAAGAGTTCAAACATCAACTTTTTGGCACCGCTTTCGGGCAGCGCAGTTAATACGAAAATTGGACATATTCTAGTTATTGATATTTCTTGAAAAGAAGTGATGACGGTCTTCCTTTAGGGGAGGGTTGATGGGGTTCCGATTTAAAGGCTCCTGCTCAAATCTAGACGTTGTCGGTCACTTAAGTATTGAAAAATTCAATAGGCTGATTTATGTTTGATTATTCGTTGTTATGCGACAAAGTTGGTATTTAGTATTGATAGTTATTTCATTAATATTTATTATTATTATTATATTTATTAATTTAAATTCTATTAATGTATTAAAATATGTTCACTATATTCTCATAAATATAAGATCAATAATAAGTACAAGGATTATATTAAGATTAAAATTAAATTTTCTTCAAATCCTAAGGTCTAAAAAGTTTTCTCCTAAAATATTTCATTTTATGATTTTAGATCACATGAATACTCGATCAAAGAATCCCGTCTTAGAAGACATGTTACCCGATCTCGATATACTATTTAAACATTCTAAAGAACCGAACATTGTTAGGAAATTAAACTTTGATGAAGGAACTACTTCTCAAACTAAAGATAGGCCATTGTCTAGTATACCTTCTAGTCCTAATTCTAATTATTTGGGATCTCTTTTTGATTCAGACATTGAAATGACTACTGAAAATTTAATGGAAGCATTAATGAAAGTGGGTCGGGAAGGATTAGGTCACGCCATTACTCAACCGACTATAACTGAAAATTTTGATATTAAGGGTCTTATCTTTCACTTGCTTAGGGATAACTAGTTTAGGGGTACTGAAAAAGAAGATGCTAATGCGCACATTTGAAACTTGAAGGATATTTTGTAATACCCCGTCAGAATCCACTAACGGATTATTAACTCATGGTCCCACAGTTTAGCGGTCACGCCCTGTATATGAGACGTTTCCGAAAAGTATCCGCATTAATCATTAAAACAAAGTCATTTATTAAAGAAAAAAAAGTAACTGGAAACATTTGATGTCAATGACTAATGTATATGAACCCAAACATCTTAAAAGAAAACTGTTTAAATACGAATATTTGTTCTTGCAATGAAAATGATAAACATGTTGGACGTTGTCCAGTTCTAGCAGCAAACAACATATAACTTCAATTAAGCGAAAGCACTAGCTCTATGTACCTGAGATGAAACATGTAAAATGTCAACGAAAAACGTTGAGTGAATCTACAGGTTTAGTAAATCATTTCTTAAGTTAGGCCACAAGATTTTTCTTGGAAAACATCGTAGAAAAAGTATACATTATCATGAGCACTTGATTATAAAGCTTTAACCTTTACGTGAGCCGAGCACACGTCTTAGTTTACCCTATCCTGGCAATACACCGATCAAGTGTATGAGTAACAACTACATAAGCACCTGTTTATGTTGTGGTGAGGTTTGTCAAACCTAACGGTACCGTCCCTATAAGTCGAGCTTACAAAGTAATTAATATAATCAAGCTAAGGGATTTTTGATCTGAACTCATATGTATATTCTTAGTAAGTTACTTGTGCCAAACACGTAAAATATTTGTAACAAGCATGCATCTCATCCCTGTAAAAACATAGTAGGGACTGTAGACTCACCTTAGCAAAAGCACTCGTAAAGATCTTAGCAAATCGTACTGTTGTCGAAACTCTCGACTGAACAACGCAACCTAATCAAGTAAATCATCTTAAATATACACTAATAGGTCAAACTTTGTCAACCCATAGTGTACGCAAAGTCCTAGTGCTCAGACTGACTCAACGAACAAGTAAAGGTCAACTAATCCAAGCAAGTCAACAAAAGTCAACCAAAGTCAAACAAAAGTCAACTCGGTCAAAGTGGTCAACTAAAGTCAAACATCTCAGTAGGTCATGCAAACATGGTCAATAAGTCAAACCTAGGTCATATAACATGTTATAGCTCGTAATTTAGCAAATCGCATTTTCCACATCTTATAGCATCCTTTAGAAATTCGTACGTCGTAAAGAGATATATCCATAGCACATAGCACATAAATCATATAATTATGATCAACTCCAGATCATAACTAGACTTAAAATCGATTCCAAAAAGTCTAGCCAAAGCCTCATATGATAATTAAAAGTCAGAAGTCAGAAGGGATCAAGTCTAAGTTCATTACGAAAATTTATGCTCGCGTGTCAGTTTTTAAACATTTTTCAAAAAATATAGAAAATAGATTTTGATGAATGGCTAATTGGTGTCATCTAAAAGCATACCAAAGTTTTAGTGATAAAATAATCAGAAGCATTGCTTTAGTCAATTTATACAGTTTCGCAAAACATTACAGACTTTCCAGTTTTTGACCAACAATTGGACATATCATTTAGAGGAGCATATATCTCATGGAAAATCACGTTCTCGCAAGTTCGCATACAAATGAACCATGTCAAGTAACATATAAAATAACATATTCCAGAAGATACCAGTCTAAATCAATTCCTAGTTCATTCTAGAAATTTTTATGTGAACTTAAAAACTGATTCAGCATACTTTACCAATCAAATCTTCGTTTTATCCTATCGGGAGCATTACATAACCTTTCGATGCAAATCTTTAGTCCAAATTTCATAATTTTTCACAAAGAATACAGTAGCATACTTTTCATAAGCTAAAACACAAAACATGTAATTCAGAAAATTCGGATATCATGCAAACCCTAACGAAAACTTCGATTAAGCATATCTTGAGCATACGATAACGAAATCACGCAAAATCGGAGTCTAAAATTAATAAATTTTCCATATCTTTATAATTAAGCATATCACAAAATCATATCTCATTTCAATTAAATCAGATTATTAAAATACAAATTCATTTTTCGAACATACAACGTTAATTACGCAATCAATAAACAATTAACAACATCAATCACCATTAATTGAGCACTAGACTTGATTACACTACGTAATTGATCAACAAACTAAATTAATGAAATTAGGGTTACTGGTTATACCTCAAAACACAAATTGATTGACGATAGGGTGTGTAGAACGATCTAGGGAACAACCTTTATGCACAACACTTAAGCTAATTGCAACTTGTTGATGGTGTTCTAGTGATGGTGATGGCCGACGGTTCCAAGGGGGAGAGGGGAGAAGAAATTCGGCCAAGAAAAATAAGAATGAGGGCTCCTCAATTGACTTAGCCTTTTATATATCGGGTTAGGGCCTCAAGCTAAATCATTAAAGTCCAATACTAGCAAGCAAGAGCCCAAATTAAAAACATAAAGGGTGGTGATGGTGGGTTCGGCTGAATGGCCCTAATATGGGGTCTCAGGCTCAATTTTCGTTAATTACTCATGCGCGCGTGGTCCGTATCGAGTGCCGTTAACTGTACCGGGTCTCCGGAACGTTAACTAGTCGTTGAAACGCAATCACCGAGTTTAATTCATTAAATAAATAATAAATTAAAAATAATTTTCTTAAAGTCAATAATTATCGAAAATAATTATTGTGTCATTTTTCTGAGTTCCGTAAACTAAAAAGCTTTCTAGACGATAAACTTAATCGTAACGTTTTCTAGTTATTTCGCTAACCGAAATAACTTCGTAAATTAATATAGCATATTAATTCAAACATTTCTCTAATAAGTATGTATTTAATTCTATTAAACACACAAGTCTAAGTAACCACCGTTAAATACTTAAATGACAATTAACGATAGTAAACGAAAAAAGTCGGATTGTTACATTACCCACCTGTTATGAAAAATTTCATCCCGAAATTTTAGTGGTCATCCGCCGTAGTTGTCTCCTCGGAAAATAGTTGCGGATACTTAGGTCTCATCTGATCTTCACGCTCCCACGTGAATTCTGGTCCTCTACGGGCATTCCATCTGACCTTAACCAGTGGAATTCTGCTTTGCTTTAGTTGCTTAACTTCGTGACCCATAATCTCAGCAGGCTCTTCGATGAAATTAACCTTAGGATCAACTTTCACTTCGTCTAAAGGAATCACCAAACTTTCATCTGATAAGCACCTCTGTCATAACCCGTCCTTAACCATAAGAACGTGTTAGATAACGTATGATTTCATTGCGAGGTATTGACCTCTATATGCGACATTTTTTTAAAGAAAAACTGCATATATTATACATTACAAACCATAACCATTATTTTTGTTACAAGCTTTAGACAATAAAAAGATGATTATCGTTTAGCGATAATCTTCGACTTACAAACTTTACATATAATGATAACAACACGATTTCGAGCATATTTTACAACACAAATCCTTGGGTATGCAGTTTTATTTTTGACACAAATATGCGTACGCAAGATCCTGCTCAAATTCAACATAATGCAGCGGAAGCTTTAGTAATCACCTGAGAATAGACATGTTTTAAAAGGTCAACATAAAGTTGGTGAGATATAGGTTTAATGCCGGCAGCAATATATATATATAGACCACAAGATTTCGTATATAAACAGTTTAATAAAAATATTCTAAGTGGTTGAGCACTTGGTAACCATACTTAACATTTAATCACGTCGCATATTCCCTTTATTATGAAATCTTACTACACCGTACCAAGTGTAGTCACGAAACGAAGTACTGTGCAACCGTTGAATACTGGTCGTCCAGTCCGGTTGGGGTTGTCAGGCCCGATAGATCTATCAACAGGATTCGCGTTTACAATACCGCTGTAAATAACAGTTACCAAGCTACAGGGAAGTATGCCAGTGGTACAACTCAACGTAGAATATATTTTTCAGTTACTTGTGTCCATAACGTAAAACATAAAATACATGTATTCTCATCCCGAAATATTTAGAGTTTAAAAGTGGGACTATATACTCACTTTCGTCTTGAAGATATATATATAATTTGACTTGGTCTCCGGTTGATATCACGAACCTATCCATATATAATATATCAATACCTTTTCTTTTTAAACAAACGTCACATATATATACTTGTTATACTTTTAATACTTTGAATAATTCCTTAGTCCGTAGTTAGCAGTTCGTTGTTAGTAATTCAATTTTAATGGTTCATTTTTAGATGTTTAATATACCCGCAATGAAATAAATAAAACCCCCAACGAAATAAACAAAACCCCATCGTATATGTATTGGTCGAGATTAATCTTGACCCATGGTACCGGTGTTGTCAAATGACGTGTTGCGTACATAAAGTACCGGTGTTGTCAAATGACGTGTTGCGTACAATCATGGGATCTTATGATTAATCTTCTCGTGTTGTTTACGGGTGATCCTGAACCATATAAAATTGAATTATAAGTACATATATATAAAATATCATGTTAACTTAAAAAGATGTGATTTATTTAATTTTTTTCCCAATTATTTTCGTGGCTAAACTAGTCTTGGATATCCGATTTTGTTTCGGTCATAGTTTCTTCGTTACAACTCCGTTTTCGTTGATTCAACTTGCCATCTCCTTGGATCGAGTCCCTCTTTAAGACTATGAACTGTAAATACCTTAGTTTGTATTCAAAATCACACGGCATAGGTCAAACTTTAGTGAAACTTATGAAGTTAATCATTTTCCATCATGTAAACAACCTCAAATGATTATTTTTCTAAAATTACTTATACTTTGAGTTAAATCATGAAATTTTTATGTGTTATCATATTCATAGTAAAAATCATTTTTCCAGAAAATAAACCTCCAATTCAAATTTTAAGATGGTTTTTAATTATCCAACCCAAAACAGCCCCCGGTTGCACTCCGACGTCGTAAATTCAGTTTTTAAGGTGTTCTTTGAAAAACCAAGTTATACCTTGTTAAGTTAGTATATAATTAAGATATGTTACAGGTCTTGAAGTATTTTAAAAGTTAAGTTAGAAGGATCTATTTAGTTTGCGAACAAGTTTGAAATCATTCAAACTATGTTCTAGTTTATAAACTCTTATATATATAGCTTTAAATATATGAATTGAAAAAGAGTTGAAGTAGAGTTTTTACCTCAAGTTTAAAATGTAAAGTTGCTGGAAAGAAGTAGTAAAATAAAAGTTGAGAGAGTTCTTGCAAGTGTGTGTGAAAATTGGAAGTAAAATTTGGAAAATGAATGTGTAAAAATGAGTTAGAAATGGTGCTTATTTATAGGCTTGAAAATTTGGTTTTTAGTGAAAATATCTAAGATAAGTTAAAATTTATTATGTCATGAATGACATATTATTCCAATAATTGAAGATTTCTATTGGTATATACCAATAGTAAATACTTCTAGAAGCTGTGTATAGTACCCTAGATATACGTATAGGATTATTGAGGAAACGGAACGAGAATTCAAATATAACTATCTTTTGTAAATATACTTATATTGTTTTACGTATAAAAGCCCTTTAAAAATGATTAAATACATTACTTATACGATATATGTATAAACATTATAAATCATCAGTATTTATGTCAAATAACGTTACGTAGGTTATTGTTTTGAAAACTTAAGTTAGTAGTTTCAAAATATACTTATGACTTTTTGTTATTAATACAAAATGAGATATTAAAACATCCTAGATCATGTTAAATATGTATGTATAATTATCATATATTGTATAGTTCGTGATATCATCGGTCAAACTAGACGGTCAAACGTTGTGTATAACTCTTTTCAAAAACATAAGTCTCAACAATTTGGATTGCTTATCATGTTGGTAAGGTTTAATTTATGTAAATATTAATCTCATAAGTATAGAATGATCGGAAAAGTGCGGGTCGTTACAGTACCTACCCGTTAAATAAATTTCGTCCCGAAATTTTAAAATTGTACCTATTTTGCGTCATCGAGAAACAAGTGTGGATACTTTTGTTTCATCTGATCCTCTCGTTCCCAAGTAAACTCAGGACCTCTTCGAGCATTCCAACGAACCTTAACGATTGGTATGTTGCTCTGCTTGAGCTGTTTAACTTCACGATCCATGATTTCGATTGGTTCTTCGATGAATTGTAGTTTCTCATCGACATGGATTTCTTCAAGAGGAATGGTGAGGTCTTCCTTTGCAAGACACTTCTTAAGGTTTGAGACGTGAAAGGTATTGTGTACTCCGGCGAGTTGTTGCGGTAACTCGAGTCGATAAGCTACCGGTCCAATGCGTTCGATGATCTTGAACGGGCCTACATATCTTGGGTTCAGTTTACCTCTTTTACCGAAACGTATTACACCTTTCCAAGGTGACACCTTTAGCATAACCATGTCCCCAATCTGAAACTCTAATGGTTTCCTTCGGACATCAGCGTAGCTCTTTTGGCGACTTCGGGCTGTTTTCAATCTCTCCTTGATTTGTACTATCTTCTCAGTCGTTTCGTGTATGATCTCGGGACCAGTTAATTGTCGATCTCCTACTTCATTCCAACAGATAGGAGATCTACACTTCCTTCCATACAATGCTTCGAATGGTGCAGCTTTAATGCTTGCATGATAACTATTATTATACGAAAATTCTGCTAACGGTAGATACTTATCCCATCCGTTTCCAAAATCGATCACACATGCCCTGAGCATGTCTTCAAGAGTCTGAATCGTTCTTTCACTCTGCCCGTCGGTTTGCGGATGATATGCGGTACTCATATCTAAACGAGTTCCTAGTGCCTCCTGCAGTGATTGCCAGAACTTTGAGGTAAATCTACTATCACGATCGGATATAATGGAAATAGGTATTCCATGCCTTGAAACAATTTCCTTTATATACAATCGTAATAGTTTCTCCATTCTATCCGTTTCCTTTATAGGCAAGAAATGGGCAGATTTGGTAAGACGATCAACAATCACCCAAATGGTGTCGTATCCCCAGGCAGTCTTTGGTAACTTCGTGATGAAATCCATGGTAATACCATCCCATTTCCATTCTGGGATTTTTGGTTGTTGAAGTAACCCTGATGGTTTCTGGTGTTCTGCCTTGACCTTGGAACAAGTTAAACACTCCCCAACATATGTTGCAACGTCTGTCTTTAAGTTAGGCCACCAATAATGTGTCTTAAGATCTTGATACATCTTTCCAACTCCAGGATGTATCGAGTATCTTGTCTTATGTGCCTCGTTCAATATCAACTTCCTTAATCCACCCAACTTCGGTACCCAAATACGGTTTGCAAAATATCGAATTCCATCTTCCCGTATAACGAGTTGCTTCTCATACTTCTTCATTATTTCATTTCCTATATTTTCTTTAGTAAGTGCTTCTCGTTGAACTTCTTTGATTTGTGAGTTGAGATTCATGCGAATTTTTATGTTCATCGCTCGTACTCGAATTGGTTCTCGTTCCTTTCTGCTTAGTGCGTCAGCCACCACATTCGCTTTCCCGGGATGATAACGAATTTCACAATCATAGTCGTTTATTAACTCGACCCACCTACGTTGCCTCATGTTCAGCTGTTTCTGATCAAAAATATGTTGAAGACTTTTATGATCAGTAAACACAGTGCATCTAACCCCATATAAGTAGTGTCTCCATATCTTTAACGCAAACACGACTGCTCCCAGTTCTAGATCATGCGTCGTATAATTCCGCTCGTGAATCTTCAATTGTCGAGATGCGTATGCAATAACTTTCTTTCGTTGCATAAGAACACAACCAAAACCTTGTCGCGAAGCGTCACAATATATTTCAAAATCATCGTTCCCTTCAGGTAACGATAAAATAGGCGCCGTAGTTAACTTCTTCTTCAGTAATTGAAATGCGTTCTCCTGCTCCGAGGTCCATTCGTATTTCTTCCCTTTTTGCGTTAATGCTGTCAACGGCTTAGCTATTCGGGAAAAATCTTGAATAAACCTTCTATAATAACCGGCTAAACCCAAAAATTGGCGTATCTGCATTGGTGTTTTAGGAGTCTCCCATTTTTCAATGGCTTCAATTTTTGCTGGATCAACCTGAATTCCTTTACTACTAACAACGTGGCCAAGAAATTGCACTTCTTTCAACCAGAAAGCACATTTAGAAAATTTAGCATATAGCTGTTCTTTTCTCAACAACTCTAATATCAACCTTAAATGCTGCTCATGCTCTTGCTCACTCTTGGAATAGATAAGAATATCATCAATGAAAACGATAACAAACTTATCTAAATATGGACTACAAACTCGATTCATGAGGTCCATGAATACAGCTGGCGCATTCGTCAATCCAAACGGCATGACCAAAAATTCGTAATGACCGTAGCGTGTCCGAAAAGCAGTTTTCGGTATATCTTCTTCTTTGACACGTAATTGATGATAGCCCGATCTTAGGTCAATTTTCGAGTGCACACATGATCCTTGGAGTTGATCAAATAAGTCGTCAATTCTCGGTAGTGGATACCGATTCTTGATAGTTAACTTATTTAATTCACGATAATCTATACACATTCGGAAAGATCCGTCTTTCTTCTTGACGAATAAAATTGGAGCTCCCCACGGTGAAGTACTTGGTCGTATGAATCCACGATCCAGTAATTCTTTTAACTGACTCTGAAGTTCTTTTAACTCGGACGGTGCAAGTCTATATGGAGCACGGGCAACCGGTGCAGCTCCTGGTACAAGATCTATTTGAAATTCTACAGATCTAAATGGAGGTAATCCCGGCAACTC
Organism: Rutidosis leptorrhynchoides; assembly: GCF_046630445.1. Taxonomy (NCBI): domain Eukaryota; kingdom Viridiplantae; phylum Streptophyta; class Magnoliopsida; order Asterales; family Asteraceae; genus Rutidosis; species Rutidosis leptorrhynchoides. Next base: position 305,029,664 of record NC_092336.1, on the reverse strand, counting down.
TTCCGGAAAAACTTCAGGAAAATCTCTTGCCACAGGCACGTCGTTGATGCACTTCTCTTTTTCTTTCTTTTCGACTTTATTAACATGTGCTAAGATAGCATAGCACCCTTTCTTCAAGCACTTTTGAGCTTTCAAATAACTAATGAGTTTTAGCTTTGAGTTACCCTTCTCTCCATAAATCATCACCGGCATTCTATCCTTACAAGGAATGCGAATTGCCTTCTTGGCACACACAACTTCAGCTCCTACTTTGGACATCCAGTCCATGCCGACTATTACATCAAAACTTCCTAATTCTACGGGTATTAAGTCAATTTTAAATGTTTCTCCGGCTAAATTTATTTTACAATCACGGCAAATTTTATCGGCTTTAATTAGTTTACCATTAGCTAACTCAATCATGTACTTAGCATCTAGAGGTAATGATGAACAATTCAATTTAGCGTAAAAGCCTCTACTCACGTAACTTCTATCGGCACCAGTATCAAATATAATAGATGCGGATAAGTTATTAATGGTAAACGTACCCGTAACAAGCTCCGGGTCTTCACACGCCTCTCTAGCATTAATAACAAATGCTCTTCCATGTGCAGATCCATTATTCTTCTCTGGATTCGGACACTGGCTCTTATAGTGACCTTGTTTTCCACACCCATAACAAGTAATGGTAGCCAAAGCAGTTCTATTTGCATTGGTGGCAGGAGTCTTGGTACCATTTGTATTTGTAACGAGAGCCCTACAATCTTCAGCAAGATGACCCTTTCGATTACATTTGTTGCATACCACATTACAGTAGCCAGAGTGATGTTTGTGGCATCGGTTGCATAAAGGATTTTGTCCTTTGTAACCAAAACTTGAACCACCACCTGCACCTTGTATGGTTTCTTGTTTCTTAAAAGATTGTTGTTGGTTACCTCGATCATAATTTCCATTCCACTTTCTTTTGTTACCTGATACCTTCACATCAGTATTGGATGCTTTCTTATCCATGATGACCTGATCCATTAGCTCGTTTGCCATGGTTATAGCTTCATGAATTGTCTTAGGTTTCGATGCTGTAACGTTTGCCTTGACCTTTTTGGGCAAACCATCTTTGTACATTTCAATCTTCCGTTCTTCGGTTGGAACCAATTCAGGACATAGCAAAACTAATTCCATGAATCGCTGATTGTAGTTGGTGATTTCAGTACCAATAACCTTCAGACTTCGTAACTCATCTTCCAACTTCCTAACCTCGTTCCTTGGACAATATTCGTTGATTAACATTGTTTTGAATTCTTCCCACGGAGTATCATAAGCTACATCTCCTCCTACAGCCTTCACATAATTTTTCCACCACGTGAGTGCACTATCTTGTAAAGTGCACGATGCATACTTGGTCATGTCCTTTTCAACACAACCACTGATTTTAAACACAGTCTCCATCTTTTCTATCCACCGGGTTAAACCGATTGGTCCTTCTGTTCCACTGAATGATGAGGGCTTGCAAGCTTGAAAAGTTTTGTAAGTGCACCCCACACGAGGATTTGGGTTAACTGCAGCACCTCTTGCAGCCTCGACCCATAACATTCTGTCGTTCACTCGTTGATTGATGAGTTCCTGGATTTCTTGTTCCGTCATTCGGTTCAATCGCGCCATATTCTTCTATAAGAATGAAAAGAAAATAATTATTCACATGGAATATTATAGATGTAGTGTATATTTACAGTACATTATAGCTTATTAATAATATGAACCAGGTATTATTATAAAAGCCTTTTCTTCTTATTAGCGTTTTATAATTATATCTAGGGTAGTACCTACCCGTTAATGTCCATACTTAATAGCTTAGTACAGAATCAATTACTACCATCTAAATAATACTTAACCATGGAAAATTATTGCATTTCACACTTCACTATTTTACATATGCTTATCTTATATCGAACATTAAGCAAACCACACTAATAATATTATACAAAACATTATATGATCCCATGGTTTAATACGGCAGCGCATCGTTTGGTCTATTTTCTAGGACGTTTAGGTTCAAGGAATGGCCTAACGCTTATCCTAGCTGTCTGCCTATATTTTGGCTGTGGGGCTGAAGAACTGGATGCCGGGACAGCACGAATAGGAATAGCGGGAATAGGGGTGGTAGTGTCTAGTGGAGTTGGTGCCACATCATCCTTACTAAACTCGGGATTTGAATTTTCTAATTCATTAGCCTTTCGTTTCTTTCCTAGTTCGAACTCGTCTTTTGTAATTTCCTGTATTTCTTCCTCGGGTTCACTTTCCTCCTCGGGTTCACTTTCCTCCTCGGGTTCACTTTCCTCCTCGGGTTCACTTTCCGGGTTCTCTATAGTCGGTTCATCCGGAATTTGTGAGTCTTCCCCAAAGATATTATTTTCGTCATCGGATAGGTTAATGACTGGAACACCATCTGAAGATTCTGGTTCGGAGTCGCTGAATGTGATAACAAGTTTTGAGCCCGACATCTATCATACAACAACTAACCCATTAGTACTACATAATATTTACATATAAATTTTAACCAACAATGATAAGCAATGGTTTTTAAATCAGACCCGGTCAAAGTCCAGACTTACTAATGTATCCTAACGACTTATCGGTTAGACACACTAATGCAAACCTGGTTCGCTAAGACCACCGCTCTGATACCACATGTCATAACCCGTCCTTAACCATAAGAACGTGTTAGATAACGTATGATTTCATTGCGAGGTATTGACCTCTATATGCGACATTTTTTTAAAGAAAAACTGCATATATTATACATTACAAACCATAACCATTATTTTTGTTACAAGCTTTAGACAATAAAAAGATGATTATCGTTTAGCGATAATCTTCGACTTACAAACTTTACATATAATGATAACAACACGATTTCGAGCATATTTTACAACACAAATCCTTGGGTATGCAGTTTTATTTTTGACACAAATATGCGTACGCAAGATCCTGCTCAAATTCAACATAATGCAGCGGAAGCTTTAGTAATCACCTGAGAATAGACATGTTTTAAAAGGTCAACATAAAGTTGGTGAGATATAGGTTTAATGCCGGCAGCAATATATATATATAGACCACAAGATTTCGTATATAAACAGTTTAATAAAAATATTCTAAGTGGTTGAGCACTTGGTAACCATACTTAACATTTAATCACGTCGCATATTCCCTTTATTATGAAATCTTACTACACCGTACCAAGTGTAGTCACGAAACGAAGTACTGTGCAACCGTTGAATACTGGTCGTCCAGTCCGGTTGGGGTTGTCAGGCCCGATAGATCTATCAACAGGATTCGCGTTTACAATACCGCTGTAAATAACAGTTACCAAGCTACAGGGAAGTATGCCAGTGGTACAACTCAACGTAGAATATATTTTTCAGTTACTTGTGTCCATAACGTAAAACATAAAATACATGTATTCTCATCCCGAAATATTTAGAGTTTAAAAGTGGGACTATATACTCACTTTCGTCTTGAAGATATATATATAATTTGACTTGGTCTCCGGTTGATATCACGAACCTATCCATATATAATATATCAATACCTTTTCTTTTTAAACAAACGTCACATATATATACTTGTTATACTTTTAATACTTTGAATAATTCCTTAGTCCGTAGTTAGCAGTTCGTTGTTAGTAATTCAATTTTAATGGTTCATTTTTAGATGTTTAATATACCCGCAATGAAATAAATAAAACCCCCAACGAAATAAACAAAACCCCATCGTATATGTATTGGTCGAGATTAATCTTGACCCATGGTACCGGTGTTGTCAAATGACGTGTTGCGTACATAAAGTACCGGTGTTGTCAAATGACGTGTTGCGTACAATCATGGGATCTTATGATTAATCTTCTCGTGTTGTTTACGGGTGATCCTGAACCATATAAAATTGAATTATAAGTACATATATATAAAATATCATGTTAACTTAAAAAGATGTGATTTATTTAATTTTTTTCCCAATTATTTTCGTGGCTAAACTAGTCTTGGATATCCGATTTTGTTTCGGTCATAGTTTCTTCGTTACAACTCCGTTTTCGTTGATTCAACTTGCCATCTCCTTGGATCGAGTCCCTCTTTAAGACTATGAACTGTAAATACCTTAGTTTGTATTCAAAATCACACGGCATAGGTCAAACTTTAGTGAAACTTATGAAGTTAATCATTTTCCATCATGTAAACAACCTCAAATGATTATTTTTCTAAAATTACTTATACTTTGAGTTAAATCATGAAATTTTTATGTGTTATCATATTCATAGTAAAAATCATTTTTCCAGAAAATAAACCTCCAATTCAAAGTTTAAGATGGTTTTTAATTATCCAACCCAAAACAGCCCCCGGTTGCACTCCGACGTCGTAAATTCAGTTTTTAAGGTGTTCTTTGAAAAACCAAGTTATACCTTGTTAAGTTAGTATATAATTAAGATATGTTACAGGTCTTGAAGTATTTTAAAAGTTAAGTTAGAAGGATCTATTTAGTTTGCGAACAAGTTTGAAATCATTCAAACTATGTTCTAGTTTATAAACTCTTATATATATAGCTTTAAATATATGAATTGAAAAAGAGTTGAAGTAGAGTTTTTACCTCAAGTTTAAAATGTAAAGTTGCTGGAAAGAAGTAGTAAAATAAAAGTTGAGAGAGTTCTTGCAAGTGTGTGTGAAAATTGGAAGTAAAATTTGGAAAATGAATGTGTAAAAATGAGTTAGAAATGGTGCTTATTTATAGGCTTGAAAATTTGGTTTTTAGTGAAAATATCTAAGATAAGTTAAAATTTATTATGTCATGAATGACATATTATTCCAATAATTGAAGATTTCTATTGGTATATACCAATAGTAAATACTTCTAGAAGCTGTGTATAGTACCCTAGATATACGTATAGGATTATTGAGGAAACGGAACGAGAATTCAAATATAACTATCTTTTGTAAATATACTTATATTGTTTTATGTATAAAAGCCCTTTAAAAATGATTAAATACATTACTTATACGATATATGTATAAACATTATAAATCATCAGTATTTATGTCAAATAACGTTACGTAGGTTATTGTTTTGAAAACTTAAGTTAGTAGTTTCAAAATATACTTATGACTTTTTGTTATTAATACAAAATGAGATATTAAAACATCCTAGATCATGTTAAATATGTATGTATAATTATCATATATTGTATAGTTCGTGATATCATCGGTCAAACTAGACGGTCAAACGTTGTGTAAAACTCTTTTCAAAAACATAAGTCTCAACAATTTGGATTGCTTATCATGTTGGTAAGGTTTAATTTATGTAAATATTAATCTCATAAGTATAGAATGATCGGAAAAGTGCGGGTCGTTACAACCTCTTCAAATTGGAAACATGAAAAGTATCGTGAATCTCCCTAAGTTCCTGCGGTAGTTTCAATCTATACGCTACCGGTCCAATTCGTTCGGTAATCTCAAACGGTCCAATATACCTCGGACTTAACTTTCCTCTCTTACCAAAGCGCACTACACCCTTCCAGGGTGACACCTTGAGCATAACCTTGTCTCCAACATGAAATTCTAAATCTTTCCTTTTAAGATCTGCATAGCTCTTTTGACGATCTCGTGCTATTTTCATTCTTTCTCGAATGTGCATGATTTTCTCAGTCATTTCACATACAATCTTAGGACCAGTTAACTGACTATATCCTAACTCAGTCCAACATATAGGTGATCTGCACTTTCTGCCATACAGTGCTTCAAAAGGCGCTGCCTTAATACTTGTGTGATAACTATTGTTAAAGGAAAACTCTACTAACGGTAGATGTCTATCCCATCCAATTCCAAAATAAATCACACATGCTCTTAACATGTCTTCTAGTGTCTGAATCGTCCTCTCACCTTGCCCATCAGTCTGCGGATGGTAGGCTGTACTCATGTCTAAACGAGTTCCCATGGCATCTTGCAAAGCTTTCCAAAATTTAGATGTAAATCTACTATCTCTGTCGGAAATAATGGATAGCGGCACTCCATGTCGTGAAGCTACTTCCTTTATGTAGATCTGTGCCAACCTCTCCATCTTATCCATTTCCTTAATCGGTAGAAAATGAGCAGACTTCGTAAGACGATCAACGATAACCCAAATCGTATCATAACCTCCTACCGTTTTAGGAAACTTAGTGATAAAATCCATTGTAATATTCTCCCACTTCCATTGGGGAATCTCTGGTTGTGTCAACAAACCTGACAGTTTCTGATGCTCTGCCTTAACTTTAGCACAAGTCAAGCACTTACCAACATAGGTAGCAATTTCGGCTTTCATATTAGGCCACCAATACAGTGCCTTAAGATCTTGGTACATCTTGTCGGATCCAGGGTGAATAGAATATCTTGTCTTGTGTGCCTCTTCTAGCACTAGTTCCATTAATCCGCCAAACTTCGGTACCCATATTCTATAGATAAAATACCGGGTTCCATCGTCTCAAGTAACAAACTTCTTATCAATTCCTCGAAGTGATTTGGTAGCAACGTTCCCTTCTTTCAACACCTCTAGCTGTGCATCACGTATCTGAGAAGTAAGGTTCCTTCGAATAGTCAAGTTCGATGCTCTAACTCGAATAGGCTTAACTCTCTCCTTCCTACTCAAAGCATCTGCCACTACATTAGCCTTACCGGGATGATAGCTAATGTCGCAATCGTAATCGTTCAACAATTCGATCCAACATCTCTGTCTCATATTAAGCTATTTCTGATCGAAAATATGTTGCAGACTCTTGTGATCAGTGAATACAGTGAACTTAGTACCATACAAATAGTGTCTCCACATCTTCAGTGCAAAAACTACAGCACCAAGTTCTAGATGGTGAGTCGTATAGTTCAACTCATGTATCTTTAATTGTCGGGATGCATATGCAATCACTTTTTTACGTTGCATCAACACGCAACCAAAACCTTACCGTGAAGCATCGCAGTAAACTACTAAATCCTCGGTTCCTTCGGGTAAAGACAAAATCGGTGTTGTCGTTAACTTCTCTTTTAACAACTGGAATGCAGCTTCATGCAACTCTGTCCATTCATACTTCTTACCCTTGTGAGTCAATGCTGTTAACGGTCGGGCAATAGTAGAAAATCCCTCAATGAATCTTCTATAGTAACCAGCAAGACCTAAAAATTGTCGTATCTGTGTTGGCGACTTAGGAGTCTCCCATTTCTTTACTATCTCTATCTTTGCATAATCAACTTGGATACCATTGACTCCTACGATATGACCCAAAAATTGAACTTCTCGCAACCAAAAGTCACATTTTGAAAATTTCGTGTGTAACTGCTCCTTCCTGAGCATCTCTAGTAACAAACAGAGATGTTGCTCATGTTCTTTCTCATTTTTAGAATATACCAATATATCATCGATAAACACTATAACAAACTTGTCTAGATATGGCTTACACACACGGTTCATGAGATCCATGAACACAGTCGGTGCGTTCGTCAATCTAAACGGCATTACGGTTAATTCATGATGACCATACCGTGTCCTAAACGCTTTCTTCAGTATATTTGCTTCCTTCACTCTCATCTGATGATAACCTGACCTTAGATCGATCTTAGAATAACATGTTGATCCTTGCAATTGATTAAACAAGTCATCAATCCTCGGTAACGGATATCTATTCTTGATAGTCAACTTATTCAACTCCTTATAATCAATACAGAGTTTCATAGATCCATCCTTCTTCTTCACAAACAGTACTGGAGCTCCCCATGTTGACGAGCTCGGTCGAATGAATCCTTTATCTAAAAGCTCTTGCAGTTGACTAGATAACTCTTGTAATTCGGGTGGTGCAAGTCTATACGGTGCACTCGCTACTGGTGCCGCTCTAGGAACTAAATCAATCTGGAACTCTACATCTCTAGGCAGAGATAATCTGGGTCACTCATCTGGAAACACATCTGGAAATTCTCTAACAATGGGCACATCTTCGAGTTTCTTGCCTTCAGATTAGTTTTGCTTACGTGAACCAACATAGCAAGACAACCCTTTCTCATGTGTTTCTGCACCTTCAAACAGTTGATGAAATGTAACGGCGTATTTCTTTGCTCTCCATACACCATTAAAGGTTTACCTTCAGTAACAGGAATGCGAATCGCTTTCTGATGACAAACAATGTCGGCTCTACTCTCGGCTAACCAGTCCATTCCAACCACAAGGTCGAAACTTCCTAGCTTAATCGGTATCACATCTATCTTAAACGACATTCCAGCCAAAGTCAAAGTACAATCACGGTAAACCTTATCAGCACTCATTAGATTACCATTTCCTAGCTCTATAGAATATAAGTTTTCTAATGACGATACAGCATTCTTAAGATTATGGCAAAAATCTCTAGACACAAAGCTTCTATTAGCTCCAGAATCGAAAAGTACATAAACATGTTGATTATCGAGAAGAAACGTACCCGTGACTAGCTTAGGATCATCACGAGCTTCACTGGAGTTAATGTTGAAAGCCCTTCCTCTTGCAGGTTCATTAGTCTTACTAGCAGTTAGGCAATCCTTCCGGAAATGACCTTCCTTTCCGCACCCATAGCATACATTCGTACTAGCTTTACAATCGGCAGCCAAATGTCCACTCTTCTTGCACTTATCACACCTTTTCAAACAATCCCCTGGATGATGCCTATTACACTTAGCACACAACGGGAACTTTCCCTTATAACCAGAATTAGCATTTGGAGTAACAGCGTTGCCTTTAGCAGTGTCTTGTTTCTTAAAGGGCTGTTGACTATAATTCTTCCCCGAGTTATTGTTATTGTTCCATTTCCTCTTATTATCATAGGTTTTAGTCTCAGTCGAGGTAGGAGCTTTTCCTCGCTATTCAACTTGATCGATTAGCTCACTAGCCATCTCGACAGCTTCTTGTATGGTTCTCGACTTTGAAGTAGTTACATCACTTTGAATCTTCTCGATCAAACATTTCGCATAAAGAGTGATCTTGCGGCGTTCGGGAGTAACCATATGCGGATACATGAGAGCAAGCTCAAAGAATCTCTTGTTGTAGCTAGTCAAATCAGTACCCACTAGCTTCAGGTTTTGGAGTTCTCGCTCCATCTTAACAGTTTCGGTGTAGGGACAATACTCTTCGATCATCCATCGTTTCAAATCCTCCCATGGAGTCTTAAAAGCCTGATCCATTCCTATGGAATTTGCATAAGTATTCCACCATGTTAAGATGCTATCTGATAACTTAGAAGTTGCAAACTTCGTTCTATCCACATCTCTACAACCACTGATACGGAAAACTGACTCAAGCTTTTCAAACCAACGAGTCAAACCAACTAGGCCTTCGATGCCATTAAATGAGTGTGGTTCACAACTCAAGAAAGTCTTATACGTACACCTTGCTTGTCCATTGTTTTGAGTATTAGTCGCATCTTGGTTTCCCTTATTCGTGGCGTTCACATTGTTACTATTGGTTCCGTTTCGGAGTTCTGCCACAGCTTAGGTTAATCCTTCGGTAATCCTCCGATGAACATCAGCTTGGGAAACTGGCTTGGGCGGCATTATCTTTCTGGTCAAGATAACACATTCGGTTAATGTCAATGAAATCGACATATAAAATATACTAGCAACGGAACGATGCATAGTAAATAATATTAAATCATAGCGATTTTAGTAGTGTAACACCCCGCCAAAATCACCATTGACGCGGATGCTAACTCTGGTCCCAGTGCTCGGCTTGACTTCTAAGTATCAGCAGAGTTCTACAGCGGAAGCAAAGTATCTAAGTACCTGAGACAAAACATGCTTAAAAGTGTCAACCAAAAAGGTTGAGTGAACAACATAGGTGTAACAATTATAATAAGTTTTTAGACCACAAGATTTAAATACGTTGTTTAATTAGTTCGGTAGTAGTGCTGGTGTATATGATATCGATACTAACCATTAGTTACCCTAAACACATCACGTTCGTGTCGTTCATCATTATTATGTATCCATTGACCAACGGTCATTCGGATAGAGACGTCACTCTCAATAGCGCTATTCACAATAACTAAGCTTGCCTTTATACGTAGCAATTAACGATATCATGGTAGGGATTTAGCATGAATCAAAGCATGTTAGCACAGTTTGAACTAATCAAAATAAAGTTTTCATGTACTTGTGTCTAAGCGTAAAACAGTTTAAAAGCAAGCATGTGTCTCACCCCAAAGTTATAAAACAGTTAGGAAATAGTAAAAAGAGGGGCTATGAAGTTCACCTTAAAATAGCTGGAGAAGATATAACAAGTACACGAATAACGAAGATCAAGAGTGACCTAGACTCCAACCTAAATAATACGATAGGTCAGAATATATCTAACTTATGTCATGTCATTGTATGATAGTCCTAGTGCTTGAAGTGACTTTGGAATTATGTGACAAAAGTTTTGAATAAGTATTACGCGTACTTTCTATTTTTAGTGAGTTCCTATTTTTATAAATATTCTTTTTTTTTTTAAGTTTCTTTTTATAGTAAGTTTCTATTATTTAGAAGTTTCTTTATTTAGAAAGTCCATTTAAGTCAAACAAAAGTCAAACGAGAAAGTCAACTGAAGAGTCAACCCAAAAGTTAACGGTCAGCGTTGAAAGTCAAAAAGACTCAAAACAATCTTTAAAACTTATTTATACTCATTTTAAAATCATATTATCACAATCTTAGTATTAGTGATTTAATGACTTAGAAAAATTACAAACTCAAAAATATTGTAAAAATGCCTAAACTATCCACTTTGGGAATATTTATAAAAATCAGTGGGACATAACTTGAAAAACGACCAATGCCGGGTGTTAGTTTTTACCACAAAGAGACTACACAAAAATTTTCAAGAACCAACTCAATTTGAGAAACTCGTGGCAACCGATGCCGTTTCGACATTTTCAATGATTTTGTTTCAGCTTTTCAGAAAAAAGTACAAGTGCGCTCAGGTGACCCACTTTGACAATTTTTAAAACGATGCTCGTGACTAGGTTTGGAAAATGAGTAGAACCAATAGTTTCCCCTTGCTATCAAGATACTACATGATTTATTTGAAGATTTTTACAGAATTTAAATGACCGTGGTGATTGACACGATTTCGACAAAAACTCATTTTCTCAATCAACATTATTTTAAGAAAATTTATTTTTATAAACTTTGAAAAATCATAACTAATTCATAAAAATTACAAACGACATGAAACAAGAGTCCAAACTTATTAATTTTTCGATACGCACGCACTCGTGAACCCAGAAATTTGATATCGGGTCGCACACATATCGAGACAACCCGAACAGACCTGGTTGATTTCATATTTATTAATATTTTTATTCCAAAACTTGTTTTAATCGTATCTTACAAATCGTTCATCAGATTTTAACGTTCTTTATATATTTTTGATTCGCAAACACAATCCCGACATGATGGTGATGCTCTAACAGACCAGAAACATCACGTTTTTCGAGGCCATGGCTGCTGTAACTTACATGTATATTAATTAATTATATAAATTCTTAAATTGTCCATAGATTTCAATCCGTTAGTCCGTTCAACATGAATCTTAAACGAAAATCGCACTACTCAACGAGAGGAACTCAATGAGCTACAAATTTTCATCATAAATTCATGGCACAAATCCCGAAATCACAGTGTAAGGAGCTGTCCAAATTTTATAAACCGAAAAACATGATTTTTAGCATGATATAATTATACAAACATTACCCCAACAATTCTCAAGCACTAGTAACTATATAGAATGCATATTAACATCTAAATAAGTAATAATTGAAAAAGTTAGGGTTTATAAAAATTACCTAACAAGAAAAGTGAAAGATAGGAATGAAGATCGGATCGAGAGGAACACGAATATCTAAATCAACTTGTATAAAGCTTAATAATTATGAAGATGAGTTTGATTTTTGATGATGATGGTGATGGTGAGAAAGGTCGCCCAAAAAAAAAAAGAAGAGGGAGAGGAGTAGAGAGCAAGTTTAGGTTTTTATCAAAAGAGATAAGTTCCAAATAAATATGAATTGCAAAAAAAAGATAGAGTTGATAAAATCTCTAATTCGTAATTCACTTCCTAAACTAATTCGTAAAATTTGACGAAATAAAATCTCCAAGATAGGAGTAGACGTTGACTAACAAACTCTAGTATGTTATATAAGGATTATAAAATAATGTTGCATACCATCACATGTTCCTGACCACTTTTGATTTCAAAACAAGAAATCACCATTCACAATTATCATTGAATCATTAAATTAAACTCCTTTTAAATTAAATTGGTTAATAATGTATATGTAGTAATCCGTATTTGTTAAATTAACCATACTTTGTTTTGTTTTTATTAAAACTTACCTTATCTATAATTACATCTATTTATTTATTTAAATTAGGTAGTGACCTAAATACAAATTAAAAAGGAAATTAGATAACGATGACCACCATAAAAATGCTTCGGCAATTTGAACTAAGAATATGACCCAACTATAAATTTTCAAATTTACCATTTAGCCCGAAAGATTAAACGAACGATCCAATAAAATAGTGTTACGCGATTTAAATATGCGAGATCGACAAGAATCCACTAAATAAAATATAGGAATATTTACCAACTCATACGCCATTGGAATATCGTATTAAAAATAATTCGGATTTAGAGATCATGAAAATCTAATTGTTGGTTTGAGAACCGAGACGATTCAAAAAAAAAAAAGACGATATGCGTAGGAATGTACTAACACGTAGTCACATATTAATTTAATACTTCCAATATTAACTAAAGTATATTATAAGAATAATATGAACTTTAATTAACAAAAAGTGTCGACTAAAAATTTATATTTGGCCAACGTTGTATTAAAGTAGAGTAATTACTTATTAATTTCAATATTAATAAGCATGCAAAAAAACTCTGGGGGTAAAAGAGTCATTTCAAGTATAAAAATTTGAGGGTTGTTATAAGTAGAACTAATAATAAGTAATAGCGATACATAGCGTGTAGTAATAGCAGTAGTAAGAACAATGTACACTAGTAACATTATCACTAATTAGCAATAGTAGTAGCAACACTAAGCATAAATCGTCATTAATAAACCAATACTTAAAGAAATAAACTTTTCGTTCAATAATCATGCATAACCAACGAAAGTAACATATTCCTCATGTCATAAGTAAAACAACATAAGTAAAGCCACATCTAACAATGTATGTGCGAACATCATATAATAAACAATAATAATCAAATAATGTTTAATAGCGTGGAAGAACCTGTTGAAATTATGGATCGTGAGATCAAAATTTTGAAACGCAACAAGATTCCGATCGTCCGAGTACGATGGAATGCCAAACCAGGACCTGAGTTTACTTGGGAACGAGAGGATCAAATGATGCGGAAGTATCCTCACCTTTTCCCGACTCCTCCATCTACCTCAGCTTAAATTTCAGGACGAAATTTTCTTTAACAGGTGGGTAATGTAACGACCCTGGAATTTCCAACGTTTATTTATTAATAATAATTATTATTAATACTTGTGATTAAACGAATGTACGTTATTACATTTACATGTTGCCATGATTGCCCGTACTTGACTTTAATTGCCCGAAACGTCTTTGTGACACGCGAAACTTTTACGAATAATATTTTCAAGTATTATTTACATTCATGATTAAGTTTTATTAATCATTTTGATTAACTATGGTTATTAGTTAATTACTTGGGCTTTAATTGGATTTATTTGTTAATCACTTGAACTTGGGCTTTCTTTAGTATTATTGGACCTTATAAGCCCACCCTACCTCTTTTATTGATTAACTAGCCCACTAAGACATGTAAGTATCATTTTAAAATGTAACTAGTTAGTTTAGAGGCTTATGAAATCTAGTTTCACACTTTCCCCATGCATGCACCTCTAGTATCCAACTTTTTCAAGCTTTACATGCAAGTGACCAAGGAACTCTTTCATCCCTCCATTTTTCTGCTGAAAACCGTAGGCCTAAGGCTCCATATGGAGTGTTTTGTTTCATTTTTGCTTATCACTTCATCACTTGTTTTCTCTCATTCCAAAACACACAATACTTGCAACTTTCCTTTCTCTCTTTTCTCTAGTTCTTGTAAGTAAACTTGAAGCTTTTTCTTCCTTTCTTTTCTTTGTAAAACCGAACCTAATACACCTCATCATCATCAATACTTGTTCTTGTTTAATGCTTGATTACTTGTAGTTACTAGTTGTTGTTACTTACTTACATATACAAGAATCAAACTCATTAGTTTCATTCTTCTTTTATCTTGTAATTACAAGAACACACAAGAACTAAACTTACTAGTTTATGTTCTACATATGTTGTTTCAAAGATTGTAAGTTTATGTGTTGATTAAAATCATACTTGAAGCTCATGAAGTAAACTTAAAGTTTACTTTCTAAAGATCAAACTTTGGTTTGAATCTTTAAAGTATGAACAACCATGACTTATTAACTTGTTTAAATTAGTTTGTTATTTCATTTACTTGCACTTTAATTTCATGTTTGTTAGTTTAAATTGTCAAGTATTACAAGTTAGTCTTGATCTCATACTTTCTTGAACTAAAATTAACTTTAAAAGTTCAAGAACATGTAAGTAAGTTTCTTTAATTATAGCTTGGTACACTTATGTTAGATCTAGACTTTGGAGTCTTGGATCTTCAAGATCAAACTAATGAACTATGTTCTACAACTCAAGATCTTGATTTCATGAGTTTACTTTCAAGTTTGTAACTTATTATTAGTTTTAAAATTCATGTATGTGTTAGATCTAAGACTTTGATGTAACTTTGGTTCATCAAACTTCATACAACTCTTAAGTGAGTTGTGCTACATGTCTTAGACTTACACTTGGGTTATGACGGTCAAACCTTGGTGAAAATGATTCAAACACATCAACGAGTTGTACAATTGAAGCTATATGCATCAAGGATGAGAACCGTGATAAGCATCGAGCACCAAGACTACCGGAACCCACTATTTTTCTGTTTACTATCTTCTGCCTACTGTTTTCTGGGTTCTGTAACAGACCACTACACCTGGGCTACTGTAACCTTGATTTTCAGATAGATCTTTTCGAGTAGATAATTTTTCATATAGGACTCGTCTCAATCCGAGTTACGGTTTAGGATTTATGGCCCTCCGATCGTCACTATGTCCTTTTAACATTGTGCAGAAATTTCTGACCTACTCGCACTTCGACCGTCGCCACGGTCAAACGAAGACGAGTTTGCTTTTGTAAATTTTACCACACTTAAAGGACTCATATACGCAGCCATGGCCACTGGTATCACCTTAATTCAGTAAGGGTAGAGGTCGTGGTGACTGACTGAAATCAGCCTTTGTTTTAAACTACTTTCATGAACGAAATTTACTTTACGCCTTTTGTTTGATGATGAATGATGATGACCCTTAAGAACTTATTTACATACTTTTAAACCTATTCGGACGATTTACTGACTTAGTACTATTTGACTTAGGTTGTGGACCCATTTGGACAACCTTCATTACTTGCTTACTTTCCGAGTCATACTTTACCGCTACTTTATCATTGTGAGTTATAGCATTCCCTTTTTACTTTAACTCATTTTTGGGAACTGGGAATACATGCGGATTTTATGTTTTACATACTAAGCACGAGTACTTAAACTTATATATGTGTGGGTTATATAACGGCAGAAACATTCCCTTTAGCTCGGTAACGTTTAGTCATTGGTTTTTGAACCGGTGAACGCGAATCTTAGATATGGATCCATAGGCTTTGACATCCCCACTCGGGCTAGTAGCGCTAGCATTTAACGAGTGTTTAATACTTCGTAAACATACGCACTTGCCAAGTGTACTTTCAGGGGGTATAAACATTAAGTTAGTTACCAAGTGCCCACGGTTAACATATACTTTATCATACTGTTTTGAAACGCTCTTTGTAGCACTGAAATCTCGTGGCCTACCTTACTTACTATTATACTTAAACTATAGCTCACCAACCTTTGTGTTGACATTTTTAAGCATGTTTTTCTCAGGTGCTTAAGGTTATTTGCTTCCGCTGTCGTGCTAGTCTTGCCGTAGACACCCGCTGCTCTAGTGTTATCACCGCATGAACTGTTTACCTTGCATTCAAACTT
This sequence comes from Rutidosis leptorrhynchoides, assembly GCF_046630445.1. NCBI lineage: Eukaryota > Viridiplantae > Streptophyta > Magnoliopsida > Asterales > Asteraceae > Rutidosis > Rutidosis leptorrhynchoides. Next base: position 305,013,503 of record NC_092336.1, on the reverse strand, counting down.
TAATACATTTGAAACTATGTTTTGTAACGACCTAAGGGTCACATACATTTATTCATGCTTGCTATTCGTAGAAGCATACTATTGGTGTAAAACAATTGACGTCGGTTATGACGTCATCTTTTTTATCGTGAATGCAACTTCTTTTATTACAGCATATAGTACTTAACCTTGTAATGATCCTTTTGTTGATGATTCGTACACGATGGTTTTGTACGGGGCATCACATTTGGTATCAGAGCATTGGTTGTAGGGAATTAGGTTGCAATAGTGAGTCTAAGACCGACCCGAGTAGGATTCGCTAATAGGACTAATCTACAACTTGCTAGTTTACTTGTTTCAGCTGAACTTACTATATGATGCTGCTTACTTTTACTGCTATATGCCATATGCTACTACATGATTTCACTACCGTATGATATTACTTGCTTTCGATTGCATGCTACTTCTGTACGATTCGTTATTATTGACATGCTACTTATTGTTATACATGATTTAAACTGTTGGCCTAATACGTGCTTGCTTTATGACTTACTGACATGGAAAATTTATTTTTCCTTGTTCAGATGTTGGATGTTCCACCTGCTATCGTTTTGGGCAGTTTAGACTTGTCATCCACCCCACCTGCTGCTGCTGCCGACACACCGATCCCGCTACCCACGAGTGACCCCGGCGCTTCGTCTTCTGAAGCTAGTAGTAGTGCGCTGGCACCAGTGGCTACTATTGACGGACACGTGGACCCTACGGAGATTCCAGCTCCATCTGCTCCCGGACCCTCGGAGCCACAGCCCCGCATCGGTGGTGTTGTGATTCCCGCGGAGTTCGGGGAAGGGCCATTCCGTAACCATATGCGCATGCCGTGCCGACGCGCTCCTAATGGACGTTTAGTGCCGATTCTGCCAGGCAGATACAGACAGATGATGGCCGCCCACGGACTGCCAGTTCAGCCACCCGTACAGCCACCACATGATTCGGACGACCCGTCATCCACTGATGCTTCATCCGACGACACCTCCTCAGACGACTCAAGTGATGATGAGGACCCTGCTGATATACCTATTCAGCCACCCTCCACCCCGCCGAAGAAGCGGTATCGCTTCGACGGTACCATCATTCCGGGGATCAACAGAGGCCGTGCTTTCACTAACGCATTTGGTCGGCGTCGTAGGGTTACTGCCCGTAAGCGGCTTGTGCCGTACCCTGCCGACACACAAGTGCGTAAGGCACCCCGTTACGTACTGACTATTTCTGGAGCCAGAACGTCTGCACCCCGTTTCGTGCGGTCTGCACCAGAACTCGTTATGGTCATTATGAGTTTCTCGTGATGCCATTCGGATTAACCAACGCACCTGCCGTGTTCATGGACCTTATGAATCGGGTCTGCAAGCCGTACCTGGATAAGTTTGTTATCATCTTCATAGATGGTATTCTCATCTACTCTAAGAGCAAAGAAGAGCATGAGCAACACCTCCGATTAGTACTTGAACTCTTGAAACAAGAGCAACTTTACGCCAAATTCTCCAAGTGTGAATTTTGGTTGAAGGAAGTTCAATTTCTGGGTCATGTTGTGAGCGACCAGGGTATCAAAGTTGATCTCGCCAAGATTGAAGCCATCAGCAAGTGGGAGACCCCCACTACTCCGACGCATATTTGCCAATTCCTAGGTCTCGCCAGTTACTACCGAAGGTTCATTGAAGGATTTTCTCTGACTGCGCGTCCTTTGACCGCACTGACTCACAAGGGCAAGAAGTTCATTTGGGAACCCGCACACGAATCAGCATTTCAAACTTTGAAGAAGAAGTTAACCACCGCACCCATCCTATCACTTCCTGAGGGCAGTGATGACTTTGTTATTTATTGTGATGCATCGAAAAGTGGTTTTGGTTGTGTACTAATGCAACGCTCAAAGGTTATTGCCTATGCCTCCCGCCAATTGAAGATTCACGAAAGGAACTACACTACTCACGATCTTGAACTTGGAGCCGTTGTCTTTGCGCTTAAATTGTGGAGACACTATTTGTATGGAACTAAAAGCACTATTTTCACCGATCACAAGAGTCTCCAGCACATCTTCGATCAGAAGCAACTGAATATTAGATAGCGTCGATGGATCGAGAGGCTCAATGACTACGATTGTGAACTCCGTTATCACCCTGGAAAGGCCAATGTTTTAGCTGACGCTTTAAGCCAAAAGGAGAGGACGGCACATCAACGAGTTGTACAATTGAAGCTATATGCATCAAGGATGAGAACCGTGATAAGCATCAAGCACCAAGACTACCGGAACCCACTATTTTTCTGTTTACTATCTTCTGCCTACTGTTTTCTGGGTTCTGTAACAGACCAGTACACCTGGGCTACTGTAACCTTGATTTTCAGATAGATCTTTTCGAGTAGATAATTTTTCATATAGGACTCGTCTCAATCCGAGTTACGGTTTAGGATTTATGGCCCTCCGATCGTCACTATGTCCTTTTAACATTGTGCAGAAATTTCTGACCTACTCGCACTTCGACCGTCGCCACGGTCAAACGAAGACGAGTTTGCTTCTGTAAATTTTACCACACTTAAAGGACTCATATACGGAGCCATGGCCACTGGTATCACCTTAATTCAGTAAGGGTAGAGGTCGTGGTGACTGACTGAATTCAGCCTTTGTTTTAAACTACTTTCATGAACGAAATTTACTTTACGCCTTTTGTTTGATGATGAATGATGATGACCCTTAAGACCTTATTTACATACTTTTAAACCTATTCGGACGATTTACTGACTTAGTACTATTTGACTTAGGTTGAGGACCCGTTTGGACAACCTTCATTACTTGCTTACTTTCCGAGTCATACTTTACCGCTACTTTATCATTGTGAGTTATAGCATTCCCTTTTTACTTTAACTCATTTTTGGGAACTGGAAATACATGCGGATTTTATGTTTTACATACTAAGCACGAGTACTTAAACTTATATATGTGTGGGTTATATAACGGCAAAAACATTCCCTTTAGCTCGGTAACGTTTAGTCATTGGTTTTTGAACCGGTGAACGCGAATCTTAGATATGGATCCATAGGGTTTGACATCCCCACTTGGGCTAGTAGCGCTAGCATTTAATGAGTGTTTAATACTTCGTAAACATACGCACTTGCCAAGTGTACTTTCAGGGGGTATAAACGTTAAGTTAGTTACCAAGTGCCCACGGTTAACATATACTTTATCATACTGTTTTGAAACGCTCTTTGTAGCACTGAAATCTCGTGGCCTACCTTACTTACTATTATACTTAAACTATAGCTCACCAACCTTTGTGTTGACATTTTTAAGCATGTTTTTCTCAGGTGCTTAAGGTTATTTGCTTCCGCTGTCGTGCTAGTCTTGCCGTAGACACCCGCTGCTCTAGTGTTATCACCGCATGAACTGTTTACCTTGCATTCAAACTTTAATACATTTGAAACTATGTTTTGTAACGACCTAAGGGTAACATACATTTATTCATGCTTGCTATTCGTAAAAGCATACTATTGGTGTAAAACAATTGATGTCGGTTATGACGTCATCTTTTTTATCGTGAATGCAACTTCTTTTATTACAGCATATAGTACTTAACCTTGTAATGATCCTTTTGTTGATGATTCATACACGATGGTTTTGTACGGGGCATCACATTTGGTATCAGAGCATTGGTTGTAGGGAATTAGGTTGCAATAGTGAGTCTAAGACCGACCCGAGTAGGATTCGCTAATAGGACTAATCTACAACTTGCTAGTTTACTTGTTTCAGCTGAACTTACTACATGTTGCTGCTTACTTTTACTGCTATATGCCATATGCTACTACATGATTTCACTACCGTATGATATTACTTGCTTTTGATTGCATGCTACTTCTGTACGATTCGTTATTATTGCCATGCTACTTATTGTTATACATGATTTAAACTGTTGGCCTAATACGTGCTTGCTTTATGACTTACTGACATGGAAAATTTATTTTTCCTTGTTCAGATGTTGGATGTTCCACCTGCTATCGTTTTGGGCAGTTTAGACTCGTCAGCCACCCCACCTGCTGCTGCTGCCGACACACCGATCCCGCTACCCACGAGTGACCCCGGCGCTTCGTCTTCCGAAGCTAGTAGTAGTGCGCCGGCACCAGTGGCTACTATTGACGGACACGTGGACCCTACGGAGATTCCAGCTCCATCTGCTCCCGGACCCTCGGAGCCACAGCCCCGCATCGGTGGTGTTGTGATTCCCGCGGAGTTCGGGGAAGGGCCATTCCGTAACCATATGCGCATGCCGTGCCGACGCGCTCCTAATGGACGTTTAGTGCCGATTCTGCCAGGCAGATACAGACAGATGATGGCCGCCCACGGACTGCCAGTTCAGCCACCCGTACAGCCACCACATGATTCGGACGACCCGTCATCCACTGATGCTTCATCCGACGACACCTCCTCAGACGACTCAAGTGATGATGAGGACCCTGCTGATATACCTATTCAGCCACCCTCCACCCCGCCGAAGAAGCGGTATCGCTTCGACGGTACCATCATTCCGGGGATCAACAGAGGCCGTGCTTTCACTGACGCATTTGGTCGGCGTCGTAGGGTTACTGCCCGTAAGCGGCTTGTGCCGTACCCTGCCGACCCACAAGTGCGTAAGGCACCCCGTTACGTACTGACTATTTCTGGAGCCAGAACGTCTGCACCCCGTTTTGTGCGGTCTGCACCACCTGCACCACCCGCACCACCCGCACCACCTGCACCGCCTGCCCCACCATCTCCCTCTAACGAGGAACTGAGGAGGGAGGTGGGAATCCTCCGAGCTCGGGTTACTGAGCTCGAGGAGCAGTTGGCTCAGGTTTTAGACATCCTATACCTACCTTCACTGTAGGACCTTTTGTATTAGATTTCATGATGTAATCTAGTTGTAGTTTCATATTTCACTTATGTATTGTACGAATCTATCATGATGTATTAAACTTATTATTAATGAATGGAAACTTTGTGATGTTACTTTTTGCACAAGTGTTCTATTTACGTTACTGTATGGTGTTTTGCGGTACTTGTATCAACTTGTGTTACTTAATTAACATGTGTTGTGTCGTTTACATGTTGGTTGTTATATACTATATTATTATATATTGAATGCTGGATTTTGACTTGAGTCAAAATGTTTGTATAGAACACCATGGCTAACGGTCGATCCACACCTACTGCTGCTCAAATTGAAGAGATGATCCAAGAACGTGTAGCCGCAGCCATTGCGGAAATGCAACCCCAAGCTCCACCGCTACCGCCACCACCACCAGTTATTCAGCCCATTCAAAATGGGTGTACTTACAAGGAATTCCAGAGCTGTAAACCACACAACTTCAGTGGAACCGAGGGACCGGTTGGTCTCACCAGATGGTTCGAGAAACTTGAATCAGTATTCCGAGTTAGCAACTGTTCGGAGGATAACAAAACCAAATTTGCTTCTTGCACGCTGTCTAACGGCGCGCTCACGTGGTGGAACAAAATGGCACAGGCACAAGGCATTGATGAGGCGTATGCTACGCCATGGGAAGAATTTAAATGTGCCATAATTGAGGAGTATTGTCCGAGAACCGAAATCCAAAAGATGGAAATGGAATTCATGCAGTTAAAGGCCGTTGGGAACGACCTTGATGGTTACAACAGGAGATTTTTGGAGTTAGCCCTGATGTGTCCGACAATGGTCACCCCCGAATTCAAGCGAATGGAGAGATACTTCTGGGGACTCCCTAAGAGCATTAAGGGAAACGTCACCTCGTCCAAACCACCGAATGTTCCCGAAGCGATGTTCATGGCGCATACTTTGATGAATCAAATAATCATCCATGAACCGGAGAAAACTAAGTCTGAAGCGGGTACTAGCGAGAAGTGCAAATGGGATAACCACAACAACAACAACAACAACAACAACAGGGGAAGAAACTATGAACAGAACCCAGTGAAACGACATGAGGGTTTCAGAGGAAACAACAATGATGGAAACCCCAATCTGAACACAAACTCAAACCTGAACTACAAAGGAACCTTACCACAATGCAAGAGGTGTTACAAACACCACACTGGGTATTGCAATGTTGTCTGCGAGAAGTGCCAACGGTCTGGGCATGTTGGAAAAGACTGCAAGGTCACCACTTTGAATGGGAAGCCGAACCCCACATGGCCAAGGAAGTGTTACGAATGCGGGCAGACAGGCCATTTCAGAAATGCATGTCCAAATAAGCGAAAAGATGGCGGACCACTGCGCGCTAGAGCTTTCAATGCTAATGCAAGGGGCGCACGCGAAAACCCCGACTTGGTGACAGGTATATTCAAAATCAACAATCTTTTAGCTTCTGTCTTGCTTGATACTGGTGCGGATAGAAGTTATGTATGTAGACATTTTTGCGATAAGATTAATTGGTCATTAGTCCCGTTAAAAGAGAGTATGCTTGTCGAGGTCGCCAATGGAAAACTTGAAAAGGTTGACCATATTAGTCGTGGAGCTATTATCAACATAGCTGGTGCAGATTTTGAAATTGATTTGATACCTATCAAACTGGGAAGTTTTGACATGATCGTTGGTATGGATTGGTTGAGTAAGATAAGGGCCGATATTATCTGTGGAGATAAAGCCCTTCGTATACCGCAAGGAGATGGTGAGCCACTGATCATCTACGGAGAGAGATGTACCTCGAAGCTGAACCTCATTAGTTGCGTGAAAGCGCAAAAGATTATGAAGAAGGGACGTTTTGCTGTCCTAGCACATGTGAAAGAGGTAGAAACTGAGGTGAAGAGCGTGAACGACGTTCGAATTGTGAACAAATTTTTCAATGTCTTCCCATAGGAATTTCCTGGATTACCGCCGCCGAGAGCAGTAGAGTTTCAGATCAACTTAGTGTCAGGAGCTGCACCTGTAGCTCGCGCACCTTATAGACTCGCACCTTCCAAGATGCAAGAATTACAGAGTCAATTACAAGAGCTGTTAGAACGAGGGTTTATCCAACCAAGCTTCTCGCCGTGGGGCGCACCTGTGTTGTTTGTGAAGAAGAAGGATGGATCCTTTCGTATGTGTATCGACTACCATGAACTCAACAAATTGACTATCAAGAATCGGTATCCTCTTCCCAGAATTAATGATCTTTTTGATCAACTACAAGGATCGAGCGTTTACTCAAATATCGATTTGCGATCCGTTTATCACCAGTTGAGGGTGAAGGAAAGTGACGTGATGAAAACTGCGTTCAGAACTCGTTATGGTCATTATGAGTTTCTCGTGATGCCATTCGGATTAACCAACGCACCTGCCGTGTTCATGGACCTTATGAATCGGGTCTGCAAGCCGTACCTGGATAAGTTTGTTATCATCTTCATAGATGGTATTCTCATCTACTCTAAGAGCAAAGAAGAGCATTAGCAACACCTCCGATTAGTACTTGAACTCTTGAAACAAGAGCAACTTTACGCCAAATTCTCCAAGTGTGAATTTTGGTTGAAGGAAGTTCAATTTCTGGGTCATGTTGTGAGCGACCAGGGTATCAAAGTTGATCCCGCCAAGATTGAAGCCATCAGCAAGTGGGAGACCCCCACTACTTCGACGCATATTTGCCAATTCCTAGGTCTCGCCGGTTACTACCGAAGGTTCATTGAAGGATTTTCTCTGACTGCGCGTCCTTTGACCGCACTGACTCACAAGGGCAAGAAGTTCATTTGGGAACCCGCACACGAATCAGCATTTCAAACTTTGAAGAAGAAGTTAACCACCGCACCCATCCTATCACTTCCTGAGGGCAGTGATGACTTTGTTGTTTATTGTGATGCATCGAAAAGTGGTTTTGGTTGTGTACTAATGCAACGCTCAAAGGTTATTGCCTATGCCTCCCGCCAATTGAAGATTCACGAAAGGAACTACACTACTCACGATCTTGAACTTGGAGCCGTTGTCTTTGCGCTTAAATTGTGGAGACACTATTTGTATGGAACTAAAAGCATTATTTTCACCGATCACAAGAGTCTCCAGCACATCTTCGATCAGAAGCAACTGAATATTAGATAGCGTCGATGGATCGAGAGGCTCAATGACTACGATTGTGAACTCCGTTATCACCCTGGCAAGGCCAATGTTTTAGCTGACGCTTTAAGCCGAAAGGAGAGGACGGCACCTCTTCGTGTTAGGGCTCGGAACATCACCATCTATTCGAACCTCAACAGCCAGATCATAGTAGCCCAAGATGAGGCTCTCAAGGAGGAGAATATATCTCACGAACATTTGAACATACTTGTCTCTTGATTCGAGGTTAGGGAGTCTGGACTCCGATGTTATGCCGGAAGAATTTGGGTACCTTATTATGGAGATCTACGGAACCTTATACTTGATGAAGCCCACAAGTCGAGATATTCGATTCACCCTGGAGCGGGCAAGATGTACCACAACCTTAAAGAACAGTATTGGTGGCCGAATCTTAAGAAAGACGTTGCGACTTATGTTGGTAAGTGTTTGACTTGCTCGAAGGTCAAAGCTGAGCATCAAAGACCTTCTGGTTTACTCCAACAACCAGAAATCCCAAAATGGAAGTGGGAAAGGATCACAATGGATTTCATCACTAAGCTACCAAAGACGGTGGGAGGATACGATACCATTTGGGTTATTGTTGACCGCCTTACCAAATCCGCACACTTCCTAGCGATGAAGGAAATTGATACAATGGAAAGACTTGCTCATCTATACATCAAGGAGTTTGAATCTCATCATGGTGTACCATTATCGATCATCTCGAATCGCGATCCCTGTTTTACTTCTAGATTTTGTCGTTCTTTACAAGAAGCCATGGGAACTCGTCTTGACATGAGTACTGCTTATCACCCTCAGACTGACGGGCAAAGTGAACGCACGATTCAGACCTTGGAAGACATGTTTTGTGCATGTGTCATTGATTTTGGAAAGGCCTGGGAAAGGCATTTGCCGCTAGCCGAATTCTCGTACAACAACAGTTATCACTCAAGCAATAATGCCGCACCTTTTGAAGTATTGTATCGTCGCAAGTGCCGATCTCCTATTTGTTGGGCCGAAGTAGGCGAAAAGCAAATCACCGGACCCGAGGTAGTCCATGAAACAATGGAGAAGATTGCTCAGATTCAAGCTAGACTTATGAATGCCCGCGATAGTCAAAAGAGTTATCCAGACCTCAAACGTAAGGACTTTGAATTCAACATTGGTGATCGTGTAATGTGGAAGGTTGCACCTTGGAAGGGTGTGATTCGCTTTGGAAAACGTGGAAAGTTGAACCCACGATACATTAGTCCTTTTGAAATCTTGGAACGTGTTGGGCCCGTTGCTTACCGTTTGGATCTACCAGCACAATTAAGCTCAGTTCATCCTACCTTCCACGTGTCAAACTTGAAGAAGTTTCTTGCTACACCTGAACTTATCATACCACTTGAGGAACTTACAATTGATGATAAACTTCACTTTGTGGAAGAACCTGTTGAAATTATAGATCGTGAGATCAAAATTTTGAAACGCAACAAGATTTCGATCGTCCGAGTACGATGGAATGCCAAACCAGGACCTGAGTTTACTTGGGAACGAGAGGATCAAATGATGCGGAAGTATCCTCACCTTTTCCCGACTTCTCCATCTACCTCAGCTTAAATTTCAGGACGAAATTTTCTTTAACAGGTGGGTAATGTAACGACCCTGGAATTTCCAACGTTTATTTATTAATAATTATTATTATTAATACTTGTGATTAAACGAATGTACGTTATTACATTTACATGTTGCCATGATTGCCCGTACTTGACTTTAATTGCCCGAAACGTCTTTGTGACACGCAAAACTTTTACGAATAATATTTTCAAGTATTATTTACATTCATGATTAAGTTTTATTAATTATTTTGATTAACTATGGTTATTAGTTAATTACTTGGGCTTTAATTGGATTTATTTGCTAATCACTTGAACTTGGGCTTTCTTTAGTATTATTGGACCTTATAAGCCCACCCTACCTCTTTTATGGATTAACTAGCCCACTAAGACATGTAAGTATCATTTTAAAATGTAACTAGTTAGTTTAGAGGCTTATGGAATCTAGTTTCACACTTTCCCCATGCATGCACCTCTAGTATCCAACTTTTTCAAGCTTTACATGCAAGTGACCAAGGAACTCTTCCATCCCTCCATTTTTCTGCTGAAAACCGTAGGCTTAAGGCTCCATATGGAGTGTTTTGTTTCATTTTTTCTTATCACTTCATCACTTATTTTCTCTCATTCCAAAACACACAATACTTGCAACTTTCCTTTCTCTCTTTTCTCTAGTTCTTGTAAGTAAACTTGAAGCTTTTTCTTCCTTTCTTTTCTTTGTAAAACCGAACCTAATACACCTCATCATCATCAATACTTGTTCTTGTTTAATGTTTGATTACTTGTAGTTACTAGTTGTTGTTACTTACTTACATATACAAGAATCAAACTCATTAGTTTCATTCTTCTTTTATCTTGTAATTACAAGAACACACAAGAACTAAACTTTCTAGTTTATGTTCTACATATGTTGTTTCAAAGATTGTAAGTTTGTGTGTTGATTAAAATCATACTTGAAGCTCATGAAGTAAACTTAAAGTTTACTTTCTAAAGATCAAACTTTGGTTTGAATCTTTAAAGTATGAACAACCATGACTTATTAACTTGTTTAAGTTAGTTTGTTATTTCATTTACTTGCACTTTAATTTCATGTTTGTTAGTTTAAATGGTCAAGTATTACAAGTTAGTCTTGATCTCATACTTTCTTGAACTAAAATTAACTTTAAAAGTTCAAGAACATGTAAGTAAGTTTCTTTAATTATAGCTTGGTACACTTATGTTAGATCTAGACTTTTGAGTCTTAGATCTTCAAGATCAAACTAATGAACTATGTTCTACAACTCAAGATCTTGATTTCATGAGTTTACTTTCAAGTTTGTAACTTATTATTAGTTTTAAAATTCATGTATGTGTTAGATCTAAGACTTTGATGTAACTTTGGTTCATCAAACTTCATACAACTCTTAAGTGAGTTGTGCTACATGTCTTAGACTTACACTTGGATTATGACGGTCAAACCTTGGTGAAGATGATGCAAACACATCAACGATTTGTACACTTGAAGCTATATGCATCAAGGATGAGAACCGTGATAAGCATCGAGCACCAAGACTACCGGAACCCACTATTTTTCTGTTTACTATCTTCTGCCTACTGTTTTCTGGGTTCTGCAACAGACCAGTACACCTGGACTAATGTAACCTTTATTTTCAGATAGATCTTTTCGAGTAGATAATTTTTCATATAGGACTCGTCTCAATCCGAGTTACGGTTTAGGATTTATGGCCCTCCGATCGTCACTATGTCCTTTTAACATTGTGCAGAAATTTCTGACCTACTCGCACTTAGACCGTCGCCACGGTCAAACGAAGACGAGTTTGCTTCTGTAAAATTTACCACACTTAAAGGACTCATATACGGAGCCATGGCCACTGGTATCACCTTAATTCAGTAAGGGTAGAGGTCGTGGTGACTGACTGAAGTCAGCCTTTGTTTTAAACTACTTTCATGAACGAAATTTACTTTACGCCTTTTGTTTGATGATGAATGATGATGACCCTTAAGACCTTATTTACATACTTTTAAGCCTATTCGGACGATTTACTGACTTAGTACTATTTGACTTAGGTTGAGGACCCGTTTGGACAACCTTCATTACTTGCTTACTTTTCGAGTCATACTTTACCGCTACTTTATCATTGTGAGTTATAGCATTCCCTTTTTACTTTAACTCATTTATGGGAACTGGGAATACATGCGGATTTTATGTTTTACATACTAAGCACGAGTACTTAAACTTATATATGTGTGGGTTATATAACGGCAGAAACATTCCCTTTAGCTCGGTAACGTTTAGTCATTGGTTTTTGAACCGGTGAACGCGAATCTTAGATATGGATCCATAGGGTTTGACATCCCCACTCGGGCTAGTAGCGCTAGCATTTAACGAGTGTTTAATACTTCGTAAACATACGCACTTGCCAAGTGTACTTTCAGGGGGTATAAACGTTAAGTTAGTTACCAAGTGCCCACGGTTAACATATACTTTATCATACTGTTTTGAAACGCTCTTTGTAGCACTGAAATCTCGTGGCCTACCTTACTTACTGTTATACTTAAACTATAGCTCACCAACCTTTGTGTTGATGGTTTTAAGAATGTTTTTCTCAGGTGCTTAAGGTTATTTGCTTCCGCTGTCGTGCTAGTCTTGCCGTAGACACCCGCTGCTCTAGTGTTATCACCGCATGAACTGTTTACTTTGCATTCAAACTTTAATACATTTGAAACTATGTTTTGTAACGACCTAAGGGTCACATACATTTATTCATGCTTGCTATTCGTAGAAGCATACTATTGGTGTAAAACAATTGACGTCGGTTATGATGTCATCTTTTTATCGTGAATGCAACTTCTTTTATTACAGCATATAGTACTTAACCTTGTAATGATCCTGTTATTGATGATTCGTACACGATGGGTTTGTACGGGGCATCACACATTATCATGAGCCCCTCATTATAAACCTTTAACCTTTGCGTGAGCCGAGTACACGTCTTAGTTTACCCTATCCTGGCGATACACCGATCAAGTGTACGAGTAACAACTACATAAGCACCGGATTATGTTGCGGTGAGGTTTGTCAAACCTAATGGTACCGTCCCTATAAGTCGAGCTTACAAAGTAATTAATATAATCAAGCTAATGGATTTTTGATCTGAACTCATATGTATATTCTTAGTAAGTTACTTGTGCCAAACACGTAAAACATTTTTAAAAAGCATGCATCTCATCCCTGTAAAAACATAGTAGGAACTGTAGACTCACCTTTGCAAAAGCACTCGTAAAGATCTTAGCAAATCGTACTGTTGTCGAAACTCTCGACTGAACAACGTAACCTAATCAAGTAAATCATCTTAAATATATACTAATAGGTCAAACTTCGTCAACCCATAATGTACGCAAAGTCCTACTGCTCAGACTGACTCAACGAACAAGTTAAAGTCAACTAATCCAAGCAAGTCAACCAAAGTCAAACCAAAAGTCAACTCGGTCAAAGTGGTCAACTAAAGTCAAACATCTCAGTAGGTCATGAAAACATGGTCAACAAGTCAAACCTAGGTCATATAGCATGTTATAGCTTGTAATTTAGCAAATCGCATTTTTCGCATCTTATAACATCCTTTAGAAATTCGTACGTCGTAAAGAGATACATCCATAGCACATAGCACATAAATCATATAATTATGATCAACTCCAGATCATAACTAGAATTAAAAAAGATTCTAAAAGGTCCGGCCAAAGCCTCATACGATAATTAAAAGTCAGAAGGGATCAAGTCTGAGTTCATTACAGAAATTTATGCTCGCGCGTCAGTTTTTAAACATTTTTCAAAAAATATAGAAAATATATTTTGATGAACGGACAATTGGTATCATCTCAAATCATCCCAAATTTTTAGTTATAAAATAATCAGAAGCATTGCTTTAGCCAATTTGTACAGTTTCGCAAAACATTACAGACCTTCCAGTTTTTGACCAACAATCGGACATATCATTTAGATGAGCATATAACTCATGGAAAATCACGTTCTCGTAAGTTTGCATACAAATGAAACATGTCAAGTAATATATAAACTAACATATTCCAGAAGATCAAAGTCTAAATCAATTCCTAGTTCATTCCAGAAATTTTTATGTGAACTTAAAAACTGATTCAGCATACTTTACAAATCAAATCTTCGTTTTATAATATCGGGAGCATTACATAACCTTTCGACGCATATATTTAGTCTAAATTGCATAATTTTTCACAAAGAATATAGTAGCATACTTTTCATAAGCTAAAACATAAAGCATGTAACTCAGAAAATTCGGATATCATGCAAACCCTACGAAAACTTCGATTAACCATATCTTGAGCATACGATAACGAAATCACACAAAATCGTAGTCTAAAATTAGTAACTTTTCGATATCTTTCTAATTAAGCATATCATAAAATCAGATCTCATTTCAATTAAATCAGATTATTAAAATACAAATTCTTTTTTCAAACATACAACGTTAATTACGCAATCAATCAACAATTAACAACATCAATCACCATTAATTGAGCACTAGACTTGATTACACTATGTAATTGATCAAAAAACTAAATTAATGAAATTAGAGTTACTAGTTATACCTGAAAACACAAATTGATTGACGATAGGGTGTGTAGAACGATCTAGGGAACAACCTTTATGCACAACACTTAAGCTAATTGCAACTTGTTGATGGTGTTCTAGTGATGGTGATGGCCGACGGTTCCAAAGGGGAGAGGTGAGAAGAAATTCGGCCAAGAAAAATAAGAATGAGGGCTCCTCAATTGACTTAGCCTTTTATATATCGGGTTAGGGCCTCAAACTAAATCATTAAAGTCCAATACTAGCAAGCAAGAGCCCAAATTAAAAACATAAAGGGTGGTGATGGTTGGTTCAGCCGAATGGCCCTATTATGGGGTCTTGGGCTCAGTTTTCGTTAATTACTCATGCGCGCGTGGTCCGTTTCGAGTGTCGTTAACCGTACCGGGTCTCCGGAACGTTAACTAGTCGTTGAAATGCAATCACCGAGTTTAATTCATTAAATAAATAATAAATTAAAAATAATTTTCTTAAAGTCAATAATTATCGAAAATAATTATTGTGTCGTTGTTCTGAGTTCCGTAAACTGAAAAGCTTTCTAGACGATAAACTTAATCGTAACGTTTTCTAGTTATTTCGCTAACCGAAATAAGTTCGTAAATTAATATAGCATATTAATTCAAACATTTCTCTAATAAGTATGTATTTAATTCTATTAAACACAAAAGTCTAAGTAACCACCGTTAAATACTTAACGGACAATAAACGATAGTAAACGGAAAAAGTCGGGTTGTTACATATTTGCAATCTGTTTAATATCTCTAATGTTGAATGTAATAAAATCTATCTTCATTTTTTTCCGTGGTCATTAAAAGATTAAGCTAAAGAGTGGTTAAATTCGTTGCCCGAAGGAGATATCACTAGTTGGGATACTATGGTTGAAAAGTTTCTAACTCGTTTCTTTCCCGCATCTAAAACTGTCACCCTTCAAACTGAAATTGCTAATTTTCGTCAAAAATCTAATGAGACACTTTACTCTGCGTGGGTTAGATTTGATCAATTACTTAGGGGATGTCCAGAACATGGTTTCACTACCTTTAAAAAAGTAACAACTTTCTATAAAGGTTATGACATATCTACAAGAAGAGAGATTGATACGTCTGCTGGAGATAATATCATGAGTAAAACTGCCAGAGAAGCTAAATCATTGATTAATAAGTTAGCTGCTCATTCCCATGAATGGCATCAAGACTTAGACATTTCCCGTTGTGTTAAATCTGTTAGTTATGATTCTGAGGATGTGATTAAAGCTATGAATCTATAGTTGGGTAATTTTGGAAGGCAAATAGAAAAACTTACCAAAGAGATGCATGTAATTAAGGTAGGTTGTGAAAAATGCCAAGGTCCTCATGCTATGTAAGATTATACTACTAGTCTTACTATGGAGCAAGTCGAGAACGTCTCTTATGTGAATCAATATTAAGGAGGAAATCCAAATTATCATAATAATTATAATACACCCAATCCTAATAATAATAAAAATCCACCTGGTTTCTATCCTGTTAGAGCACCATTCATCTCAAATTCGTCTCCTAATGCTCAACCCGAAAAGAAATCCAATCTTGAAGAAAGCATCTTAACTTTCATCAAGAATCAAAATGAAGATAATTATAACATAAAAGCTCAACTATCCCAATTTCAAAATTATCATCAAGCGTCCATTCAAAGCTTAGAACGCAATGTTACTAAATTGTTTGAACTTGTGGAAGGAAAAGTTGTAGCTGATTCTGAAAAATCGAAGGAGGTTCGTTTTGAAAAGGTTAATGTGGTTAGAGAGGTGAATCGGGTTGACATTTATGAACCTGGTTTGAGGTATCTTTGGGAATTTGATATGGTAGAAGAGGAGTATGATCAAGAAATTAAGAAGTTAACTGCGGATGAAGAAGATAAGTCAAAAGATTCTAAGGTTCAAGGTCTTGATCGTGATGATGTTATTTTCATGCATGAGTTGTTTGATGAGGGAGAAGAAGTTAATGAAAAAGCTCATGAGGATGGTGATATTTCTAGTGAAAAATCTGAGTGTATTTCTGATGAGGATTGGTTACCTGAACTCGTGAAAAAGTTGAAGGAACGAGAAAAGGAAGGTTTTCGCCATTTATATTCATTTGAAATTGATCCAGTAGTTCCGTCTAAAAAACCTAAGTTTCCTGTTGTTTTTTTCCGATCTAGGGGAATTTCAAGTTCCTTGCTTAATTCGTGGTCCCATTCCTATTGTGGGATTAGCCGATACTAGTTCTAGCATTAACGTTATGCCATTTTCTGTCTATAATCTCTTAGGATTACCATCTTTGGAGCCTATCCAAGGAAGTGTTTGTTTAGCCGATAACCGTTTGCAAAAACCGTTAGGAATCGTTAAAGAAGTTGAAGTCATATTTGGTTATGCTTTTTACAAAGTTAATTTTGTGGTCATGGACATGGAAGAAGATCCTATCACTCTTTTACTTTTGGGATCTCCGTTTTTACCTACCGCTCAAGCAACCGTTAACTATGAAAATAATACTCTGGTTATTCATTATGGTGCCCTTGTTGAATCCATTCCATTAGTGCCTAGATCTAGGGTTCCAAGATCAAATGTGAAAATGGTTAAAATTGATATAGAGGATGATGATGATGAGCTTACTATTGATAAAATAGCGATGGAATTCTTGAAGGAGCAATATAAGATTAGTGATGAAGTGAAGAGGCAAATCCATGATTTAAATGTTAAATTTGAAATATCTTTCTGTAGGGGTCTTAACACCACATTGAATTTATTAGAATAAAAAATGTTAAATTAAATGGAGAAAAACATGTGTGGGGAGAATAAGCCTAAGGAGTAATTACGATGGAAGAATAAGTCGCGCAACCGACTCTATAATCAAAACTACCTATCCCTATATGTTTTATTAGGATTTTGTTTTCTATATGTTTCGTTCAAATTTAATTTCTAATTATGAATGTAAGAGAAATATAGCTCATAAGTGTTAAAGTATTAAAGTGATCAAGTTATTAATAAAATATTATGTTTGTGTTATATATTGTATTGTTTAACAATTTCTGTTAAGTTGTCTATCTTGAATTCAAACATATCAATTCTGCAATTATTCTGCGATCCTACAATCAAGTAACATCACTCTTTCCCTTATTTTCAATTATGTCTTTCATTTATTACTAATTTGAATTATAAATGCAAATGAGAACATTGCATAATCTAAGTGTGGGGAGGGAAGTGATTAATCACTTAAAAATTTACCAAAATTTTAAAATAAATGCAAACAGGGTACGAATTAAATTTTTTTAGAAAGTATAAATTCTTAGTCAAACTTATGTCTTTTCAGTAACTTAATCTTAAAATAATAATAGAACTAGTCTCAACTTCAAGATCGGACTACTTGTTTAAGATAAGAAGTAAAACGCCAAAAATGGTGACACGATTGCAAAGTTATAGCTACTGCCATATGACATAATAAGCATGGACCACTGAGGTAGCAAAAGAGTCTCAATAAGTGCTAACTTAAAATTTTTTGCCTAATGCTAAGCATGAAAGCAGAAGAATTGAAAAGCAAAAGAGCCCAATGAAGGCCAATAAGAGTGATGAAAGCAAGAGAAAAGAGTTCCAATGAGAACCACACATTTTTAAAACTCTATTTAGAAAATAAAATAGTCCAATGATGACCAACTTTTATAAATCTGGATTAATGAACAATAGGTCTATTGGTACTCCTTGATCTGGTTCAGACTCGTTCTTATAATAACAAACTAACTTTTAAATGATTAGACATCTTTTTGACTTTGCATTTTACTTCAGCTCCATACTATGATACCCATTTCTTAAAAGAAAAGGATTCTAAAAAGATGATATAAAAGGTTTACTTGAGGACAAGTAAAAGATTAAGTGTGGGAAATTTGATAACTCCTAAATTATACAGAATTTTGATAACATTTTAAGGAGTTATCTTATTATTTTAAAGTCATTTTGATACTAAAACACACTAAAATCGGTAAAATGGGAAAAAGTACTTATAATATTTTTATTTAAGTTATGTATTGAACAGGATCAAAAACAGTTAAAAACTACAAAATTTGAGATGAAGCCGCCGGCTTGGTGTTTAAAGCTCACAAAGTTCCAGAACCTTGTAGAAAGCACCAGAATTTGAGAAATAGTAGTGAAGCCATCGGCTTAAAACTGAAGCCGCCGGCTTAAGTCAGTTTCGTGTACTTAAAGCCTAAGAAAAAGCTAAAAAAGGAAATGAAATCAAAAAAACTGCAGATCAGCAAAGCCTCCGGCTTGACCAGGAAGCCGCCGTCTTGGGCTAAGGCAGATACGCGTATTTCAACTTGCTAATTACGTTAAACTTGCAGAAAGAGTAACCGGCCACGTGAAGCCGCAGGTTTCCCACTGAAGCCGCCGGCTTGGGCCACCGATTTTGAAAACTATAAATAACGGCCTCTTGTATCAGTTTTTAGATGTTCTTTTCGTCTTGTCTTAGGGTTTTCACTAAAAAAAGAAGACTCTTAGTTTAGGGTTTCAATTTCAAGTTGTAATCAAGTTATCAATAAAAGTTATCTTTTCATTTACCTTTTAAAGGCACATGTCTTTATCCATTTAGTATTTTTATAACGTTTTATTTACTGTTTTTCTTATCTGTTCGTCTGCCACTATGAACTAAACATTCATAATGGTTGCGTGGACGAAAACTAACTTTGTCTGGAAATCAGATGAAGCCGTCGGCTTCCTCAGTCCAAGCCGCCGACTTGACTGAGCCCAAGCCGCTGGCTTCGTGCTTCATTCTGTGCAGTTTCTGGTCTTTCCAGATCTGTATAGATTGAGTTTTTGTGATGATTATTTAAACTGTTTTTAATCTGCTATGTTTTAATATGCTTGTTTGCCATGCTTAATGATTAAATACTAGATTTTAGGATTGATTAGCACTTAATCCAACAATCTATATTCGATTCATGCTACTTGTTTAGATCTAGTCAATCAAAGTTGTTAAATTGGATTGCATGCAATTAAGTTAAATAACGTTAGAAGTGATAAATGTGTTGAATTAAAGTTACGCTTATATAATAGAATTTAATATTGTTAGGTCTTAGTTGAAGAACCTCTGTTTGGATGTGTTTGATTAATGATTGCATGAGAATCAAGTAATAATTAACTTTCAGCTGGTAACTTGAGTTGATCTACTTGACGTTTAATAGTATATATAATTTATTAAACTATTTGCATGTTAATCCTCATCATAAGATTGATATGTATCATGTAATTGAATTGAACACTAAGAATTGATGTTAGCCATGCACATCACGTGTCTAGCATATGCTTTAAGTCCTGCCTATTAAATGATATGCAACACTTGTCTTAACCTATTTAGGGATAATAGTTGGTCTATGATTATTATCTTGATTTGTGTTAATATAAATTATGAAAGTAGCCTAATATGATTTCCTTGGAAGTTATTCGTTCATGTAACTACTTTTATTATTTATTTATTTTTTTATTTATCAAGCATTTATTATTTCGTTCATTAAAATATATTTTTCAATCATCTTTTTTCTAAGAGATAAGAATCAACAACTTTAAAACACATAAAAATCTATTTTTAGTTCTTCAATAAGAGCTAATCTACATAATAAACCAACTCAAACCGCATCTACGCTCTCTTGAGATGATAACCTAAAATAATACATCTGACCAGGTCTTGTTGCTTGTTAGGGTGTTAAAAGTGAATTAAAAGGCTATATAAATTTGAAAGTTTGAAAAGGAAATTTAAGCACTGCACACTTTTGCACATCAATCTCACAAAGCTGCAAGTGCTTATCACGAGGAAATTGACCCCAATGATCTTTACAATGAGCAAGTAGATGATGATGGGTTGATTTGTCTAAACTTGTTGTTACATTTTGATATTCCTTCACCGACTGCAACCCCTGAAACAAAAGTAGATATATATATATGAATGACGTTGTTTCGTCCGAACAAGATGACTCTGATGATGATGATGTTGGATTTCACCATGAACTTCTGGATGACAGTATTCTATTTAATTAAATGGAAAAGAATACAACAGTTGAACTCCCACAACCAGTAATAATATCTATAGCAGAAACTATAATCTCATCAAAAACCAAAATGCCTTCACAAGAAACAACTGACGCGTCTAAACCATCAACCTCAACACCAAAAGCCAAAAACATAGTCAGGTTCAATGATGGCAACTTTTACAATAACAGGGGAAAACATTCTGAAATATGGAGTTGAACATGAACTATTGACGTTAAAAGGAACATACCTTGAAGAAATGCCTACATAATCTTCCGCATCACTGAAACTCCTCGAAGAGAACGCTTTGAAGTACATGATTTAGAACTTGTTCCTAAAGACCCACATATAAAATTTTTATGGATGTGGAGGCGCTTTCAAATCACATATGATGAAAACTTATAAAGGGAAGTCGGAGATCAGTTACATTCACAAGATAATGATGATAGGTCTAAACAAGGTGTTAATACCTCAATATCGCGTTACTAAAAAAGATAAAGAAGAATACTTGTTCTCCGAAGTAGATTTCCACAACATCAACATGAGAGTTATCATTCATATCTATAATTATCTAGAAATATGACGCTCACACTAGATCACATTCAGAATGCTTTTGAATGTGTGAAGAGGTTTATATATGAAATCTTTGAACTACTCAGACGCTAAGACTTCGAAATGGGTGTAGAAGCAGGAGGGAAAAAGATTCACCTTATACCTCAAGTGTAGTCAATAGAAAATATAAAAAGGATGCATCTCTTTGAGATGAAGATAGAACTCGAGGGGTTTGATTTTGCCGTTTGTTTTTGCCAACTCAATCAAAGAGAAAATTTTCATCCGAACAGTTAAACTCGATAAATATTTCGATGGAACACTCAAATACGCCAGAGGATTTCTAAGCTACAGAAAAGACAAACTCGAATACATGGATAAGAAGATGATTATAGATTCATTTGTAAAGCAGATTCAAAATCGGCTTAATCTTGGAATTCATGATCGACACTTCGAAATCATACATGGTTACAGGAAGCGTAGGACGTTCAAAGAAACGACTGAGTATCCATGCTTTCCCGGGGATATGAGAGGTCTGTGGATTCCGGATTGTGTTCCTCCTGAAATTATATCAAATAACCAAGTGATGGTCGCAGTTCCGTGGGGAACCAAATGGAAGGTCACTTGTGGACCCTTGAAGTTTTGTGATGCAAACTTGGGAGCGACAAACCTTAACAATCAACACTAAAGGGGAGATTGGGCGAACTCCAAGGACCATAAATGAACATGGTAGATTGTAAATGTGCCTAAATGTAAGGATGGCATGATGAGGGTTATAAACACCACCTAGGGTTTCCAACTTAGATAGTCATTGCATTCTACTAGAGTTTAAGAAGTTGTAAATATCAAAATCATAGAACTAGTTTGTAACCGAATATGATATTTCCCATTAATACTATTACCGAATATGTTTATATATTATGAATCCTCTCTTTGTCTTTCTTATAATGTGATCTATAGATCTTACAAATATGTATTATATAAATAAAAAATTAGAAGATTAATTGACCTACAATGTGTGAATAGATATGATGCTCTAATTGCACCAACACTTGAAGTAAACAATAATCGGAGTCCTAACAAGAACCTTAACTCCATAAACACAAACTCGTTGAACAAAAACAAACAATACATCGAACCTAATAAAAAGTCTCACAAACTAACCAATAACCATAAACCAATTAGTAACCAATAATACTTTACAATTAAACTAGTATCTTAGACCATACGATACAAGAGGCGTTGAATCTGAGTTGACAATTCTTGACGCCCTTAAAGCCTGCGAGGCTTCAAAACTGATTATAAGGTGCATCACTTTTGTTACCAACCAGGGCCGGTCCCGAGTGTTCCGTTGTCCGGGACGAATCGATCAAATAATACCCCCTACTCTATTTATAAACAAGTGTTCGAAAGTTAATTGACTTATATAACTCATTTTCACGTTAATTTTATTTAAATAAATTAAGTGTGATAATTTGAAGAGATAAACTATGATAAAAGTGATGATTTCGAGTCTAGTTAAAATGTTTATAGTGTCTTTTTCTTATTCATACGTGATTTAATTAATGCGTAAAATACGATGGGGGCGGGGTTATTATCGCTGCATCGGCATAGTCGAAACGGGAGATGATTGCAACAGGTGGTTTAGTCCCCCTCAGGTGATCCCAATCGTTGTTCAAAAAAAATAAAAAAAAAATGTAACATGTGTCTAAATTATTAGACTATTACTTGATCTATCCCGAAATATGTTTCTATAATTTTTATTTTCTTTTATTTCAAAATATTTGTCTAACTTTAAAAAAGAAATTAACTTTACATTTTTATTCTTAAACATTTTCTCAAAAATTGACATATTAAAAAGATTCATTTTTATACTATATCAAAATTTGTCTGTGACACACCAATAAAATATGACTTTTATAAAAGGATTTTTGTTCCTTATATAAATAATTAAATTAAGGAAAATATAAAAATTAAGTAGTACTATAGAGTATTATATTAAGAAATCGGTAAACTTATTTTATGAATTCACATTATTATGGCACCTCTATTGCTAGACTAGAATTTCAAAATCTATAAGTGATTGTACAATACGCTATATTTGTTGTACGATATATTGGATTTTAATAAAATTAACACATCTGACAAATGAAAAAAAGCTTACAATATCAAGGGAGAGAAGATTTTTTTTCTCTTTCCAAATTTTGACTTTTCTTTCTTCCTCTCCTTACTCCATGAAATTTCTCCTTTGAACTTACAAAAAAAAGTTCAACTGCACTTAAAAAAACTCAGAACTCCAGATTTGATGCTCCTTAAAATGTGATACCCGGGTGCGGTCGCTCCTGTGGCCCTATCCTAAAACCGGCCCTGTTACCAACCAACAAAAATGATACATTAGATTCCATGTAGCAAGTGCTGATTGGTTGAGCCTTGCGTTTGACAATGGGGGATGATTCTCACACACACTTTTTTGATCCTCACACACCAATTGAATATTATTAGAAGAGCAAAATGTTAAAATAGGTGTGTGAGGATCAAAAAAATGTGTGTGAGAATCATCTCCCTTTGACAATGGCTAGTTTTTTAAAAAACTTTTTCAGTTATAAATACCAAAAGGATTTACTGTTTTATCACACATTAAAAACTCCCTCTCTCTAATTTTATATTACGGAGTATTCTCTTACCTCTCAAAGAATTCAAAGTATTTACTGAACGGCTATGCTATAATCTTTAAGTTTGATTCCAAAAACATAGTTATATTATATGTAAGTATTTATAAATGATTGTTCAACTGGATAACAGAATATATCCAACGTATTAGAGATAGAGAAAGTGATCCAAACAAAAGTAATCTTAAAATTTTAGTTTATGAAAATCTAAATTATGTAGTTTTTATTTTTAGAAATTTCAATCTATATATCCATTAAAATTCTATAATGATGATGTCATTATTAAGCTATTTCTTTTATTTAAAAAAATCAAAAAACAAAAGAAAAAAAATCTAAGCATTGTAGGTGATGTTGTTATTCTAAATAATTTTTTGTTTTAAAATTAAATATTATTAATTAATTATTATTATTAAACCTTATTAATAATTATTCTAATTATTCTAATTAAATAATTTTGAATTATTTTAATTATTATTTTGAATTGATTACGAGAAGGTATAAAAGCTAACCAGAAGGAAACCAATTCTAAATTTATATTTTAATTTATACTTTTAAAATAAAATGAAAGGACCCGTTCATATACATTATAAACGATTCACAATAGTTGATTACATCGCGAGGTATTTGGCCTCTATATGATACATTTTACAAACATTGCATTCGTTTTTAAAAGACAAACTTTCTTTACAATGAAAATTGACGGTATGCACACCATTTCATAATATATCCAACTATAATTGACTTAATAATAATCTTGATGAACTCAATGACTCGAATGCAACGTCTTTCAAAATATGCCATGAATGACTCCAAGTAATATCCTTAAAATGAGCTAATGCACAGCGGAAGATTTCTTTAATACCTGAGAATAAACATGCTTTAAAATGTCAACCAAAAGGTTGGTGAGTTCATAGGTTTATCATAACAATCATTTCAATATATTAATAGACCACAAGATTTCCGTTTATAAATATATGTACACTCGCAAGTGTATAAAAGTATTCTATAAGTTGTAGGCACCCGGTAACAAGCCTTAACGTTCATGTTTTACCCTCTGAAGTACACCAGATCAGGTGTGTTTAAAATAACCTCGAAGTACTAAAGCATCCCATAGTCAGGATGGGGTTTGTCAGGCCCAATAGATCTATCTTTAGGATTCGCGCCTACCGTACATAGACAAGTAGTTTAATGTTACCAAGCTAAGGGTATATTTCTGGTTTAAACCCACGTAGAATTAGTTTTAGTACTTGTGCCTATTTCGTAAAGCATTTATAAAAACTGCGCATATATTCTCAGTCCCAAAAATATATATAAAAGGGAGCAAATGAAACTCACTTTTGCCTTGAAGGTATTTAATTCGACTTGGTCTCCGATAGATATCACGAACCTAACCATATATATAATATATCAACATATTTTCTTTTTTAAGTAATCGTTACATATATATATATACTATTAATACTTTTAATATTTTCTTAGTCCGTAGTTAGCAGTCCGATGTTAGTGGTCCACAATTAGTTGCTTAAATAAAATAAATAAAGACCTCATCGTATTCGTATTGATAAGAATTAATCTCGACCCATGGTACCATGTTGTCAAATGACGTGTTGCGTACATAAAGTCCCGTGTTGTCAAATGACGCGTTGCGTACAATCATGAGGTCTTATGATTAATCTTCTCGTGTTGTTTACGGGTGGTCCTGAAATATATAAAATCAAATCATAAGTAATTATATATAAAATATCATATTAATTAGAAAAGATATGATTAATTTACTTTTTCTCCAAATATTTTCGTAGCTAAACTAGCTTCGGATACCCAATCTTGTTTTAGTCGTAGTTTCTTCATTACAACTCCGTTTTTGTTGGTTCAACTTGCCACTTCCTTGGATCGAGTCAAATTTTAAGAATATGAACTGAAAATACCTTAGTTTGTATTCGAAATCATAGGTTATAGGTCAAACTTTGGTGAAACTTATGAAAGTGATCATTTTCCATCATAAAAACAACATTTAATGATCATTTTTCTAAAAATACTTACACTTTGAGTTAAACCATGAAATTTTTATGTGTTAACATATTCATAAGAAATATCATTTTTCCAGAACATGAACTTCCAATTCAAAGTTCAAGATGGTTTTTAATTATCCAACCCAAAACAGCCCTCGGTTGCACTCCGACGACGTAGATTCAGTTTTTAAGATGTTCTTTGTAAAACCAAGTTAAATCTTGTTAGGTTAGCATATCATTATGATATATTACAGGTCTTGAAGTGTTTTAAAATTCAAGTTAGAAGGATCTATTTAGTTTGCGAACAAGTTTGAAATCATTCAAACTATATTCTTGTTGTTAAAATTTTATACCACAAAATAAGATAGCTATATGAATATGAATTGAATAAGATTATGAATAAGGTTACTATCTCAAGTTACTTGGACAAAGTTACTGCAAAAGATAAGAAATAATCTTGGAATCAAAGAGTGGTGGAGTTAGATCAAAAGGTTGGAAGTAAACTTCTTCAAATGGGTGGTTATTTTGATATGTTCTTGAAAGAGTTTTCTTATGGTGTTTAAGGCTTGTAATTGAAGCTAAATGATGGGTAAAATACTTGGAGATGATCAAGTATGAAGTTAGGAGTATTTTGAGAGATAAATGAGGGTGTAGGTATGAGAAAATGGAGTGAAGAAATGGTGTTCATTTATAAAAACGTTTTTAGTTTATAAAGAAAGAAAAGGATTCCTAATTTTGTTTTCTTACTAATAATTCATACTACTTGACAAATCCTAGTTACCTCATATCTAGGGCAGTAATAATATTGATTAGGATGTTGATTTGATGTGTATATACCAATAGTAAATACGTATAGAAGCTGGGTATGATACGGGTACATATACCCTAGATATACGTATAGAAATCTTGAGGAAACGGAACGAGAATTCAAATATAGCTATCTTTTGTGAATATACTTATATTGTTTTATGTATTTAAGTCCTTAAAAAGTGATTAAATACTTTATATATACGATACGTGTATAAGCATTATATATTATAAGTATATATATTAAAGAATGTTACGTATAGTTATCGTTTTGAAAACTTAAGTTAGTAGTTTCAAAATATACTTATAACTCATTGTCATTAGTACACAATGAGATGTTAAAACATCCTTAGATCATGTTAAATATATATAAATACATATATATACACAAACGTATAATTATCGTATGTTATATAGTTCGTGATATCATCGGTCATATTGGACGGTCAAACGTTGTGTAAAACTCTTTTCAAAAACACAAGTCTCAACAATTTGGATTGCTTATCATGTTGGTATGGTTTAATTTATGTAAATATTAATCTCATAAGTATAATTTGGTCAGAAAATTCCGGGTCATTACAGTACCTACCCGTTAAAGAAATTTCGTCCCCGAAATTTGATAGAGGTTGTTATGGATAACAATAAGAAGGTTTTCATGACAAATATAAGGTGATAATGGAGTTTTATCATCATTGAGTAATGTAGATAAAATGATTCGATTATGCGAAGAATATAAATGAGACTATCGTAAAAGAGTGAGATGAGTAAAATATATCCGTCTTAACCGATGACGTAGTTATGATTGATTTTCGGGATTTAAGGGAATTAAAGAGAATCTTACGTAACAAGATTTGGTTCTTTGGTGATTAAGGAAATCAGGATCTTCTTTGATTATATGCAATAATCTTTTTCGATTGCTCTGTTGGATATTTCACTATAAATTCACCCCTTCGTTTCCTTATTTTCCACGACTCACACCTTCTATTCTTTCTCCCTTGATTCTTACTTTAAGGCATTTATCAATATGCTCCATCCAGTCCTGATTTTTGATATACTCCTAACTTTTATATCTGTCATTCTTCTTTTTCATCTACCACCAGAAGAATCTATTTACTTCTACTATACTCTTGTGTTTATAGTATTTCTAATTCTCCC
Source organism: Rutidosis leptorrhynchoides (assembly GCF_046630445.1). Lineage (NCBI taxonomy): Eukaryota > Viridiplantae > Streptophyta > Magnoliopsida > Asterales > Asteraceae > Rutidosis > Rutidosis leptorrhynchoides. Next base: position 304,986,022 of record NC_092336.1, on the reverse strand, counting down.
GTGTCTCTATATTGCTATCTGCATCGATATTCACGGTTTGTAATTTCGGGGTTATTATCGGAGTTTATATTCTTCATTATTTTTGGAGCTTCATGCTTTCGTTTTCTCTTTCCGACTTCGAGTCAAGCGAGTAATGGTCCGGAATTCATAGATATGAAATTCAGAATAAACATAGCTAATGCTCTAAGAAGAAAATGGTAATAGAACGATTTTGATTTGTTAAATTACCAGAATACCCTGGAGAAGACCGAGTCATCCAGAAAAATATTCTCTTGATATGTTTAGAGATTAAATAGAATGTAAGAGTCGTGTAAATGGCACATGATGACGGTACTGTGAATCATCATGCTTCATTAGAAACTCAGCATGACTTACTGTAATATAATGACATTGATCAAGTGTCATTATATCATACTAATCCATGCTTCAGTTCCCAACACTACTTCAAAACATTCATATTTTAAACTCGAAGGTTTCAGAATTTAGAAACTAACATAGTTTCTTTTATGTTGCAGATATTACGGAGAGATAAATGATCTCATATAAGAATAGTTGTGAAAATATCGCCAGAAATATGGAGGATATTTATAATAGAACATATGAGAATATCTTAGAATTTCTAATATCAATGGATGATGAAGAAGATTTGTCTGTGAAGGTTTAGAATGAGAAATAAGATGTTTGCTAACGATTTCAGCAGGCACAGAATCATTTGGATTCTTTGAAGGCAAACTTATTCTTTGTGATTTGTCCACGACTTTCTTCATAGTTTCGCATAATCCGCTTTTCGGTACTAAATTTTCTATCGAGCGTTCCTAACACTCCTTTCTTTATCATCAAACTTTTGGCCATTAAGATCATTTACAACATGCTGCTTCGTCAGCATTTTCAAAGTTAACTGATCTGGATCATCGGTTATCAAACCGAGGTAGTTTCAGGAGAATTGTGTTTTTAGAATGATTAATTGCTGATGGTAATATTGTGGAATATAAAAGGTTCCCCAGTAACAATAAAGAGTACGCATATATATCGCGGTTATAATAAAGTTGTTTCGGATGAAAAGTGGGAGTTGACTTGCTGGAGCTGTGACAAAATTAGCTACTTTGGAAAGGGATTGCAAAACGATCTTCGGTAATAACAATGTCAAAGGAACTAGAACAGATACGTGTCAAACGTTTACTCAGTTTTCGAGGATTTTTCAGGTGCATAACGATATGCATCAATCTTTTCTTCCGTAGATGAAGTGCGGTTGGTTTATCCTCTCGATTGAGGTGTTTTTAAGAATCATGATAGATTTGAACGCTGATTGTAATCGTCGAGATACAGTGAGGTTTAAGATGAAATCAAGTGGCAATCTTGAAGAAATGTTTAGTTTCATATGTTATAATCAATATTTTAATTCATTTTAATTGTCCAATGCCATTAGTCCATATTCGATAGTCCACAGTAACAGTCCAATAATTCATATATAGTTTAATATATAGTATACGAATTAATTAATACGTGTCGTGACCCGTATACATCTCTGACTCGATCACAACTCAAACTATATATATTATTGTAGAATCAACCTCAACTTTGTATAGAGAACTCGATCATCACTGCATATAGAGTGTCTATGGTGATTCCAAATAATATATATAGATGTGTCGATATGATATGTCAAAACATTGTATACGTGTCCCGATATTTAAAGTGCGTAAAATAATTACAGAAATTAAATGACAATAAATAAAAGTGCGATAATTAAATTGCGATAAATAAACTGCGATAAATAAAATGTTATCAGTTAGCTGGAACAGTTAGCGTGGTTTCTTAACAAAATTTTTCATAGTTAATTTGTTTGTTTCTAACAGATTTTATTTTGTCATATGTTTTCTTCATATGCCACTTGTTGGATTCTGGGAAGTCAAAATCCAAATATGAAATTGAATAAAAGTGGTTATTCTGTGGTGAACGGATACGTATATCGGTGGTTATAAGTAGGATAGTAAATGACTGTTGAATCAGCTTCGACGAATGTACAATGTAACTTATTAAGATGAAATCTAATTATTCCTCGGGTATTACCTACCTGTTAAAAAAAAAATTTCACCATTAATATTTTGTACAAAAGAACTTTTAATTACAATCTTTATGAAAACATATATACATATATATTTTCTTCAGATGAAATCATGAATTTAATGAGTTAGTATGATATTAATCTCATTTGCTTTTCGATTTGAGCTAGAATAAGAAATCTCTAAAACTTTTTGAAACAACATATTCTTCGCAGAATATCAATGAAGTTATAGATCAATACTTCATCGTTCATTATTGTTGGTACTCCTTGGTATCTATGGTGCGTATGATGTTGATGTTTGTGGGACAGATTATGATGTCGAGACGTGTGATGCGGAGGTTGTTTGTTAGTGGTGATGATGGTATTGTTGATGTTATTGATGGTGGTGCTGATTATGCTGCTGGTGCTGCTGCTGGTGTTTGCAACTTTCGCAACATGTTCTCCAAAGCCGTCACGCGAGCGCGAAGTTCGTTAACTTCTGCTAGTACACCGGGATGATTGGCGGTTGGAGCGAGCGAATGAACAAGATTTGTAATATGGGATAGTATATAATCGTGATGAGATACTCTAGAAATGAGAGAGAAAATGGTGTTTCGAATAGGTTCGCCGGTAAGTGCTTCAGGTTCATCGCCAAGAGGGCAATTTGGTGGATGGAATGGATCACCTTCTTCTTGTCACCAGTGATTTAGTATATTACGAACCCATCCTCAATTCATCCAGAATAGATGATGGGAAATTGGTTGATCCATTCCGGTGACGCTGCTTTCGGAGCCCGAATGGAAATCCATATCGGCATAACTGTCGGAATCTGAAGAATTCAAACTAGATGCGGAATCCATCTTGTATAATGGGGAAAATGAATTTTTGGTATGGAATAGATTATAGGAGTTAGATTTGGTACTCTTCAATACATAATTTACATATGTATATATAATACCAAAATCCCGTAAATTACGGAGAATCTTTGAAAAGATATCAGTCAAAGTTCGCAATAACAGATATGCTAAGATAAGAATTTTTCTATACACTATCAATGCAGTAAATGCAGTAAAACGTGTCTAGACTTATGAATGATAAGCAGGTAATTTCCTAAGGATGATAAGCAGATGATTTCCGACTAGAAATGATAAGCAAAACTTTTGACATGTAGACACGGTCGAAGTCCAGACTCATTAATGCATCCTAACAACTACTAGTTAGAAACACTAATGCAAGACCTGGTTCGCTACGACCACCGCTCTGATACCAACTGAAAGGACCCGTTCATATACATTATAAACGATTCACAATAGTTGATTACATCGCGAGGTATTTGACCTCTATATGATACATTTTACAAACATTGCATTCATTTTTAAAAGACAAACTTTCTTTACAACGAAAATTGACGGTATGCACACCATTTCATAATATATCCAACTATAATTGACTTAATAATAATCTTGATGAACTCAATGACTCGAATGCAACGTCTTTCAAAATATGCCATGAATGACTCCAAGTATTATCCTTAAAATGAGCTAATGCACAGCAGAAGATTTCTTTAATACCTGAGAATAAACATGTTTTAAAGTGTCAACCAAAAGGTTGGTGAGTTCATAGGTTTATCATAACAATCATTTCAATATATTAATAGACCACAAGATTTCCGTTTATAAATATATGTACACTCGCAAGTGTATAAAAGTATTCTATAAGTTGTAGGCACCCGGTAACAAGCCTTAACGTTCATGTATTACCCTCTGAAGTACACCAGATCAGGTGTGTTTAAAATAACCTCGAAGTACTAAAGCATCCCATAGTCAGGATGGGGTTTGTCAGGCCCAATAGATCTATCTTTAGGATTCGCGCCTACCGTACATAGACAAGTAGTTTAATGTTACCAAGCTAAGGGTATATTTATGGTTTAAACCCACGTAGAATTAGTTTTAGTACTTGTGCCTATTTCGTAAAGTATTTATAAAAACAGCGCATGTATTCTCAGTCCCAAAAATATATATAAAAGGGAGCAAATGAAACTCACTTTTGCCTTGAAGGTATTTAATTCGACTTGGTCTCCGATAGATATCACGAACCTAACCATATATATAATATATCAACATATTTTCTTTTTTAAGTAATCGTTACATATACATATACTATTAATACTTTTAATATTTTCTTAGTCCGTAGTTAGCAGTCCCATGTTAGTGGTCCACAATTAGTTGCTTAAATAAAATAAATAAAGACCCCATCGTATTCGTATTGATCAGAATTAATCTCGACCCATGGTACCATGTTGTCAAATGACGTGTTGCATACATAAAGTACCGTGTTGTCAAATGACGTGTTGCGTACAATCATGAGGTCTTATGATTAATCTTCTCGTGTTGTTTACGGGTGGTCCTGAAATATATAAAATCAAATCATAAGTAATTATATATAAAATATCATATTAATTAGAAAAGATATGATTAATTTACTTTTTCTCCAAATATTTTCGTAGCTAAACTAGCTTCGGATACCCAATCTTGTTTTAGTCGTAGTTTCTTCATTACAACTCCGTTTTTGTTGGTTCAACTTGCCACTTCCTTGGATCGAGTCAAATTTTAAGAATATGAACTGAAAATACCTTAGTTTGTATTCGAAATCATAGGTTATAGGTCAAACTTTGGTGAAACTTATGAAAGTGATCATTTTCCATCATAAAAACAACATTTAATGATCATTTTTCTAAAAATACTTACACTTTGAGTTAAACCATGAAATTTTTATGTGTTAACATATTCATAAGAAATATCATTTTTCCAGAACATGAACTTCCAATTCAAAGTTCAAGATGGTTTTTAATTATCCAACTCAAAACAGCCCCCGATTGCACTCCGACGATGTAGATTCAGTTTTTAAGATGTTCTTTGTAAAACCAAGTTATATCTTGTTAGGTTAGCATATCATTATGATATATTACAGGTCTTGAAGTGTTTTAAAAGTCAAGTTAGAAGGATCTATTTAGTTTGCGAACAAGTTTGAAATCATTCAAACTATGTTCTTGTTGTTAAAATTTTATACCACAAAATAAGATAGCTATATGAATATGAATTGAATAAGATTATGAACAAGGTTACTACCTCAAGTTACTTGGACAAAGTTACTGCAAAAGATAAGAAATAATCTTGGAATCAAAGAGTGGTGGAGTTAGATCAAAAGGTTGGAAGTAAACTTCTTCAAATGGGTGGTTATTTTGATATGTTCTTGAAAGAGTTTTCTTATGGTGTTTAAGGCTTGTAATTGAAGCTAAATGATGGGGAAAATTCTTGGAGATGATCAAGTATGAAGTTAGGAGTATTTTGAGAGAGAAATGAGGGTGTAGGTATGAGAAAATGGAGTGAAGAAATGGTGTTCATTTATAAAAACGTTTTTAGTTTATAAAGAAAGAAAAGGATTCCTAATTTTGTTTTCTTACTAATAATTCATACTACTTGACAAATCCTAGTTACCTCATATCTAGGGCAGTAATAATGTTGATTAGGATGTTGATTTGATGTGTATATACCAATAGTAAATACGTATAGAAGCTGGGTATGATACGGGTACATATACCCTAGATATACGCATAGAAATCTTGAGGAAACGGAACGAGAATTCAAATATAGCTATCTTTTGTGAATATACTTATATTGTTTTATGTATTTAAGTCCTTAAAAAGTGATTAAATACTTTATATATACGATACGTGTATAAGCATTATATATTATAAGTATATATATTAAAGAATGTTACGTATAGTTATCGTTTTGAAAACTTAAGTTAGTAGTTTCAAAATATACTTATAACTCATTGTCATTAGTACACAATGAGATGTTAAACCATCCTTAGATCATGTTAAATATATATAAATACATATATATACACAAACGTATAATTATCGTATGTTATATAGTTCGTGATATCATCGGTCATATTGGACGGTCAAACGTTGTGTAAAACTCTTTTCAAAAACACAAGTCTCAACAATTTAGATTGCTTCTCATGTTGGTATGGTTTAATTTGTGTAAATATTAATCTCATAAGTATAATTTGGTCGGAAAATTTCGGGTCATTACATAAAATGACAACCAATATTATGTTGATTGTTTAATATGACTTTTAGGTATTTGATGAAATGTTCACGTGACGAGTTTCTTAGTCGGACTTTGATTCCACGGGTCATTAACAAAATTACTTTAGCATTTACGTTCACGTAATACATAAAACATATTATTAAACTATTTTGTGTAAACAAACCCGTGGTTCCACCGGTCATTTCACTAGTTTATGAAATTTAACTTATTTACTTAATGGTTTATTATTTTATTATACATAACAACCAAAAATAATAAGTAAACAGATGAGCCTACGAAATTTGATATCCAAATTTGACATTTATCATAACACAAATTTAAAAATTGACAATGTCACGTTACGGTCAATATTTATTCTCTCAAAAACATCAAATTTCCTTCCATACCACACTCAATGTAATGGGTGTTGTTTTTCTTTGTGTATATCTGAGTTTTTGACCTTTTTGTGAACCGACTAATTTGAAAGTGACAATTACTTTGTTGCAACAGAAAATTATCGCAGGTGAACTTATCTAGCTGTAATGGATGCTCTTACTAGTTAGATTTAATAAAATTTCGTTCCCTTTAAATAATGTGTAAATGATCATTTCTCGATATGTTGACGTTCAAGTGAGTCATAATTTATGGTTGTATTTTATTAAATATTAAACTAAATGTATAGTTGAACTACCATTTAAAATATTCACTCATTTTTTAGTAAAATAGAAAGTCAACAAAATCCCGATCCATGATTAAATGGCCGGCCGATTTCTATATTGATATCGAAAAAATCTATTTCATTCAACATTTGATTCAAAGAAATGTGCTAAACCCTCCACCGATCATGCATGCATGTGAATTTCATAGTATATGACTAGAAATGACAATGGATTAAATATGAATCGGGTGATACCGTATTTAAATCCACATTCATATTCATATTCATATTCATATTCATATTCATTTAGCTTTTGTTCATCCATATCGATTTTCATATCCATTTAATTTCGGTTCATCCATCCATATCAATTTTCAATGGATTGCGCTATTAATAGATATTCATTGAATATTAAAAAAAGTTATAATATTTCTGAATATGCGATAGAAAACAAAAACATATTATAACAAAAATAAATAAAACATGACGTAATTGGAATCTATCCACGAAAACATGTAATATTTTTCGAAAATATAACACACTTTTTTGAATACACTATTAAACATATATTAGGACAAATTATATATTTAATTTGTATGCTTATTTTGTTAAATATACTTGTTTTATTATAATATATTACACTTAATTCATTACATAGTTGCAAGTAAAATATATGTATAACTAAATACTTTTGTGATAGTAAATGTGTATGTATATATGTATTTTTATATATTTCTATATGTATTTCTGGTATTAATGAATATATTCATCTTTTCATCCATATATATATCTATATCAATTTAGATTCATCCATATTCGTATCTATATCAATTAAGTAAATCCATATCCATGAAAATCGAATGAAACGGATGAATATCCACCAAATCAGTAGGGGCGGATGTTTGTGTTGATGGGGCGGGGCACCCGCCCAGCTGGATTTAAAAAATAAAATTAATTTACACAAAAAAAAATTTTTTTTTTACTAAAACATATGTTTTTTTTAGTGTTCGCCCAGTCATTGAATAATATAATAAATTTTTCAAGCCGTCTCATCCATGGTTGAGTTCAACTTCCGCCACTGCAAATCAGTGAACCATTATCATCCCTGTATATGACTAGTGCTTCATTAATATAAAAAATAAGGTTGGACTTAAATATTTATATTTAACAACCACAAATTACATTCTACTGAAAACATTTACTTAATAATGCAGAAACTTAGAAACTACTCGAAACAAGTTATCTGTGGACCATGCTCGACTTTCAGTGCTGCAAGTTGCGCCTGTCTCATCACCAATGAATTATACATCTGAATCACCAATTTCTCATCGTATTCCTTCGTCTGTCTCATCTCAATTTGACAATCACCATCACTTCCGAAAGCACCTAATACTCCTCCAATTACAGCCGGCGAATTGGCTACCTTCATCATCATACTCACATAAGCTCGGCGAAATCTAGTAACCAACTTCTTAGGGTTAAACTTGGGATTATACCTGAGCTTTATTTTCAATTTGGAAGCTATCCTTATTCTCCAAGAACTTCGGTTTGTCTTTGATTCGAGATTATGATTTGTACTGGCGGCAAGAGGCTTGTAGCCTCTTGGTCTCCAGTATTGGTTCACACCGTTGGATACTTTGCTTCTCAAGTGTCCCATTTGGATTGGTATGTTATGGAACACTAAATAATATATAGGATGGAATGGATGTTGAGAGAAAGATGAGTAGAGAATATTGATGACATTAAAAATTCCACATATTTGTTTAATTTGCACTCAAGAAATAATACTCCGTAATGAATTGACTTTTTTGTTATGATCTTATGTTATGCCTTTGTATTGTATAAGGGCCGGTGAGAGTATCATATTACCTGCTCTCAAAATTATCATTTTCCCCTTCGTCCTTATCTTTAAATTTTACAAAGTTTTTATTTTATTTATTTATTTATTTTAATGTTGATATCGAATATCTTTATTTATGTTATATAATAGCTGATAAAACTTATACCGATAAAAAGTACATTTAAAACTCAATTCACTTGTATATATTTTTTTATCAAATATTATATAATACAAATAAATAAATTTACAGTCAAAGTTAGAAAACAAAGACTATGAATAGTCAAAACAAGACACTTTATTATGGACAGAGGGTGTAATACTTATAATAACAGGTTATAGTGTTAAAAAAAATAATAATAAGAAAAAAAAATTGTCCCGTTCATGATATGGTCATATTTCAAAACACAAACATTGTAGTGTTTTCCTACTAAAATAAAAACAAATTGTGTTAAAGTTATACATATTAGTTCAATCTAATCCTTATTAGGGTTTATTTTCTAACTTAATGTGTTTATTTGTGAAGTTTATAGAAGTTTGGTGTCTTTTTAAGTCATTTCTGTAGACGTACTATGGACCTTAGATCAAACGTATTAACCTAGATTAACGGCGGAAATGATAACTAGGGCGAGTCGAATACTTGATTAACTATCGGGATCAATCTAACCAACAAATAGTTGATATAATCGATGCCTAGAGCCTTGTATTCGGTTGAGAATTGGTCTGGGACGGTAAACACAGAGTAATACGACGGCAACAGGGTTTGTGGTGTGTAACTTAATAATGAAACCCAAAACCTGTATTTATATATAATTACAGTGACCATCGGCCGGTGGTCTGGGACCTACGGCCGATGGTGAGAGTCCCTCGACCGATGGTCCCTATCATCGGTCGATGGTCTGAGCAGCCAACCAACTGCTCTTAACCATTTCATGACATTACACTAAGCAATTCAAATACAAAGTATTAATGACGATGTTCATACATGACTGAAATACGAAATACAAAACTAATAGAACTTATTACATAATAGAACTCGGGATTATGCACCAACAAACTTCCCTTAAGACGTAGTTCTATTTCAAAAATCTCCAGTCATCATTTACCACATTCGTACGGATCGATTACCATGTTGTTCAAGTAGCACAGCTTAGCTACTTTCATATACTGTTCAGCCTGTACCCTGTTCTCACGACGATAGAGCATACGATTGTAATACAACGTAAAAATATCAGCCTTAGTACAATTTCTTAACCAAATCGGATCCAGCACACGAATGCAATCAATATCATCTTCTTTCAGCTTATCCAAAACAATCACAGCTTCTTCAGAACGATCATCATAAAACCACCATCTGAAACTCTGACTCCAATTCTGCGGCAACTTCCTTAAAGGTACCTTCTTCATAGTCTTTGCTCGCTTATACTTCACAATCCTTCGAGATTCACCAGTTCTAGGATTAACTTTGAAACTAACCCTAGGAAATTGTGGCCTAAAACCTTCCCAATTCTTTGAATTAAAAGCTATTCGAATCTTCTTCACCAGCAACGAAGATCGATCGTTCATTCCATAATACAACATTCTCAACCTGGCAATCTGCATTAGCTCAAAGTACGGTAGTGACTTGAATTCGTGACCATGTTTGAAATAATCAACGCCAAATTCTCGCTTAACTGCAAACATGTTGAATTCTTCAATGTAAGCCTAGGCTATAATTCTTCCTTTCGCACTCTTTCTCAAATTTATCATCTTTAAGTACTTTGGCTCAAGCTTCAGTTTCTCACAGTACTTTCTGATTCTCAATATATCACGCCTTTCAGCTTTTAACTTCTCGACAACTTCATCATTATACTTAACCGGCAAGAAACCTTCAGGCAAAACCTCCGTTCTTTCTTTTTCTCTACACCTTCTATTCAAAATCTCATCATCAGTTCTAAACAACTCCTCAAAACCAGGAAGATCCTCATTCTTATCATTTTGATATGTAGGAAAATCTTCATGTGTAACATCTTCAACTAAACCATCTACATCCCCATTATCGAGATCTTCAGAAATCTCAGGGCCAAAAGAATCATCCTCTGATGGAGGATCATCGGACTGTGCGTCAGTAGCTTTAGCTTCTTCTTGCTCTAGACGCACCATTTCTGAAGCGCCCCGTCCTAATCCATCTAGACGAAGTCCATATTGATTATAAACGATTCATAATAGTTGATTACATCGTAAGGTACTTGACCTCTAAATGATACATTTTACAAACATTGCATTCGTTTTTAAAAGACAAACTTTCATTTCATCGAAAGTTGACAGGTATGCATACCATTTCATAATATCCAACTATAAATGACCTAATCCGTCATTTACTTAATAATCTCTAATGAACTTCAATGACTAGAATGCAACGTCTTTTGAAATATGTCATGAATGACTCCAAGTAATATCCTTAAAATGAGCTAATGCACAGCGAAAGATTTCTTTCAAACCCGAGAATAAACATGCTTTCAAGTGTCAACCAAAAGGTTGGTGAGTTCATTAGTTTATAGTAATCATTTCATTTTCATCATTTTTAATAGACCACAAGATTTTAAATATTATAAAACGTGCAGAAGTCCCATTCCAACTGCACAAAAAATATCTTTCATATGAAGAACACCTGGTGAGGATTCAAAATATAATAGTAACCATCTGTGCCGGTCTTTCACCCCACGGCTGAATACATGTGCCTTCAAAATATAGAACCTCTGTGTCGGTCTTTACACCCCACGGCTGAACACATGTTTATAAAATATAGGACAACCGGTGCCAAAATGTCATAAATAATAAACCATCCACCCGGCTCGGGAGCTCATACGCTCTAACGGAAATCGGGGACTAATGCGTGTCATAATAATCAACCCCAATACCAGATAATTCTATCATAGAATGCAGTTAAGGTACTTGTGTCTATTGCGTCAAGCATTTATAAAAGCGCATGTATTCTCAGTCCCAAAAATGTAAAGAGTAAAAAAGGGAATCAAATGAAACTCACCTAATGTATTTTGTAGTAAAAATACATATGACTATATTGAACAATGCAGTGTTTGGCCTTGGATTCCCGAACCTATATCATTTGTATATAAATTAAAATGTGTAATCGTAATCGAACAAGTTTATATATATTATTTCTTAAATTATATATTATACTTATTTAATTTGTGTATATATTTAAAATGTTTAATATCTACCTACTTAGTTATATTAATATTTTTATATACATACTTGTTTAAGGTTTAAAAATTGATGGTTTGTTATTTGTAAGTATTTCTATAAATAATCTTAGTAGGTTTGATATATATAGTTATGTGAAATTTTAATATAAGTATAGTTTGTATAATAAGTATATTTATGTACAAAATATTTATTTGCTTAAAATGATAGTTTTGATTTTAATGATTTACTAATAATAATAATAATAATGATCCTAATCATAATAATAATAACAATACAACTGTTAGTGATAATAATAATAATATTCATACTGGTATTTAATATCATAATAAATGAAAGTTTTATCATAATACTTATATTAGTAGTAATAATAGTATTAATAATTATGATACTTGTAGTAATAATATTAATTAATAATGATAATTATAATAAAAAAAATGATAATAATACTAAAAATGATAATAATAATACTTATACTAATACTAATGATAATAATAATAATAACAATAATATTCCTAATACTTAATAATAACAATGTTGATAATAATAACAATAATACTAATACTTAATAATAATAACAATATAATTTTTAACGACAATAATAATAATAATACAATTAATAATGATATCAATAATGAAAATGATAATAATAATAATAATAATAATAATAATAATAATAATAATAATAATAATAATAATAATAATAATAATAATAATAATAATAATAATTTTGGTATTAAAAACTACCTTATAAGCCCTTTTAAAAAAAAGTTGCACCACGCAAGGATCGAACCCGAGACCACTCGCATAACCACCAACTCCCTTAGCCATCAGACCAGTTCTGTCTTTCTGTTATAACCCGAGACCCATTTATATTTATTCCATATCTATTTTTCTGTTTATATGCTTCATCTTCTTCATTATTAATCGACTCATAAAACAAGCCAAACCTTAACTGCGAATTACTATATTAAGTTAAAGCCTTCAACAACTAATGTTCAACCTATATTGATCACAACTAATTGTAAAAAAAAAAAAAAAAATTAAAAAAAAACAGCTGCTCGCTTCGCTGTTTCTGTTTTAAAAAAAAATCGACTTTGGTTTTGTGATTCGTTTTAGTTTATGTTCCCTAAATGAAAAAAGTTTTAAATCACATCTATAAACTTTATCAATCATCAATTTAACAGAAAACATCAAAACTCTTACGAATTTCATCATGAACACATTGTTTGACTTTTTTGAAATAAATGTTTGACTCAAAAATTAGAACTAGTTAGTAAAAATCAAAGACTGAAACTTTACAGGTAGATTGAATGAATGAATCCTAATCTATCTGCATTTTTACTTTTTGAAAAACAACTCAAATTTAAGGTTTTGTGAAAAAGAGTTCTTAAAGAGTAAAAAAAAAAAAGAAAGACATAAAAAAAATCAAACCGTGTTCTTCAATTCTATTTGAGTCTTCTCCCCATCGTCTTACATATAATAACGTATATAAATAATTGAAATCATTGATTTAATTAGTGTGGTGTCGACAGCCTTTAATAACCAGACAAAGATGAAAGAATAAAATTATCTCACAGAATTAAAGGGGATTTGGACTGTTAACAGAATTTGTCATTGCACTGTGATGGAATTCTTTTTAATAATCAGACTAGGGACAGGAGTAATATTCTTATACAAATTGTTTAGAATATAAAGTTGAATACGTGATTTATCTATTTTTATTTAGTTATAAATCGTATTTATACATGTATATATATATATTAGTATATGTATATATATATATATATATATATATATATATATATATATATATATATATATATATATTATCCGTATTTGTTTATATATTTGATGTGTATCTACATACTGAATTTTGTAACATTACACAATATATAAATCTATTAATAAATTTAAGGATGTTATTAATTTTTAATAAGAATACAAATACTAATAATGATAATAGAAATATATTAAATAATAATATTAATAATAATTTTTATCACAATTATACTAATATTAATAATAAGAATAAGAGTAATTATAAAATGATAATAATAATAATAATATCAATAATAAAAATATTACCAATAATAAAAATGATATAATAATAATGTTATTAATACAACTTTATTTTAAACTTGCAATTAAATTGAATGTAGTAGTATTTCATATTATTTTCTATGTTATATAACTATTTAATATACATTTCATAATAACTTATATTGAATTTTATACTTTCTAATATATTACAATATATAGTCAACAATTATGTATAGTATCATATATATTTATAGCTTCATTTTAAATTACCCTTTATTATTTTGTATCTTATTTTACAACTCTAGTTTTAATGTTTAACTTATATTTTATAATTTCAATTTATTATGTATACTTTCATTTATATATATATATATATCTATATTTATATATACATAATTGTTCGTGAATCGTTCGGGGGTAGTCAAAGGTCTAATGTAAACATGAACACAGTTCGAAGATTTAGAGATTCAATTAAATAGACTTTGCTTTTCGTGTCGAAATCAAATAAAGATTAAGTTTAAATTTGGTCGGAAATTCCCGGATCATCACAGTACCTACCCGTTAAAGAAATTTTGTCCCGAAATTTGAGTGAGGTGGTCATGGCTAACATTAAAAATGTTTTCATGACGTATATGCATTGATAAATATCGTTTTATCATTATTGATTAATATAGAGAAAACGATTCGATTATACAGAGCGTACGAGTGAAGCTATGACAAAAGAGCGAAACAACGAAGTAAAGATTCGTCTTAGCTTTTGACGTAGTCACGTTTGAATTTAGAAAATAAGGTTCATCTTAACTTTTGACGTCGTCTTGGTTGAATTCCGGAATTCAAGGGATTCACAGAAAATCTTTGAAATCTAAAAGATTTGATTCTTTGGCGAATAAGGAAAATAGAATCTCTTTAATTAAATGCGACCATCTGCCTCGATTGCTTTGTCTGATATTTTTACTATAAATTTACCCTATCCGTTCCATTAATTTTCACCACTTCAATATTTTCTTTCTTAATTCACATTTCCAAAGAGTTTGAAAATGCTTAATCCAGTTCTGATCCTTGTACTTATCTTGACTATCGTATATGTCATTCTCCTTTTCCATTTATCACCGGAGGAATCTATTTACTTCTACTATTACCTTGGGGTTATAGTATTTCTAATTCTCCCGTGTACTTATGTTGCTATCCGCATTGATATACACGGTTTGCAACTAATGTGTTTGTGATTGGCTTTATATTTTTCTTTATATTTCGGAGCTCTATGCTCTTGTTTTCTCTTCCCGATTCTAAATCAAGCAAATAATGGTCCAGAATTCATAGATATAGGGTTTCGAATGATTATAATGTTGTAAGCAGGAAGGAACGTGATAGCACGATTTGGTTTTCAAATTTATCAACATCACGGAAGATAGAACCATCAAGAATATATTTTCTTGATATGTTCAGAAGTTAAGTAGAATGAGAGAGTTATGTAACATGGTACATGATGACGTTATGATCTGTGAATCATCATGTCCCATTAGAAACTCAGCATGACTTACTGTAATATAATCACGTTGATCAAGTGTCATTATATTATACTAACCCATGCTTCAGTTCCCAACACTACCTCAAAAAAAATTCATATTTTAAGCTCGAAAGTTTACAGAATATAGAAACTATCCATTTCTATATGATGTAACACTGATAGCACGAAGAGATTATTGATTTCAGATAAGAATAGTTATGAAAATATCTTCAGAAATATGGAGGATATTTGTAATGAAATATACGATAATATCTTTGAATATTTAAGATCAGAGGATGATGGAAACTATTGTCCGCAAAGGTTTAGAGTAAGGAGTAAGATATTTGCTAAAGACTTCAGCAGGCATTGAATCATTTGGATTCTTTAAAGTCAAACTTATTCTTTGTGATTTGTCCATGGCTTCCTTCATAGTTTCGCATAATCCGCTTTTCGGTACTAAATTTTCTATTGAGTGTTTTCAATATTCCATTCTTTATCATCAAACTTTCGATTGCTAAGGTGGTTTACAATTTTTGCTGGTTCCTTCAGCTTTTTCAACATTTAGAGTATAGATTCGTAGACTGGTTGCTTTTCAGAGTTTCAGAATAAAAGATCATAATTCTAAGATATAAATACTATATGTATTCATATATCTGTTGATGTAGACATGCTGTGAGATTTCAAATTACTGATTGCAAATTCTCGGTAATTAGAATGGCAATTCTCGTTATAAGATGTGAATGAGTATATGATAGAGTTTCATTGGGTATAAAGATTTTTCGGAAAGTCAAAGATCAAAGGAGTTGCTGGCAAGTTTACTTCTAATGTGATGGAATATAAACAGTTCCCCGGTAACGATGACGAAAGGTAAACTTATATATCAAAGTTATAATAAAGTTTATTCAAATGAAAAGTTGATGTTAATTTGTTGGAGCTGTGACAAAATTAGCTAATTTGAAAAGGAATTGTAAAGTTATCTTTGCTAATAAATGCCAAAGGATCTGACGCGGATACGTGTTAAACTTTTACTCAGTTGCCGAGAGTTTCTCAGGTGCAATACTATATACATAAATCTTTCTTTCCGTAGATGAAGTGCGGTTGGTTCATCCTCTCGATTGAGGTATTTTCAAGAATCATGAAAGGTTTGAACGTAGATTGTAATTGTCAAAATACAAATGAGGTTTAAAATGAAATCAAGTAGCAAACTTGAAGAATTGTTTAGTTTTATAGGTTATAATCAATATTTTAATTCATTTTAATTGTCCAATGTTTTTAGTCCGCAGTCGATAGTCCACAGTTAGCAATTCAATAATTCATATATAGTTTAATATATAATATTCGAATTAATTAATATGTATCGTGACCCGTATTCGTCTCAGACTCGATCACAACTCAAAGTATATATATTATTATAGAATCAACCTCAACCCTGTATAGAGAACTCGATCATTACTGCATATAGAGTGTCTATGGTTATTCCAAATAATATATATATATGCGTCGATATGATATGTCAAAACCTTGTATACGTGTCCCGATATTTAAAGTGCGTAAAATAAATACAGAAATTAAATGACAATAAATAAAATTGCGAGAATGTAAATTGCGAGAATGTAAATTGCAATAATTAACTTGCGATAAATAAAATGTAATCAGTTAGCTAGGAACAATTAGCTAGGAACAGTTAGCGTGGATTCTTAACAAAATTTCTCATAGTTAATTTGTTTATTTCTAACAAATTTTATTTTGTCAAATGTTTCCTTCATTATGCCACTTGTTGGATTCTGATAAATCAAAATCTAAATATGAAATTGAATGAAAATGGTTATTCTGCGGTGAACGGATAAGTATATCGGTGTTTGTAAGTAGGATAGTAAATGACTGTTGAATCACCTTCGTCGAATGTACAGTGTAACTTATTAAAGTGAAATCTAAATATCCTCAGGTATTATGTAACACCCCGTCAAAAATCCCTTTAACGGAATGTTAACTCTGGTCCCAGTGCTTGGCTTGACTTTTACGTAACAGCAATATTCTACAGCGGAAGCAATTAATACCTGAGAATAAAACACGCAAAATGGATCAACAATAATGTTGAGTGAATCTACAGGTTTTAAGTAAACAATACAGTATGTTTAAGAAATACATTTCGAAAACGGTTATTAGTGGAAGACCACCAAGGTTCAATGTTAAAAGTTTGTAGACAACTCCGTGTCCCATTTCAAAAGTTTGTTGACACTACCATGTCAAGTTTCAATTATTTGTAGACAATACCATGTCAAGTTTCAAATATTCGTAGACAATACCATGTCAAGTTTCAAATATTCGTAGACAATACCATGTCAAGTTTTTTTCTCATTTGTTTGTAAACCACAGTTTTAAATGACGTTGTATAGTATCTGAAAAACAGTTATCAGAAAATAGTTTAAGTTCCTTGACCACGAGATTTTACAAGTACAACTCCAAGTTGCGAAACGTTTGCATAATCTATGAGCACCTGAATACTAGCAATGACCCGAGTATAGAATCCACTATACCCACCTTTACCTCATAAAAATGTTATACACTTGTACGAATGTATTATGTTCAAAATAAATGCACCACAGTTTTTATAGTGGGCGAGGTTGTCAACCTAACGGATCCGTCCATCTAAATTGTGCCTACACATATGGTATTTAAAGTATTCAAGCTAGAGGCTTTTTGAACAAACTCAATATGCATATATAGTACTAGTGTCAATACAAAAGCATTTGATAATGTAAGTATAACAGCGTGTATTCTCATCCCTGAAAACATGTAAAAAGTGGGACTGTAGACTCACCTTTGAATAAAGCTCGGATTGAAAAGTGGACAATTTACTTGTACGGTTTATAGCCGAGTAATGCAACCTAAGTATATGTATTTAGGTTGGTCAATAAATATGTCTTAAACAAGTGTGGTTTCATAGTATAAGTTGTCTTATTGCTCGAATCGACGCGTTTCAAAGTAGAAGTCAACATACAGTCAACTAATTCATGCAAGTCAAACAAAGTCAACCGAAGTCAAACCGAAAGTCAAACTTGGTCAAAGTAGACAACTAAAGTCAACATCAGTAGGTTCATGTCAAATGTTGGTCAACATATCAAACCTAAGTCAAACAACACGTTTTAGATCATAATTGGTCAATTTCACAATTTCAGTTTATCGTTGTGCACAAAGTTCATGTACATGTAGCAAACGTAGCATATTATCTCATAGTACAAAATTCAAGTAAACATGGAAAACTCCAGATCATAATTATACTCAAAATCGATTCCAAAAAGCCCGGCCAGGGTCTCATACGATAATTAAAAGTCAGGAATCAGAAGGGATACATTTATGGTTTGCCAAGTCAGTTTCTGACCGCGCACTGATTTCGTTTTGGCTATAACCGGAGCTAGGGACATGATATTGATACAATACCAGTGGCCATGGTTCAAAGACAAATAAAACTAACACATATCAAAAGTTGAGCAATTTTTGTTTAGCCAATTTGTACAGTTTATTCATGTAATTTGAATGTTCAGTTTTCAGCTCAATTCAGAATTTACATAATGTGTGGCCCTATTGTGCCCAATGTATAAGGTTTCAGAGATTGACATTAACTAAACATATGTCACATATCATGTTAAGATTCATTTTCCAGAAGCATACATGCTAATTCAATAAACACAAATCACAGAGTATAAAACAGGGAGCAAGTTGCTGTTTCGATTCTAGTTTAGTTAGTCACATTCATACGCAATTATCCGAAGATCTAGATACAATTTGACTATGATATCTACATGAAAAGTGAATTAATTTTTCTGTAAATTTTAAATATGCAAAGCTTTAATCTCAGAAGTTAATATATTTTATCATACAAGGCTGTTTTCATGCAAGTGCTGTATAAATCCACTTTTTCACTAAATCATGCATATCTTAAGTTATACATAAGCAAACAACATGATATCCTAGTGTAACCTGAGTGTTTTTAAATTACCTATCCAATGGTATTAATTTCACAATCCAATTCTTGGTCTATCAAACCTAGAATTTCCGATCAATCACAAAAACACAACGTTAATTTCAATTGGTCATAACTTGATCATCCGGAAACGAAATCAAGTGATTCCAAAGCCTAAAGTTAATAGTTTTTCGAAATCTAATCATATAAACATGTTATAAGATTAGATCAAAAGTCAACTCTTATCAGATCCTAGAGAATAAAATTCATTTTTCATGTAAACAACATCAATTGATCAAATTAAAGACACCAATCAACAATAACGCGTATACACTTGAGCAATTGACAACATAAACTATGAA
Source organism: Rutidosis leptorrhynchoides (assembly GCF_046630445.1). Classification (NCBI taxonomy): domain Eukaryota; kingdom Viridiplantae; phylum Streptophyta; class Magnoliopsida; order Asterales; family Asteraceae; genus Rutidosis; species Rutidosis leptorrhynchoides. Next base: position 304,966,303 of record NC_092336.1, on the reverse strand, counting down.
ACATCAATAAAATCAGATTTTTAATAATTTGGGTTTGAGAGATTTTACCACTAATCAAGCAATTACTTGTATCTACGCGTAGAGGAGAACGAGAGGAACACGAATCCGCAAGTGATTTAACGATCAAGCAATTGTGTGATGTTTAATTTGGGATTGAAGATGGTGATGATATGATGAAGATGGGGCTGAATGAGAGGAAAAAAAATGGAACATGTTCTCTTATTATTTAGAATTTAAGGGAATGTAGTTAGTTGCCTAAAAACTAAAAGTCAACAAACATGTGCCTAAACTAATAGTCAACATGCATTGGCTACTCATGGGACCAAGGATGATGAGGTATGAGGTCATGGCCATGTGGCCTCGGGCTCGGGTCTCGGGCTCATTTTGTGTAAAAGCTCGTTCGCGCGTGGTTCGTTTCGAGTGCCATTAACCGTACCGAATCTCCGGAACGTTAACTAGTCGTTGAAACAAAATCACCGTGTTTAATTCATTAAGTAAATAATAAATTAAATTTCTTTCATAAGTTCAATAATTATTAAGAATAATTATTCTATCGTTTTTCGGAGTTCCGTTAACTGAAAAGTTTTCTAGGTGATTAACTTTAATCGTATCGTTTCTAGTTTAATTCGTCAACCGAATTAAGTTCACTAATTAATATAACATATTAATTAATTCAAGTAATCCACTAAGGATCAAGTACGCATTTAATTACTTTAAATACGAAAAAGTTTCACGTAGCCACTGTTAACTATTCTGAAAAAAAAAATTGGCGTATGAAAATTGTATGATTTAACTAACGATCGTCAAGTATTTAACGGAAGTTTTAACGGAAAAACTCGGGTTGTTACATTACCCACCTGTTATTGAAAATTTCGTCCCGAAATTTGGATGATGGCAGTTATTGATGAAAATAAAATATTTTCGTATCATTAGAAATCCACGTTTCAACGTGAGCTTGAATTCTATAAGTAAGTTTGCAAATAAAGTTTATACTTGGCTTGAATAGTTTGTCTTTCTAGACGTAAGCCTTCATACATTCTTTTAATAAAAGAATTTGGTCATATACGAGTGTTTCGTCGAATAATATGATAAGATTAAATAATCTTTCGAGATCTCTATACGGATGGACTTCTAAGGTCCGTTCGGTTTCGTAATGAATACGAGTTAAGTGTATATAATTTCTTATCATCAAGAATATGAATGAAATGATTCGGTTACGTGTAAAAAATACGACTGAATATGTCACTAATGGATGTATTGAAGTAATAGTTGTCCGCCTTGACTTTTCGATGTAATCACTATTGATTCTCCTAAATTTAAGGGATTTGAATATAATCGTTTGAAATCTGTGAGATTTGGATTCCGATAATTAAGGAATTTGAGATTTTCTTTGATTAAATGCGGTGAATTGCCTCGATTGTTGTGCTTGGAATTTTGCTATAAATTAACTTCTTCTGTTTCATTATCTTCACCACTTCTATACTTTCTTCCTCAATTCATACTTCCAAAAGATTTAGGAAATGCTTAATCCAGTTCTGATCCTTGTTATTATATTGACCATATATACAGTCATTCTTCTTTTTCTTTTACCACCAGAGGATTTTTTTTTCTTCTACTATTCCCTTGGGGTTATAATGTTTTTAATTCTCCCGTGTCTTTACGTTGCAATACGTATTGATATACACGGTTTGTAATTTATGTGTTGTTATCGGTCTTTATATTTTTCCTTATATGTCGGAGCTCTATGCTCTTGTTTTCTCTTCTCAACTTTAAGTAAAGCGAGTAATGGTCCAGAATTCGTAGGTATAAAGTTTCGAATGAACATAATTAATGTTCTAAGAAAGCAATTGTAATAGCACGATCTTGATTTGTCAAATTACTAGAATATCCGGAAAAGACCGAATCATCAAGAAATATATTTCCTTGATATGTTTAGAGGTTAAATAGAAGGAAAGAGTTATGTAACATGGTTCATGATGATTGTAAGGTCTGTGAATCATCATCTTCCATTAGAAATTTAGCATGACTTCGGAGCAAGATATTCTCTAAAGATTTCATCGGATTCAGAATTACCTGGATTCTTTGAATATAGGGTTTGGTCCTTGTATTTGTCCTTGGTCTCCTTCATGGTTAGCTCAATCCGTTTTTCAGTTCCAAATCTGAGCTTTTTCAATACGTTATTCTTTATCATCAAACTTTTGGCCATTAAGACCATCTATAGCTTTTGCTGCTTCGTCAGCATTCTCAAGGTTAACGAATCTGAATCATTGGTTATCAATCCGAGATGGTTTTCAAGAGATTTTATTTTTAGATGATTAAACGCTGATTGTAATCGTTAACGGATCTAATGGTTGACGAATAGGAGTTGTTGATTTCAAAAGTAATGAATGATAATTTCAGTGGTTTGATGTGATAATTCATCATAGAATACAAATGAATATAATTCATGAATGTAGTGATCTTTAGGAAGATAACACTTGCTAAAGCTTTACTTAGATTCTGATACGTCAAAATTAGAATATGTAGTAGTTGTTCTTTAGTGAACGGATACACATATCTTGTGAATGTAATTAGTGTAGTTACTGATTATTGAATCAGAATTTGAAGAATGTATAATGTAACATATTAATGTGAGATATAAATATTTCTCGGGTTTTACCTACCCGTTAAATATTTTTACAATTTACAGTTTGTACAGAAGAGTTTTTAATTACAATCTTTATGAAGATCTATATTCGTATATATTCTTCAGATGTAATCATGGATTTAATGAGTTAATATAATATTAAACTCATTTGATTTACGGTTGAAGATAATCTCCAAAACCTTAGAGATTTCATAATTGTCGCGAAATATTTCGCTAATGAAGTTATGAATCAATACTTCATCGTTCATTGTTTATTGATATACCTCGGTATATGATATTGATGCTCGTGAAGTTCTTGTGAAATTTACAAGGCACGAATAATGTTTTCTAGAAAGTTTCGAGTACATCGAAAATAGAAGTGAAAAATCATACATGTATTTGAATAATACACTTAGTTTATTATGAAATGGAGTTTATTGTGCTGAATTAGTGATTAATGATTGTTAAGTCATTAACGAAGGATGTACATCATAACATATTAGTGATATGATTTAACCAAGTAGTACATACTAGTTAAGATTCATACGTAATAGTTTAGTACGAAAAGATTTATTATTGTTCCAAACCATATATATATAAAGTATACATATATAATTTTTTTTTTAGGAAGAATGAGTCAGTACATCTTAACTCACAATTACTAATATTCCTTGGTATCTATGGGGCGTATGATGTTGATATCCGAAGTACCGAGTGTGATGTTGAGGTGTGAGATGCGGATGTTGTTGTTGGTGAAGCTGATGCTGTTGGTGGTGATGTTGATGGTACTGGTGGTGCCGGCTATGCTGCTGGTACTGCTGATGCTCTTAGATTTCGCACCATATTCTCCAGAGCCACTACTCGAGAGCGAAGCTCGTTGACTTCTTCTACTATTCCGGGATGATGGGCGGTTCGGACAAGTGGATGAATAAGATCTAGAATTCTAGATATTAGATATTCGTGGCTGGATATCCTGGAAATGAGGGTGAAAATGGTGTTCCGGATTGGTTCGCCGGTAAGTGCTTCAGGTTCTTCACCAAGAGGTGAATTCGGTTGGTGGAAGGGATCGCCTTCTTCTCGCCTCCATTGATTAAGTCGACTACGAAACCACCCCTAGTTCATCCAGAAAAGATGATGGCTAATAGGTTCGTTCGTTCCAGTTACGCTGTCCATGGAGCTCGAGGAATCAGATGAGTAATCCATATTATGTGTTTGGAATAGGGTTTGATATGAATTGAGTGTTGGATGCTATGTTTGTCTCCTTGAATACGTGTATATAGCAAAAAGATTTCCGTAATTTACGGAGGAAATTTAGGAAATATATCAGACAAAATCTAATATAATAAGTATGATAGCCACAGGATTAGCCTATATGTAATTGGTACAATAATTGCAGTAAGATGTCGGTGGATCAAAAATGATAAGCAGTGAGAAGTAGTGATCGGTCGCGACTAGTGGTGAGAGGCGGCGTTGAGTAGTAGTAACCAACGATAAATAACAAGGAGTAGTGGTATAAGATGATGAGTATGTCCAGGCAGTGTCTTCGTAGTGCCAAGTAGAAATCAGGGGTGACGGACAGTATCGGGTAGTGACGAATTGTGACGTGATTACACGCTCCTTATAGGTTATAATAACAATTAAATCGTACAGTGTAAATTTCTACTCATATTTGAAATTAAACGGTTTATGTTCTAAACGGTATTTATCCAAGTAACCTACTTGACTCGCTCCCAATTCCTTATTTTGCGATGTCGGAACTTCTATACGAGTTACCGTAATGTAATCCCGGTCATTACATTACGCTATCTCACATTTCCATTCGACATAACTCCATAAGTTCAAGGTGGCATAATCAACTTAATTTAGTTAAATCTCGCGTCGCGTGTACATATGTGATTCGTAGTATAACGTTTAGTTCAAGTCCATATCATATGGGTATAGGGTGTATATGTACGTGATATAATGTGTAGCCCTACATGTTGTATTGTGAAGCAAATAGTGCATGTATGGTGTATAAAAGTCATCCAAGATACACGGCTATAGACTAGACTTCACTAATGCGCCTTACGATTAGACACACTATTGTATCCTAGTTCCCTATAGCCAAAGCTCTGATACCATACTGTCACACCCCGTTAAAAATCCCTTTAACGGAATGTTAACTCTGGTCCCAGTGCTTGGCTTGACTTTTACGTAACAGCAATATTCTACAGCGGAAGCAATTAATACCTGAGAATAAAACACTCAAAATGGATCAACAATAATGTTGAGTGAATCTACAGGTTTTAAGTAAACAATACAGTATGTTTAAGAAATACATTTCGAAAACGGTTATTAGTGGAAGACTACCAAGGTTCAATGTTAAAAGTTTGTAAACAACTCCGTGTCCCATTTCAAAAGTTTGTTGACACTACCATGTCAAGTTTCAATCATTTGTAGACAATACCATGTCAAGTTTCAAATATTCGTAGACAATACCATGTCAAGTTTCAAATATTCGTAGACAATACCATAAATATTCGTAGACAATACCATGTCAAGTTTTTTTCTCATTTGTTTGTAAACCACAGTTTTAAATGACGTTGTACAGTATCTGAAAAATAGTTATCAGAAAATAGTTTAAGTTCCTTGACCACGAGATTTTACAAGTACAACTCCAAGTTGCGAAACGTTTGCATAATCTATGAGCACCTGAATACTAGCAATGACCCGAGTATAGAATCCACTATACCCGCCTTTACCTCATAAAAATGTTATACACTTGTACGAATGTATTATGTTCAAAATAAATGCACCACAGTTTTTATAGCGGGTGAGGTTGTCAACCTAACGGATCCGTCCATCTAAATTGTGCCTACACCGATGGTATTTAAAGTATTCAAGCTAGAGGCTTTTTGAACAAACTCAATATGCATATATAGTACTCGTGTCAATACAAAAGCATTTGATAATGTAAGTATAACAGCGTGTATTCTCATCCCTAAAAACATGTAAAAAGCGGGACTGTAGACTCACCTTTGAATAAAGCTCGGATTGAAAAGTGGACAATTTACTTGTACGGTTTATAGCCGAGTAATGCAACCTAAGTATATGTATTTAGGTTAGTCAATAAATATGTCTTAAACAAGTGTGGTTTCATAGTATAAGTTGTCTTATTGATCGAATCGACGCGTTTCAAAGTAGAAGTCAACATACAGTCAACTAATTCATGCAAGTCAAACAAAGTCAACCGAAGTCAAACCGAAAGTCAAACTTGGTAAAAGTAGTCAACTAAAGTCAACATCAGTAGGTTCATGTCAAATGTTGGTCAACATATCAAACCTAAGTCAAACAACACGTTTTAGATCATAATTGGTCAATTTCACAATTTCAGTTTATCGTTGTGCACAAAGTTCATGTACATGTAGCAAACTTAGCATATTATCTCATAGTACAAAATTCAAGTAAACATGGAAAACTCCAGATCATAAGTATACTCAAAATTGATTCCAAAAAGCCCAGCCAGGGTCTCATACGATAATTAAAAGTCAGGAATCAGAAGGGATACATTTATGGTTTGCCAAGTCAGTTTCTGACCGCGCACTGATTTCGTTTTGGCTATAACCGGAGCTAGGGACATGATATTGATACAAGACCAGTGGCCATGGTTCAAGGACAAATAAAACTAACACATATAAAAAGTTGAGCAATTTTTGTTTAGCCAATTTGTACAGTTTATTCATGCAATTTGAATGTTCAGTTTTCAGCTCAATTCAGAATTTACATAATGTGTGGCCCTATTGTGCCCAATGTATAAGGTTTCAGAGATTGACATTAACTAACCATATGTCAAATATCATGTTAAGATTCATTTTCCAGAAGCATACATGCTAATTCAATAAAAAAAAATCACAAAGTATAAAACAGGGAGCAAGTTGCTGTTTCGATTCTAGTTTAGTTAGTCACATTCGTACGCAATTATCCGAAGATCTAGATACAATTTGACTATGATATCTACATGAAAAGTGAATTACTTTTTCTGTACATTTCAAATATGTAAAGCTTTAATCTCAGAAGTTAATATATTTTATCATACAAGGCTGTTTTCATGCAAGTGCTGTATAAATCCACGTTTTCACTAAATCATGCATATCTTAAGTTATACATAAGCAAACAACATGATATCCTAGTGTAACCTGAGTATTTTTAAATTACCTATCCAATGGTATTAATTTCACAATCCAATTCGTGGTCTATCAAACCCAGAATTTCCGATCAATCACAAAAACACAACGTTAATTTCAATTGGTCATAACTTGATCATCCGGAAACGAAATCAAGTGATTCCAAAGCCTAAAGTTAATAGTTTTTCGAAAGATAATCATCTAAACATGTTATAAGATCAGATCAAAAGTCAACTCTTATCAGATCCTAGAGAATAAAATTTGTTTTTCATGTAAACAACATCAATTGATCAAATTAAAGACACCAATCAACAATAACGCGTATACACTTGAGCAATTGACAACATAAACTATGAAACATCAATAAAATCAGATTTTTAATAATTTGGGTTTGAGAGATTTTACCACTAATCAAGCAATTACTTGTTTCTACGCGTAGAGGAGAACGAGAGGAACACGAATCCGCAAGTGATTTAACGATCAAGCAATTGTGTGATGTTTAATTTGGGATTGAAGATGGTGATGATATGATGAAGATGGGGCTGAATGAGAGAAAAAAAAATAGAACATGTTCTCTTATTATTTAGAATTTAAGGGAATGTAGTTAGTTGCCTAAAAACTAAAAGTCAACAAACATGTGCCTAAACTAATAGTCAACATGCATTGGCTACTCATGGGACCAAGGATGATGAGGTATGAGGTCATGGCCATGTGGCCTCGGGCTCGGGTCTCGGGCTCGTTTTGTGTAAAAGCTCGTTCGCGCGTGGTTCGTTTCGAGTGCCATTAACCGTACCGAATCTCCGGAACGTTAACTAGTCGTTGAAACAAAATCACCGTGTTTAATTCATTAAGTAAATAATAAATTAAATTTCTTTCATAAGTTCAATAATTATTAAGAATAATTATTCTATCGTTTTTCGGAGTTCCGTTAACTGAAAAGTTTTCTAGGCGATTAACTTTAATCGTATCGTTTCTAGTTTAATTCGTCAACCGAATTAAGTTCACTAATTAATATAAAATATTAATTAATTCAAGTAATCCACTAAGGATCAAGTACGCATTTAATTACTTTAAATACGAAAAAGTTTCACGTAGCCACTGTTAACTATTCTGAAAAAAAAATTGGCGTATGAAAATTGTATGATTTAACTAACGATCGTCAAGTATTTAACGGAAGTTTTAACGGAAAAACTCGGGTTGTTACATATTACCTACCCGTTAAAATATTTTCACCATTAACAGTTTGTACGAAAGAATTTTTAATTACAATCTTTATGAAAACATATATACATATATATTTTCTTCAGATGTAATCATGGATTTGATGAATTTATATGATATTAATATCATCTGGTTTATCGTTAGAACAAGAATACATAATCTCTAAAACATTAGAGATTACATAATCGCCAGGTAAAACGAAGATAAATGATGTAGAACGATATGTAGAACGTTGTTTATACTCGAGGTACATAATGAGATGTTGAGGCGTGTGATGTTGAAACTTGGGTTGTTGGTGATACTGGTATTGATGTTGGTGGTACTGTTGGTGCCGGTGATGTTGCTGAAGCTGGTACGTTTTGCATCATGTTCTCCAAATTAATTACTCGAGCGCGAAGCTCGTTGACTTCTTCCATTATTCCGGAATGATTGTCGGTTGGAACGAACGGATGAATAAGGTTGAGAATTTTGGATATCATATAATCATGGCGAGATATCGTGGAAATGAGAGTGAATATAGTGTATCGAAGTGGTTTGCCGGTAAGTGCTTCAGGTTCTTCGCCAAGAGATGAATCCGGTTGGTAGAAAGGATCACCTTCTTCGCATTTCCATTAATTAAGTCGACCACGAATCCATCAGATGAATTGGGGATGGATGATTGGTTGATTTATTCTGGTGACGCTGCTTTTGGAGCTTAGGTGAAAATCCATATCGAAATAGCTGTCGGAATTCGAGGAATTCGAACTGGTTGAGGGATTCATCTCGTACGATCAGATGAAGGATTTTCGATAAGAAATAGATTATAGGATGTAGATTAGTACCCTGCAATACATAATTTACATATGCATATATAATAATAAAATCTAATAAGTTAAGGAGGAATCTACGGAATCTGTCAGGCAAAGGTAATAATAACAGATACGCTAAGATATGAATTAGCAGATACGCTAAGATATGAATCAGCAGATATGCTAAGATATGAATTTTGTCTATACACTATTCATGCAATCATTGCAGTATGATGTGTCTAGACTAAAAATGAAAAGTAGGTAATTTTTCGACAAAAATGATAAGTAAAACTTTTGACATGCAGACACGGTCGAAGTCCAGACTCACTAATGCATCCTAAAAACTACTAGTTAGACTCACTAATGCAAGACCTGGTTCGCTAAGACCACCGCTCTGATACCAACTGAAGCACCCCGTCCTAATCCATCCAGACGAAGTCCATATTGATTATAAACGATTCATAATAGGTGATTACATAGCGAGGTACTTGACCTCTAAATGATATATTTTACAAACATTGCAATCGTTTTTAAAAGACAAACTTTCATTTCATCGAAAGTTGACAGGTATGCATACCATTTCATAATATCCAACTATAAATGACCTAATCCGTCATTTACTTAATAATCTCTAATGAACTTCAATGACTCGAATGCAACGTATTTTGAAATATGTCATGAATGACTCCAAGTAATATCCTTAAAATGAGCTAATGCACAGCGGAAGATTTCTTTCAAACTTGAGAATAAACATGCTTTCAAGTGTCAACCAAAAGGTTGGTGAGTTCATTAGTTTATAGTAATCATTTCATTTTCATCATTTTTAATAGACCACAAAATTTTAAATATTATAAAACGTGCAGAAGTCCCATTCCAACTGCACAAAAAATATCTTTCATATGAAGAACACTTGGTGAGGATTCAAAATATAATAGTAACCATCTGTGCCGGTCTTTCACCCCACGGCTGAATACATGTGCCTTCAAAATATAGAACCTCTGTGCCGGTCTTTACACCCCACGGCTGAACACATGTTTATAAAATATAGGACAACCGGTGCCAAAATGTCATAAATAATAAACCATCCACCTGGTTCGGGAGCTCATACGCTCTAACGGAAACCGGGGACTAATGCGTGTCATAATAATCAACCCCAATACCAGATAATTCTATCATAGAATGCAGTTAAGGTACTTGTGTCTATTGCGTCAAACATTTATAAAAGCGCATGTATTCTCAGTCCCAAAAATGTAAGGAGTAAAAAAGGGAATCAAATGAAACTCACCTAATGTATTTTGTAGTAAAAATACATATTACTATATTGAACAATGCAGGGTTTGGCCTTGGATTCACGAACCTATATCATTTGTATATAAATTAAAATGTGTAATCGTAATCGAACAAGTTTATATATATTATTTCTTAAATTATATATTATACTTATTTAATTTATGTATATATTTAAAATGTTTAATATCTACCTTCTTATTATATTAATATTTTTATATACATACTTGTTTAAGGTTTAAAAATTGATAGTTTGTTATTTGTAAGTATTTCTATAAATAATCTTAGTAGGTTTGATATATATAGTTATGTGAAATTTTAATATAAGTATAGTTTATATAATAAGTATATTTATGTACAAAATATTTATTTGCTTAAAATGATAGTTTTGATTTTAATAATTTACTAATAATAATAATAATTTTATAAAAAAAATTATTAATATTAATAATAATATTGAGATTGTTAACAATAATACTAATAGTTACAAAAGTGTTACTAATACTAATATTAATGATAATAATGATAACTTGTATTATTTTCATAATAGTGATAGTAATAATGTTAATAATAATGATCCTAATCATAATAATAATAACAATACAACTGTTAGTGATAATAATAATAATATTCATACTGGTATTTAATATCATAATAAATGAAAGTTTTATCATAATACTTATATTAGTAGTAATAATAGTATTAATAATTATGATACTTGTAGTAGTAATATTAATTAATAATGATAATTATAATAAAAAAATGATAATAATACTAAAAATAATAATAATAATACTTATACTAATACTAATGATAATAATAATAATAACAATAATATTCCTAATACTTAATAATAACAATGTTGATAATAATAACAATAATACTAATACTTAATAATAATAACAATATAATTTTTAACAACAATAATAATAATAATACAATTAATAATGATATCAATAATGAAAATGATAATAATAATAATAATAATAATAATAATAATAATAATAATAATAATTTTGGTATTAAAAACTACCTTATAAGCCCTTTTAAAAAAAAGTTGCACCACGCAAGGATCGAACCCGAGACCACTCACTTAACCACCAACTCACTTAGCCATCAGACCAGTTCTGTCTTTCTGTTATAACCCGAGACCCATTTATATTTATTCCATATCTATTTTTCTGTTTATATGCTTCATCTTCTTCATTATTAATCGAATCATAAAACAAGCCAAAACTTAACTGCGAATTACTATATTAAGTTAAAGCCTTCAACAACTAATATTCAACCTATATTGATCACAACTAATTGTAAAAAAAAAAAAAAAAAAAAAAAAGACAGCTGCTCGCTTCGCTGTTTCTGTTTTAAAAAAAAAATCGACTTTGGTTTTGTGATTCGTTTTAGTTTATGTTCCCTAAATGAAAAAAGTTTTAAATCACATCTATAAACTTTATCAATCATCAATTTAACAGAAAACATCAAAACTCTTACGAATTTCATCATGAACACATTGTTTGACATTTTTGAAATAAATGTTTGACTAAAAAATTAGAACTAGTTAGTAAAAATCAAAGACTGAAACTTTACTGGTAGATTGAATGAATGAATCCTAATCTATCTGCATTTTTACTTTTTGAAAAACAACTCAAATTCAAGGTTTTGTGAAAAAGAGTTCTTAAAGAGTAAAAAAAAAAAACAAAGAAAGACATAAAAAAAATCAAACCGTGTTCTTCAATTCTATTTGAGTCTTCTCCCCATCGTCTTACATATAATAACGTATATAAATAATTGAAATCATTGATTTAATTAGTGTGGTGTCGACAGCCTTTAATAACCAGACAAGATGAAAGAATAAAATTATCTCACAGAATTAAAGGGGATTTGGACTGTTAACAGAATTTGTCATTGCACTGTGATGGAATTCATTTTAATAATCAGACTAGGGACAGGAGTAATATTCTTATACAAATTGTTTAGGATATAAAGTTGAATACATGTATATATATTAGTATATGTATTTATATATATATATATATAGATATATATATATATATATATATATATATATATATATATATATATATATATATATATATATATATATATATATTGTATCCGTATTTGTTTATATATTTGATGTGTATCTGCATACTGAATTTTGTAACATTACACAATATATAAATCTATTAATAAATTTAAGGATGTTATTAATTTTTAATAAGAATACAAATACTAATAATGAAAATAGAAATATATTAAATAATAATATTAAAAATAATTTTTATCACAATTATACTAATATTAATAATAATAATAAGAGTAATTATAAAATGATAATAATAATAATATTAATAATAATAATATTAATGTTAATACTAATAATAAAAATGATATAATAATAATGTTATTAATACAGCTTTATTTTAAACTTGCAATTAAATTGAATGTAGTAGTATTTCATATTATTTTCTATGTTATATAACTATTTAATATACATTTCATAATAACTTATATTGAATTTTATACTTTCTAATATATTACAATATATAGTCAACAATTATGTATAGTATCATATATATTTATAGCTTCATTTTAAATTACCCTTTATTATTTTGTATCTTATTTTACAACTCTAGTTTTAATGTTTAACTTATATTTTATAATTTCAATTTATTATGTATACTTTCATGTATATATATATATCAATATCTATATATACATAATTGTTCGTGAATCGTTCGGGGGTAGTCAAAGGTCTAATGTAAACATGAACACAGTTCGAAGATTTAGAGATTCAATTAAATAGACTATGCTTATCGTGTCGAAATCAAATAAAGATTAAGTTTAAATTTGGTCAAAAATTCCCGGGTCATCACAATTTCGTCCAGCTCAGCTCTAGTGGAAGTTGTGAGGGATCTCTTCCTCTTCTAAACTATCATAAACAACAGAATGCTTGAGCTCATCCTGTTTAGAAAAGAAATCACTAAAACTATAATCAATTTTAAGAGGAATTACTGACAGTGCTGTTACTTTGGAGGAACCAGGTGCCTCCACCATTTGATTATCAGTCTCTCCCTCAGGCAATTCAATCAAATCAAACTTTTCTTCCCAAGTTGTAACCTTTGCTAGAGCAGATTCAGCCAACTTCCTAGCTTGAGAAGCCTCTCTATTCGCATCAGTTAACACCAACGACTGATCACCAACCTTCTTCTGAAGCAACTCAACTTGCATACTTAATCGAGTAACATCCTCAGACTTCACACGATTCTCTTCCTTCAACAGTTCAACCTTCTCATCCATTTCCTTTCTCAACCTCAAGTTGTCAGCCATCGCTTGAACATATAAGTCATTCAAATTCTGAAGAGTAGATGAGCTAACACCTCCTTCTGCCCTTATACGTGGTGGAGCACTAGGAGTTGGAGTAGAAACAGTCTCCTGTGACACTTGTTGAGCTATGGGTGGTGATTGATGAGTCAATTGGGTTTGTTGTATCGGTTATTGTTGTTGTTGTCCTTGAGTTTGAGTGGGCGGTGTTCCATGGCTAGCACCAGTAGCAGATCCACCCTGATTCTTTAAAATAAATCTAAACCTCTTATGTGGTCTCAACTTAGTAGAAACCTGGGAACCTTCATCTTCTACCAGTATTCTTCTTTTACCTCTCGGAGCTTCCTCACCAACATTAGGATTAACATCACCAGTCTCATCAACTAAACCTCCAGCACCTGAACCACCTGCAGCTTGAGTATTCACGGGTTGATCAACATCTTCATCACTGTTAGCTACCTCAAAATCAGGCTCCCGATCAGATAAACTGTTTTCGTTTCTCCACTTCTTTCCTGGTGGACATTGATAATCCTCTCAAGCAAGATGACACACCAGCTTGCCATCACTAGCGCTTTTCTTTTGATTCAATTGGTTAAACGTAAGATCAGTCATATGTTTCAACTCAATGATATCTTTCTTTAACCTAGGCAGATCCATAGTTTGACTATTGATCATTATCTGTAGAAACCTCGGATAAATCAAATACTGTTGACTTGTCACATTCTCCACCAGTAGATCAAAGATAACCCCCGAGAAATTGAAATCAGCTTTTAGAATCAGTGCTGCAAACATTCCCTGATAGATCTCGCTGAGCTCATCAAACCCGCCTTGTAACGGACTCAAACACTTAACCACAACCAATGACAAATATCTGTACGGTGGGGTGAATCCACTTCTCTTGATTGTAGCTCGAGTAATGTCACCAGCATACTTACACCTCAGCATACATCCAGTGATCTTTGTCTTGGATAGCTTCTTAGGCATGTCCTCAGTATCCTTAAATAAAAACATATTGCGAATCGTGTCTTCAGAAATCTTAACCTCTTGATCACACACAGAACTCACTATCACTTGTCTATTATCAACAGTTTCAATTCTCGCATTCTTCCAGAACTCTCTCTGATGAGAATAGTAAGCAGTACACGGCATGGATATCGCAGCAAAAATCCTTGAACTCTTTAAGAATTCGATCACTTCTTTGTACTTTCCAGCATTAGGACCCTTATCACTTAGACAAGCAGTCAAGTTCGAACCATTGCAAGCCTTCAATCCTGGAAGATTAGCAGAACTCGGTCCTCCTGATGATTCAGTCTCAGAACTGTGAGCTACCTGTTCTTGATCCATCTGAGTACCTGACATGATTAACAATAACTGCAAACACAATTTCAGATCAGCATTATATTCATGAATGATTAGATATCACTAATTGATCATCACAGAATATATTACATTAAAAGAGTAAAAAATTAAGATCACGGTTACACGATCACATGTCCAAAGTAAGACCATTACAGACATAAAATAGTGTATTAATGCTAACAAGCTAGCATTATCAAAATTACATATCAAGCTGAAAATAAACAAACACAGAAACATAAACTCAGAATCAGTCATCCCATAATGGGATCCTCTGGCACTAGCTTTTCCTCATGTTGAATCACACCAAGTTTCTCAAACAAGTTATACAATAAAGCTGCGTACGGAAATGGTTTTTCCGTCTCAATAAAATCGTTCATTACATGAATGAGAAAGTGACCTACGTTTATTTGAATACCCTCTAGTAGACAATATAGAAACAAAGCCTCAGTACCAGACAGCAGATTATCTCCTTCTTTCGTAAAGGTCACATTCCTTTTGATAATCCTTAAATGTATCTCATGTTGTTGTAAGATATCATCATCTCTAACCTCAACCCTACCAGCATTAACTACTCTCTCTGGCTTGCATAGCCTTGCAATTATGTCAGATAGTTTGAATCTATTGGGGATCTTTCTCAGATCCTTGCTAGGATACAGTATCTTAACCCCGGTGTGAGGAACATTCAACAGGTCTGAGAATTCCTCCATAGTCCACTTATACTGTTGGTTAAATAGGCCCGAGTGCACAAATTTCTTCTTACCATCTTCTAAGGCAACATTGGCATAGAATTCCCACAGTAATTCAGGACAAAAGTAATCCCCGATGTCTAAAAAGACTTGACACCCAATCTGTTCCCAAGGACTATATGTCTGTCGAGTAGCAATGACCTTTTGTTCCACTAAAATGGGTCGTCCTCTAGCCAGAATTCTCCTACGGTCGATGTTAAACATCCATTGCCCAACAAAGGAACCTCCTGACATTCTAATACATACTACAAGCACTAGCATTAGATAGGCATAACAGAAAATACCAGAGACCAAAAAATTCAATTAAATTCAATATAAAAATCTACCATCGGTTCAATCAAGTGACCATCGGTCGATGGACTGGACCATCGGTCCGATGGTCTAGACCTACGACAGTTGGTCTAAAGCACATCTACAAACTGATCAATTCAGGACCTACGACCGAGTGAAGTGTCATCCGGCCGAGTGTAAGACACCATCGGTCGATGGTCAGAGACCATCGGCCAGAGGTAGTTCATCAGATCTGTTTGATTAAAAAAACCCCAATTCCATCAATCTGCGGTTTTTGGTTTAGATTTTGGTCACAATAGATGCTAAATAGGTCGATTAACACAATTATATCAACTATTTCATCAGATAACGAGCAAAAATCAATCGATTGAAAAATCTAACTTCGAACACAAAATTAAAGAATTAAACTAAACGAAATCGAGTTAGATTACCTCGTTTGTGGCGCTAGAATCACAGTAAAAAGGTGAGTAAAACACACGGACAAAAACTCCTTTCCTCTTAACTTGAAAAATTAGGGTAAAATCACACCAAATTGCACCAAGTGACTGACCCGTTCGACTCTGGGTCTTTTTATACCCTGTCAGTGACCATCGGCTGATGGTCTAATCCTTCGGCCCGAGGGTCTTGACACTCGGTCGAGTGTCTTTGTCCAT
Source organism: Rutidosis leptorrhynchoides (assembly GCF_046630445.1). Taxonomy (NCBI): domain Eukaryota; kingdom Viridiplantae; phylum Streptophyta; class Magnoliopsida; order Asterales; family Asteraceae; genus Rutidosis; species Rutidosis leptorrhynchoides. The sequence continues at coordinate 304,949,845 of NC_092336.1, read as the reverse complement.
CGGCCGAATGTAATTACTGTCGGCCGGTGGTTTGGGCTTTTGAAAAACTTTAAAACTTAACCCTTTTCAAATTCAAACTATACTTCTTTTATCACATTTACTCCCCCTGGGACTGATCTCCACAGTATAAATCAAACACGCTTTATTCCTTTAAGCTCTAAACAACTTGTTTTCAAATTTAATGAAAAACATTGGATTCCTTTCACAGTAAACCTTTCCGAGAACTGAGTTGTTAACCTTAAAAGATGAAACAGAAATGCACATGCAACTAACATATGAATGCAAACTATCTCAGATATGCATGCTCATGCAAATACACAAAGCAAATAACTGTACAAGACCCAGTGTGTCATGATTAGCAATATTATAACAGACGTAATCAGTAACATTTAACCTTTTATATCTGTAGTGAATTAACTTCTAACATCAGTTTCATTAAACATTAACATTAACAAATGCATGATGTTATCGACATAAGAACAAGTAAAACTGCTTATCATGAATCACACTTCAAGGAGTATAGCACATCTTTTTATGAGTTGATATATCAAACTGATTAAATCTTTTGATTCGGGGATCAGAACTGAACTATATTGACAAGTTATTCCACAGTTCATTCACAAACTTATTTGATAAAGCATATACAGAACAACTTTCAAATATATCAGTAAACATTTATCAACTTTCACCCTAGGCTTCGATGATCACGTTATATTAATTACCTTAACACTTTTCAATGTTAGACTTTGATCACGAAGTCAGTCCTCATTTGAGATCGCATGATGTTTCAGGTAGAACAATTGAGCATAACATATTGACACTGTCCTCTTATCACATCAATGTACTTTCAATTTGATTGAACAGAACCATCTCACGATGTTTCTAGCAACCCTGTCAGCCATGAGCTTCTACCTTAAACTTACACCTTTCGTTTCAGATAACCTTGTGAATCTCAAATTTATTGCATACTTTGAAAAGACGCATACCGGCCGCTATAAACCCCATACTTAAACGGAAATCGTATGATGTATGATGTTTGATGGATGGAAGTGATAAATATATTTGAGTGATGGAACGCTAAGATATCCTCAAGAAGATATTCCCTCTATCCAGGTCAATAGGCACAATCCCTTACCACAGACAAAAGAAGTAAAATTCACTAATAGAGATGTGAACTGAATGATTTAAATTCTCTATATCTGATGATCTGATAAATTCTCCCCCTCGGATGTAGATAACTAAATCATTCATAATAAGTCTCCGATTGGAATATATGTTGTCGCAGACTTAGAAAACCAAGGAATCTCGGAAGTTTTGTTCAATTCTTGATCCATGATTCTCTTGCAGCTTGGTGGCGCATCAAATTATTTACAACTTTAAATGAATAAACATAAACAAACCATAACTTGCAATTTTTTTTTTTGGATTTTCTGATGTTGCCTTTTCTCTTCTCCATACTATATTACAAAGCATATAAATAAAACAAACAAAATAAATAAGTAAATACAACTATACATGATGAAGATGCACCACTGTCTTTGACTTTGTAGCAACTTCACGGAAAGCCAAACTTCTGATATTGAAATCTAGAACCCGGTGACGTTGCAATATACAAATCATTCTGTGTCTGTGATACAAGACTGTACTTCTTAACCCTTTTAGAGAAAACACCTCCCTTTGGGTACCCGATATGTATGTTGTTGGATTTCGGTCCAAGTAATATTTAGAAACAAGTATGCATCCTAGACAAAGTATGCTCACCTTGGAGACTCACAAAATTATCCTTTTGCTACAGAGTATAAATTGTAGTAGGGGAGACCTCAACTGTCTGTTGAGTTTCTGAACAACCATTTCTCAATACTTATTCAGTGATAAGTAGGTGACTACCCTCAACCGCTGTAAACCTTTCCATGATTTCCTTATCATGATATTTATGCTTTTAATGTGATCATCTCCATCTAGAATTAGATTAATAAAGTCCACTAACACATTATCAGTCATTCTGTATCACTTGTTTTCACAACTTACATGCCAGTTCAGTGTTGCAATCACTTCCCACAATAAAGAATACACAACTCATTTTCAGGTTTTTCAATTTTTATGGGTTTTCTATTTTTCAATTTTTTTATTTGGTTTTCTGGTTTTTATGATTTTTATGTCCTTTTGATTTTCTCTGTACAAAAAAACATAAAACTATCTAAAAACATAAGTAAACATGCAGAAACATCATCAAAAACAAATCTATCATGCAAATGGAAAGTAAACATGCAGATGATCTACAAACTACCATGCAAAGCTACACATATAATACAGGCAGTTGCAAATCCTTCAGAACTCAGTTTCTTGGTTAGATTCCTCTGTGTCAGTAACCTCAGTTTCAGGAACCACGTCAGTAAGCAATTTAATACCTATTTCCTTTAACAGAAAATCAAAGCGCGGTTTATCAAAAGCTTTTGTGAAGAGATCAGCCCTTTGGACTGTTGTGTCTATCTGCACTACATCTATCAGCTTTTTCTCATAGCAATCCCTAATGAAATGGTATTTAATCCCTATGAGTTTCGTTTTAGAATGATTTACGAGATTCTTAGTGGCAGATATGGCCGCAGTATTATCAACATAAATAGGAGTGTTAGAAATTTGCAAACCGTAGTCACGTAGTTGCTGTTGGATCCAGATGACCTGCGATGTACAGCTGGCTGCGGCAATATATTCTGCTTCACACGTGGACTGAGCCACTGCTGTCTGCTTCTTACACTGCCAGGTAACAAGTTTGCTTCCCAGAAACTGACAACCTCCTGATGTTGACTTAAAATCTTTCTTACATCCTTCATAGTCCGAATCACTATACGCTGTGAGATTAAAACCATCCTCACACGGATACCATAACCCTAACATATGATGAACATTAGGATTTTCCTATGATGAACATTAGGATTTTCCTGATAACGAGCATACAGACAAACCGCAAACATGATATCTGGTCGATGATTGCCCTGTATAGCGTTTGGTCCACTGAAGCACCCTCACAATCAGGAGATATCCCATGATTGACAGACAACGGAGTCTTAGCGGGTCTTTCTGCTTCCATTTGAAACCTCTTCATAATATCAGCAACATACTTGGTTTGATGCAAGAAGATGCCTTTATCTGTCTGAGCTACTTGTAGACCCAAGAAAAACTTAATCGTTCCCATTGAACTCATCTTGAACTTCTGTTGCATGACTTTCTCAAACTCATCAATCATTCCCTGATCTGTAGACCCGAAGATAATATCATCAACATAAACTTGCACTAACATAAGATGTTGTCCCTTCCGCTTGATGAAAAGTGTCTGATCAATGACACCTCTCCTGAAACCGTTTTCAATCATGTAGTTTGACAATGTAGCATACCATGCTCTAGGAGCTTGGTGAAGACCATAAAGTGCCTTTTCAAGTCGATAAACCTTTTCTGGGAAATGCGGGTCTTCAAAACCAGGTGGTTGTTCAACGAACACTCTTTCATTGATCTCACCGTACAAAAATGCACTTTTAACATCCATCTGAAAGACTTTAAAACCCATGAAGGATGCAAAAGCCAAGAAAATCCTGATTGCTTCCAGTCTTGCAACCGGAGCAAAAACCTCATCATAGTCAATTTCAGGGATCTGTTGATATCCCTTTACCACCAGTCTAGCTTTGTTTCTAATAACGATACCCTGTTCATCCTTCTTGTTCTTCAAAACCCATCGAAGACCATAGGGTACACAACCATGCGGTGGATTGACTATCTTCCAAACCTTTAAGTGTTTGAATTGTAACAGCTCCTCTTGCATTGCACTAATCCACTCGTCAAACTTCAATGCCTCATAAGCATCTTTAGGTTCAATTTGACACACATAAAATGAGTGAGCATGCACAAATATTCTTCCTATCTTATTCAACGTTGAATAAAAAGCTGTTACCACATTCGCACTCACTATCTGAACATCTTCCGCTACTGTTGAACTTACACTAGTCACGGGAACCTCTGATGTAGTCGGAACTTCAGATGTAGAGGCTTCATTAGACTTCCCTAGAGGAATACTAATGTGAGGAATGCCTCTTCAATCCGCATAATAATCATCAAGTCGTTTAGGTGGCAGAATCACACGATTGGATCTACGTACACCTCCTTCTTCAGTTGGCGGTTCAGTCACTATTATAGTTGGTGGTTGATTATATAGAGGATTAAGATGTTCCTCAGTTAGTTGCATTTGACTAACTTCCTCGTCATCTTCAAGCTCACTATCTTCATCTGTATATACTACCCCATCATCATTTGAATCAAAATCACCTCTAACACTCCGCAGACTTGGTTGCAAGCTAGAAACCGGATTCTGAACCTGCACTGGAGTAGTGATACCATTTTCAGAAGTGTTTTGAGAATCAAATAATATCTGAGTCAGAAATTCTTCATCTGTAGCGTCTGGCGGAAGATTGAAGGAATCAAATAACTTATCATATTCAAACTGCCATGCGAATCCTTTACTGACACGAGGTGGAGCATTGCGTTGAATATCAACCTCATAACGTTCTTTCACACACTTGGACTCAGTATTATACACCCGTTTGTTCGGATTCCCATATCCCAAGAAGATACCAGAGATCACCTTTGAATTAAATTTTCCTCCAGCGTCTCGTACCAGAATAGTACAAGGTGCACCAAAGGGTTCAAAATGTTTAATGTTTGGCTTTCTCTTGTGTAACAGTTCATAACATGTTTTACCATGTCTCTTCACCACTAGAACACTGTTCATCACGTAGCATGCAGTACTCATGGCTTCACCCCAGAAAATAATTGGAAGGCATGAATCTGCTAGCATTGTTCTTGCGGTTTCAATTAGAGTCCTGTTCTTTCTTTCAGCAACACCGTTTGATTGAGGTGTGTAAGCAGGACTGAACTGTTGTTGTATCCCCTTCTCATTACAGAACAGCAGCATCTGATTGTTCTTAAATTCCATACCATTATCAGTACGAATCTTTCTAACCTTCAACTTATACAAACTTTCGAGCTTCAGAATCAAAACTTTAATATGATCAAAAGTATCTGACTTGTGTTTCAACATTACGACCCACGAAAACTGGGAATACTCATCTGTAACTACCAAGCAATACGATTCTCCAGTGAGAGTTTTACAATTAACTGGACCAAAGAGATCCATGTGTAACAGTTCCAAAGGAATATTAACAGAATGATGCTTTTTGGTAGTATGTGACTTTCTAGTCGGCTTCCCCTATTTACACAGAATACATACTTCAGGAATATGAAAACTCTTAACATTCACACCATCAACTAATCCATTGTGGACTAGATTATTCATCTTCCTTAGACTCAGATGACCCATACGCTTGTGCCAAATAATCGACTCCTGTTCAGTAGCTTTAGAAATGAAGGCCTGATGGCCTGTGGCTGCCTTAACATGAGCCTTATGCATATCAAGGATATAGAGATCCTTGCACCTTAGAGCAGTCATCAGAATCATGTTTTTCGGGATTACAAACTCTTTTCTCAAAATATAACAAAACTTATCATCAAAAGCAATGGAATACTTTTTGTCAGCAACTTGTGAAACTGAAAGCAGATTGTTCGACATCTTCTCTACATAATTAACTTTATCAAAGCTGACATTCTCATTAGTAATAATACCCTGAGAAGTAATAAATCCTCCTTCACTACCTGCAAAAGAAACTGGTCCTCCATCCACTATTTTCACATTAGACAGCAAAGACAAGTTCCCTGTCATGTGCCTGGATGCCCCACTATCAACAATCCAAGTACTACAGTGTGGATTGTAGGTGACCTGCACATTAAAGTAAGAGTATTAGTTAGAAAGGGCCACCCATGCCCTAATGGCAGTGGGTTTCCCATCAACACCAACAACTGGCAACTCCACCCATTGTCCTTTAGATCCAGAAGGACCTTCAGGATTTTGAACACTCTTAACTTCTGATTTAGGTTTCCAAACTGTATTATTCGGTAATGGTTTTCTATAATAATCATTAGTTTGAAAAGCCTTTTTATCATTTGTTTGCACAGAAAAAGAATTAAACACTGGTGAAGGTGATCTCATATTAAAGGAACGATTTGGACTAAGATCAACCTTCCTTCTTGGTGTCTGTCGAATGGGTCTACAAGTCATAGCCCTGTGTCCCAACCTCCCGCAATTGAAGCAGTTAACATTATCAAAATCACGAGAATTAAACAATTTGCGTCAAATTGGTGAAAACTGTCTCCTAGGTGGTTCAGTATGTTGTCTAGTCGTAGGGGATGACGAGACTTGTTGCTTAACAGTCTGTCGACGACTAGGTGGAACATACTTGGACACACTCCCAGATTTGGAACTTGCCCCTGTTGGTGATTGTTCTACCTTAGGACCTGATTCATCTATCCTTCCCTTACTGACAAACTTAGGTGACACTCCCTGGGTGTTCTTCTTCTTATTCTGTTTGGGAGTCACAGTTTTCTTAGATAGAGCCTTTTGACTCTCAGTCATCTTACCAGCATTAACAGGATTTTTCAGAATGGTAACTGGCTTAGTGACAAGCTCAAAAGGTTTGTTGTCTTTCTCAGTGTTGATATCAGTATCTGACTCTGTTTCATAGACAACATCTAAAGGCTTCTTCGACTCAACTATCTTAACAGAACTCTCAACAGGTGTTTCTTTAGGCTTACCATATTCTAGTTCTACAACAGGACCCTTACTTTTCTCAACTGGTTTGTTAATATACTCACCTAAAAGTGGCGGGGCAACCTGGTTGTAACCTAAACCCTGCTGTTTAGGAGGATTCAAAGTCTATTTCACATAAGACATCCTCTGCCAATTGTCGATCCTAGCTTTTTCAGACTCGTATTTCAACTTAAATGAATCCCTTTCTGCCTTAAGAGTCTCTATCTGTCCCAAATACATAGTAATCACTTTTCCATCATCTATAACAGTTGATTTTAAGTGACCCACCTGATTTTCTAAAGGCTTAATCACATCAACATAGTCTTTCTGTTTATTAAGGTAGAAAAGCGCATCATCATAGTTCTTTTTATTAGTCTGATTCTCCAAACTTAAATTCTTAAGGTCAATTCTAAGCTTAGGACAAGTCTCACATGTAACAGATATCTCATTAAGCTTTGTGATAACACATTCAAGCCTCTCAATTTCCTGTTCATAACCAAAGCATTTAGAATAATTAGAAACTGAGTCAATACATACCTTATCATTTCCGGGCGTGTTAGCCATGAATGCATAGTCATTTCTTCCAACCTGAGAATCTGCATCTGATTCTGACTCTGACTCTGAGCTCGTACTATCCGAGTAATCAGCCTCATAACCTCCTTTACTCTCACCTTCATCTCCACAAACTGGACTCTGAACAGTAACAATCTTCTCATCATCACTCTTAAGATCACAGTTGAGCAAATGTTCCAGCTCCTTTCTGAACCAGGTACCAACATGACAACTCATCCCTTCTTCCTCATTAGACGAGTCAGTAGTAAAATCAAGATCTGATAAGTCCTGAGCTTTGCAAAACTTATCATACGACCTATCCTTAATCCTCTTCCTGAAGCAAAATTTCATCAGCTCTTCTGCTCTCTTCAACCTAGCATCACATTTGCACATATAGCATGTGCAATTTGGATTATCCTTACCCGTACAACCTGCATTTTTCCGAACAATTCTTTCCTCTTCAATTTCTGCTTTGCTTTTACCTACAAACATAACATTAGCCTTTTGCGTATCTACCGAGATGGACCAGTCACATACTTCATCCTCATACGTTGTAGTCAAAGCCTTGGATTGAACAGAACCCGAAGATTCTTTCTCTACAATTACATGTTATGGTGTAACTGAGATGGTTCTCTGGTGAAAAGGATCATGAAAACTAGTCTTGGGTGGTCTCGTGCAAGTCTTCTTAAAATGACCATATTCATCAGAATTGTAGCACCTAACCTTTGACATATCAAAACCAAATTTCGAATCTCGATTCAAACTCAACGATCTTTGTCCTGTTCTCTTCAAGTACTTTCTAGCATGTCTCATAATGCTACCCATACAGTAGAGTATATCCATTCTCTCAAGATCGTCCTCATCAATATGATCATAGTCTTCATTTTCAAGATTACTATTAAGCACTTGTCCACCAATCATATCATTGTATGAGTTAACAACAATAGCTGTCAATGCCATATCTTCCTGAATAGATTCGCGAGATCTCTTCTTGATATTCTTAGTTTGAAACACAGGAGTTTGAGTCTGAGTCTGAGTCTGTTGAATCGGAGAATCCTCAATCATCTTAATTGTAGAATTTTGAGCTTGTAATTTAGCATTAAAGTAGCCCGACTGAGACGATGGTGCAGACATTTGTGAAGCATTGGCTGATATGTATGCTGTCTGTAGTGGAGCATGAGTACCAGAAGACGTAGCTAAATATGATGCAGCAGCTGCTACAGAACCAAGTATCTTTCTCTTTGCTTCATCTTGAATGTCCTTCTCCATCAACTTCAACGTAAAAGCTGTTAGTGTCAACGGACGACCTGATGAGCTGTACCTGTTCTGAATCTTTTCAATTTCATGATCCCACTTTTCTGGAAGACCATCTTTCAACACCCTTACTGCCTTTTCATCAGGTACCTCAATCCCATAATCTGCCATCTCTGCAACCAATAATCGATATCTTTCCAAAGTCTGTCCTAGAGATTCTGATGGAAGAGCTGCAAACACCCTCCATTCATCCTTCAAAACCTTACCTTTAGTCGCACGATAAGTAAATGTACCCTCTGTTGCTGATTGAAGAGCCAACCAGATAGTATACGATGTTTTGTTTCGGTTCTTAAATTGCTGAAAAATCTCCTTAGACAATGCTTGGGTTAGCTGAGCATAACATCTACACTCAAGATTGTACTCTTCACGCTCTGTGGGACTAAACTATGAAGTTTATTTGGGTTCACCATCTGCTCCGCATGGCCATACATACGAATTCTCAATACATTCCCAAAGTCTAGAGTTGACACCGTTTAAGTAAATAACAAACCTAACTTTCCTGTCCAAGAAATTCTTAAGGTTGTCAAGTCTAGGTACTTTATTTGCTGATCCAGATTCACTTTCATTAAGTAACAGTTTTTGTAGTCCAGGTGTAATTACTAACGCGCTGTATTCATTTGTCATTTGTTCATTAGTGTCATACATTTTGACTGATTAAGATTGATTAAGATTACTTAAGTGCAATTAAAAGATTCTGTCTCAAAAGAGGACCGACCGATGGACGAGTCGATCGGTCAGAGGACGGTGACAATCGGTCGGAGGTCTAAGACTGACGGTCGATGGTGAAAACTCAGTACCTCAATCTTAGCATAAGGATATTTGATCGATGGAAGAGTCAGTCGACCGATGATAACAGACGATCGGTCGATGGACAAAAGACGAACGGCCGATGGTTAAGATAAACGGTTCTAAGTTATGAAAGACTGTCCTCCAGTTCACTGCTAGACGATAGGTTGATTGTGTCTGACGTACGTTCGAGTGTCGTGACGAACGGTCGATGGTCTAGGACGATCGGCCGAGGGTAGTTCTTACGAATTCTGTGCAGAAAAAGCTAGGGTTTTTCGACAAAAACTTCAATTTTGGAAGTTTTTGTCAAATCTGACGTTCTAGACTTAAACAAAACCGATAGAAACCTCAAAAAAATGCCCTTGAACCAAAATAGACTCGAAAACACAAGATTTAAACGTAAAAATTTCAACTTTTGATTGAAAACCCGTTTTGACCAAAACCCTAAAACAAAAACTATAAAATTGACTCAAAAACGTTTGGATCAGCAACTCTACGCTCTGATACCACTTTGTAGACATACTATGGACCTTAGATCAAAGGTATTAACCTAGATTAACGGCGAAAATGATAACTAGGGCGAGTCGAATACTTGATTAACTATCGGGATCAATCTAACCAACAAATAGTTGATATAATCGATGCCTAGAGCCTTGTATTCGGTTGGGGATTGGTCTGGTGAAATGTCCCGTTCATATTAATTATAAACGTTCCATATTAATTGATTTCGTTGTGAGGTTTTGACCTCTATATGAGACGTTTTTCAAAGACTGCATTCATTTTTAAAACAACCATAACCTTTATTTTATCAATAAAGGTTTCAAAAGCATTACGTAGATTATCAAATAATGATAATCTAAAATATACTGTTTACACACGACCATTACATAATGGTTTACAATAGAAATATATTACATCGACATATGTTTCTTAAATGCAGTTTTTACACAATATCATACAAGCATGGACTCCAAATCTCGTCCTTATTTAAGTATGCGACAGCGGAAGCTCTTAATAATCACCTGAGAATAAACATGCTTAAAACGTCAACAAAAATGTTGGTGAGTTATAGGTTTAACCTATATATTATCAAATCATAATAATAGACCACAAGATTTCATATTTCAATACTCATCCCATACATAGAGATAAAAATCATTCATATTGTGAACACCTGGTAACCGACATTAACAAGATGCATATTTAAGAATATCCCCATCATTCCGGGACACCCTTCGGATATGATATAAATTTCGAAGTACTAAAGCATCCGGTACTTTGGATGGGGTTTGTTAGGCCCAATAGATCTATCTTTAGGATTCGCGTCAATTAGGGTGTCTGTTCCCTAATTCTTAGATTACCAGACTTAATAAAAAGGGGCATATTCGATTTCGATAATTCAACCATAGAATGTAGTTTCACGTACTTGTGTCTATTTTGTAAATCATTTATAAAACCTGCATGTATTCTCATCCCAAAAATATTAGATTTTAAAAGTGGGACTATAACTCACTTTCACAGATTTTTACTTCGTTGGGAAGTAAGACTTGGCCACTGGTCGATTCACGAACCTATAACAAATATGTACATATATATCAAAGTATATTCAAAATATATTTACAACACTTTTAATACATTTTGATGTTTTAAGTTTATTAAGTCAGCTGTCCTCGTTAGTAACCTACAACTAGTTGTCCAACGTTAGATGTACAGAAAAAAATTGATATATATTATCTTGAATCAATCCACGACCCAGTGTATACACATCTCAGGCTAGATCACAACTCAAAGTATATATATTTTTAGAATCAACCTCAACCCTGTATAGCTAACTCCCACATTACTGCATACAGAGTGTCTATGGTTGTTCCAAATAATATATACACATGGGTCGATATGATATGTCAAAACATTTGCATACGTGTATATGGTATCCCAAGATTAATAATATATTAGAATACATGTATAATACAATATAAGTTAGCTAGGATATGATTAATATAGATTTGTTACCAATTTTCACGTTGCTACAACAAGAAAAATTATCCAATCTTGTTTTACCCATAACTTCTTCATTTTAAATCCGTTTTGAGTGAATCAAATTGCTATGGTTTCATATTGAACTCTATTTTATGAATCTAAACAGAAAAAGTATAGGTTTATAGTTGGAAATATAAGTTACAAGTCATTTTTGTAAAGGTAGTCATTTCAGTCGAAAGAACGACGTCTAGATGACCATTTTAGAAAACATACTTCCACTTTGAGTTTAACCATGATTTTTGGATATAGTTTCATGTTCATAAGAAAAATTATTTTCCCAGAAGAACAACTTTTAAATCAAAGTTTATCATAGTTTTTAATTAACTAACCCAAAACAGCCCGCGGTGTTACTACGACGGCGTAAATCCGGTTTTACGGTGTTTTTCGTGTTTCCAGGTTTTAAATCATTAAGTTAGCATATCATATAGATATAGAACATGTGTTTAGTTAATTTTAAAAGTCATGTTAGAAGGATTAACTTTTGTTTGCGAACAAGTTTAGAATTAATTAAACTATGTTCTAGTGATTACAAGTTTAAACCTTCGAATAAGATAGCTTTATATGTATAAATCGAATGATGTTATGAACATCATTACTACCTCAAGTTTTCTGGATAAAGCTACTGGAAATGAGAAAAATGGATCTAGCTTCAAAGGATCCTTGGATGGCTTGAAAGTTCTTGAAGCAGAATCATGACACGAAAACAGTTCAAGTAAGATTTTCACTCGAAATAAGATTGTTATAGTTATAGAAATTGAATCAAAGTTTGAATATGAGTATTAACTTGTATTAGAAAGATATCTTACTGTAAATAAGAAAGATTTCTTGAGGTTGGATGATCACTCTACAAGATTGGAAGTAAGCTAGCAAACTTGGAAATATTCTTGATTTTATGAAACTAGAACTTGTAGAATTTATGAAGAACACTTCGAACTTGAAGATAGAACTTGAGAGAGATCAATTAGATGAAGAAAATTGAAGAATGAAAGTGTTTGTAGGTGTTTTTGGTCGTTGGTGTATGGATTAGATATAAAGGATATGTAATTTTGTTTTCATGTAAATAAGTCATGAATGATTACTCATATTTTTGTAATTTTATGAGATATTTCATGCTAGTTGCCAAATGATGGTTCCCACATGTGTTAGGTGAGTCACATGGGCTGCTAAGAGCTGATCATTGGAGTGTATATACCAATAGTACATACATCTAAAAGCTGTGTATTGTATGAGTACGAATACGGGTGCATACGAGTAGAATTGTTGATGAAACTGAATGAGGATGTAATTGTAAGCATTTTTGTTAAGTAGAAGTATTTTGATAAGTGTCTTGAAGTCTTTCAAAAGTGTAGGAATACATATTAAAACACTACATGTATATACATTTTAACTGAGTCGTTAAGTCATCGTTAGTCGTTACATGTAAGTGTTGTTTTGAAACCTTTAGGTTAACGATCTTGTTAAATGTTGTTAACCCAATGTTTATAATATCAAATGAGATTTTAAATTATTATATTATCATGATATTATGATGTAAGAATATCTCTTAATATGATATATATACATTAAATGTCGTTACAACGATAATCGTTACATATATGTCTCGATTCAAAATCATTAAGTTAGTAGTCTTGTTTTTACATATGTAGTTCATTATTAATATACTTAATGATATGTTTACTTATAATAATATCATGTTAACTATATATATAACCATATATATGTCATCATATAGTTTTTACAAGTTTTAACGTTCGTGAATCACCGGTCAACTTGGGTGGTCAATTGTCTATATGAAACCTATTTCAATTAATCAAGTCTTAACAAGTTTGATTGCTTAACATGTTGGAAAAACTTAATCATGTAAATAAGAATTTCATTTAATATATATATATAAACATGGAAAAGTTCGGGTCACTACAGTACCTACTTTTAAGCAGTTGGAGGTGTTGACGTATCTTCTGGAAATAAATGCGGGTATTTCTTCTTCATCTGATCTTCTCGTTCCTAGGTGAACTCGGGCCCTCTACAAGCATTCCATCGAACCTTAACAATTGGTATCTTGTTTTGCTTAAGTCTTTTAACCTCACGATCCATTATTTCGACGGGTTCTTCGATGAATTGAAGTTTTTCGTTGATTTGGATTTCATCTAACGGAATAGTGAGATCTTCTTTAGCAAAACATTTCTTCAAATTCGAGACATGTAAAGTGTTATGTACAGCAGCGAGTTGTTGAGGTAACTCAAGTCGGTAAGCTACTGGTCCGACACGATCAATAATCTTGAATGGTCCAATATACCTTGGATTTAATTTCCCTCGTTTACCAAATCGAACAACACCTTTCCAAGGTGCAACCTTAAGCATGACCATCTCTCCAATTTCAAATTCTATATCTTTTCTTTTAATGTCGGCGTAGCTCTTTTTTCGACTTTGGGCGGTTTTCAACCGTTGTTGAATTTGGATGATCTTCTCGGTAGTTGCTTTTATTATCTCCGGACCCGTAATCTGTCTATCCCCCACTTCACTCCAACAAATCGGAGACCTGCACTTTCTACCATAAAGTGCTTCAAATGGCACCATCTCAATGCTTGAATGGTAGCTGTTGTTGTAGGAAAATTCTGCTAACGGTAGATGTCGATCCCAACTGTTTCCGAAATCAATAACACATGCTCGTAGCATGTCTTCAAGCGTTTGTATCGTCCTTTCGCTCTGCCCATCAGTTTGTGGATGATAGGCAGTACTCATGTCTAGACGAGTTCCCAATGCTTGCTGTAATGTCTGCCAGAATCTTGAAATAAATCTGCCATCCCTATAAGAGATAATAGAGATTGGTATTCTATGTCTGGAGACGACTTCCTTCAAATACAGTCGTGCTAACTTCTCCATCTTGTCATCTTCTCTTATTGACAGGAAGTGTGCTGATTTGGTGAGACGATCAACTATTACCCAAATAGTATCAAAACCACTTGCAGTCCTTGGCAATTTATTGATGAAATCCATGGTAATGTTTTTCCATTTCCATTCCGGGATTTCAGGTTGTTGAAGTAGACCTGATGGTTTCTGATGCTCAGCTTTGTCCTTAGAACACGTCAAACATTCTCCTACATATTTAGCAACATCGGCTTTCATACCCGGCCACCAAAAATGTTTCTTGAGATCCTTGTACATCTTCCCCGTTCCAAGATGTATTGAGTATCTGGTTTTATGAGCTTCTCTAAGTACCATTTCTCTCATATCTCCAAATTTTGGTACCCAAATCCTTTCAGCCCTATACCGGGTTTTGTCTTCCTGAATATTAAGATGCTTCTCCGATCCTTTGGGTATTTCATCCTTTAAATTTCCCACTTTTAAAACTCCTTGTTGCGCCTCCTTTATTTGAGTAGTAAGGTTATTGTGAATCATTATATTCATAGATTTTACTCGAATGGGTTCTCTGTCCTTCCTGCTCAAGGCGTCGGCTACCACATTTGACTTCCCCAGGTGGTAACGAATCTCAAAGTCGTAATCATTCAACAATTCAATCCACCTACGCTGCCTCATATTCAGTTGTTTCTGATTAAATATGTGTTGAAGACTTTTGTGGTCGGTATATATAATACTTTTGACCCCATATAAGTAGTGCCTCCAAGTCTTTAATGCAAAAACAACCGCGCCTAATTCCAAATCATGCGTCGTATAATTTTGTTCGTGAATCTTCAATTGTCTAGACGCATAAGCAATCACCTTCGTTCGTTGCATTAATACACAACCGAGACCTTGCTTTGATGCGTTCCAATAAATCACAAAATCATCATTCCCTTTAGGAAATGACAATATAGGTGGCGTAGTTGGCTTTTTCTTCAATAACTGAAACGATTTCTCTTGTTCATCCTTCCATTCAAATTTGTTCCCTTTATGCGTTAATGCAGTCAAGGGTTTTGCTATTCTGGAAAAGTCTTGGATGAACCTTCTGTAGTAACCAGCTAGTCCTAAAAACTGGCGTATGTGTTTCGGAGTTTTCGGGGTTTCCCACTTTTTAACAGTTTCTATCTTTGCCGGATCCACCTTAATACCTTCTTTGTTCACTATGTGACCGAGGAATTGAACTTCTTCCAACCAAAATGCACACTTTGAAAACTTAGCGTACAAATCTTCCTTCCTCAATACTTCTAACACCTTTCTCAAATGTTCACCGTGTTCTTGGTCATTCTTTGAGTAAATAAGTATGTCATTAATGAAAACAATGACAAACTTGTCAAGGTATGGTCCACACACTCGGTTCATAAGGTCCATGAACACAGCTGGTGCATTAGTTAACCAAACGGCATAACCATAAACTCGTAATGACCGTAACGTGTTCTGAAAGCAGTCTTTGGAATATCATCTTCTTTCACCCGCATTTGATGATACCCGGAAAGTAAGTCAATCTTTGAATAAAAAGACGAGCCTTGTAGTTGATCAAATAAGTCGTCGATTCTCGGTAGTGGGTAGCGGTTCTTGATGGTAAGTTTGTTTAACTCTCGGTAGTCGATACACAACCTGAATGTACCATCCTTCTTCTTGACAAACAAAACAGGAGCTCCCCATGGTGATGTGCTTGGTCGAATGAAACCACATTCTAATAGTTCTTGCAGTTGACTTTGCAGTTCTTTCATCTCGCTAGGTGCGAGTCTATAAGGAGCACGAGCTATTGGTGCAGCTCCTGGTACAAGATCTATTTGAAATTCAACAGATCGATGTGGAGGTAGTCCCGGTAATTCTTTCGGAAATACATCGGGAAATTCTTTTGCGACAAAAACATCATTGATGCTCTTCTCTTCAGTTTGTACTTTCTCGACATGTGCTAGAACAGCATAGCAACCTTTTCTTATTAGTTTTTGTGCCTTCAAATTACTAATAAGATGTAGCTTCATGTTGCCCTTTTCTCCGTACACCATTAAGGGTTCTCCTTCTTCTCGTACAATGCGAATTTCATTTTTATAACATACGATCTCTGCTTTCACCTTCTTCAGCCAGTCCATGCCAACTATTACATCAAAACTCCCTAACTCTACTGGTATCAAATCAATCTTAAATATTTTGCTACCCAGTTTAATTTCTCGATTCCGGCATATATAATCTGCTGAAATTAATTTACTGTTTGCTAATTCGAGTAAAAATTTACTATCCAACGGCATCAATGAACAACTTAATTTAGCACAAAAATCTCTACTCATATAGCTTCTATCCGCACCCGAATCAAATAAAACGTAAGCATATTTATTGTCAATAAGAAACGTACCCGTAACAAGCTCCGGGTCTTCCTGTTCCTCTGCCGTATTAATATTGAAAACTCTTCCGCGACCTTGTCCATTCGTGTTCTCCTGGTTTGGAAAATTTCTAATAATGTGGCCCGGTTTTCCACATTTATAACAAACTACATTGGCATAACTTGCCCCGACACTACTTGCTCCGCCATTACTTGTTCCGACACCATTTGTTCCTTTCGTTCTGTTAACCCCTGGTCCGTAGACCTCACACTTCCCCGCGCTATGACCATTTCTTTTATACTTGTTGCAAAATTTGGTGCATAACCCCGAGTGATACTTTTCACACCTTTGGCATAGCTGCTTCTGATTGTTGTTGTTGCGGTTATTATTGTTGTTGGGATGATTGTTGTAGTTGCTGTTGTTATTGTTGTTGTTGTTGTTGTTGTTGTTGGGCCGTTTGTTGTAGTTGCGATTGATGGTGCGATTGTTGGGATAGTTGTTGCGATTATTGTTGTAATTGCTGTTGTTGTTGTATTGGTGATTCTTATCACCATTTTCCTCCCACTTTCTTTTGACTTGCTTCACATTGGCGTCTTCAGCAGTCTGTTGTTTAATTCTTTCTTCAATCTGGTTCACTAGTTTGTGAGCAATTCTACATGCCTGTTGTATGGAGGTGGGCTCATGTGAACTTATATCTTCTTGGATTCTTTTCGGTAATCCTTTCACAAACACGTCGATCTTCTCTTCCTCATCTTCGAACGCTCCCGGACACAATAGGCATAATTCTGTGAATCGTCTTTCGTACGTGGTAATATCAAATCCTTGGGTTCGTAACCCTCTAAGTTCTGTCTTGAGCTTATTGACCTCGGTTCTGGGACGGTACTTCTCATTCATCAAGTGCTTGAATGCTGACCACGGTAGTGCGTAAGTATCATCTTGTCCTACTTGCTCTAGATAGGTATTCCACCATGTTAACGCAGAACCTGTGAAGGTATTCGTAGCGTACTTCACTTTGTCCTCTTCAGTACACTTACTTATAGCAAACACCTATTCGACCTTTTCGGTCCACCATTTCAATCCGATCGGTCCTTCGGTTCCATCAAATTCTAAAGGTTTGCAGGCAGTGAATTCTTTGTAGGTGCATCCTACACGATTTCCTGTACTGCTAGATCCAAGGTTATTGTTGGTATGTAGCGCAGCCTGTACTAAGGCTATGTTTGAAGCAAGAAAGGAATGAAATTCCTCTTCGCTCATATTCAAGGTGTGTCGAGTAGTTGGTGCCATTTCCTTCAAAATAGTCAAATGAAACAAGTTAATCATACATAATATTAAGAGTAGTCAATAGTATCTTGTAGCATAATATGAACTCATTTATAAAAGCTTTTTCTTCATATTAGCGTTTTATAAGTTTAAATTCGGGTAGTACCTACCCGTTAAGTTCATACTTAGTAGCTAATATACAATTCAACTACTACAATTCTATATGAAAAACTGATTATAATAATATTTCACGTTCAAACTTTTACACAATATTTTACAAACTTACAATACCGCTTATTTTACATATAGCATGAAATATAGCACACAATAAATTTGATACAAGATGGTTGTGAAGATAATTCTAGCTAGTACACAAGTCTTTCAGCAAAGGCAATAAAGACACGTAATTCATACGTCTAGAAACAAGTCATGCATTCTGGTTTTACTAGGACTACTTCCCATCCTTGGTCTTGTGGAACATAACCGTTATGGTCGTTGATAAGACAGCGTGTTGTAACATCGTCAAAGGGACGAGGGTTACGTAATGTCCAACAGTCTTGTAACAATCTAAAAAGCTCATTTCTTACCCCAATTACCGACTCCGTCACTTGTGGGAACGTTTTTTTTAATAGTTGTAGCCCGATGTTCTTGTTCTCACTTTGGTGAGAAGCGAATATTACTAACCCGTAAGCATAACATGCTTCTTTATGTTGCATGTTAGCCGCTTTTTCTAAATCAGGAAGTCCTATATTCGGATATATTGAGTCAAAATAATTTCTTAACCCGTTGCGTAAAATAGCATTTGGGTTCCCCGCAATATATGCGTCAAAGTAAACACATCGTAACTTATGGATTTCCCAATGTGATATCCCCCATCTTTCGAATGAAAGCCTTTTATAAATCAAGGCATTCTTGGAACGTTCTTCGAATGTCTTACAAACTGATCTCGCCTTAAATAGTTGTGCCGAGGAATTCTGACTGACTCTAGACAAGATTTCATCAATCATGTCTCCGGGTAGGTCTCTTAAAATATTGGGTTGTCTATCCATTTTGTGTTTTTATACTGTAAAATAGACAAGAGTTAGATTCAAAAAAAAAAAAATACTTATTAATACAAGCAATTTTTACATATATCATAAAGCATAAGCACACTATATTACATATATTACACCACACGAATACAACTATCTTATTCCGACTTGCTCGTTTCTTCTTCTTCGATTTTGGTTCGTTTTGCCAAGTTTCTAGGGATATATGATGTTCCCCTAATACGAGCCATCGTTTTCCACATTAGTTTAGAAAAACCTGGTGGTTTAGAGGTTCCCGGGTTATTGTCACAACTTAAGAAATACGGGTGTTGACGATACATATAAAGTTCATCGAGTTTGGAATCAAATTTCTCTATTTTTATGCCCTTTCTCTTATTGTTCTCTTTTGCCTTATTAAATTGTGTTGGGGTAATTTCTATAACATCATCGGAATCCTTGTCGGGATCCGATTCATCGGAGAATTGGTAATCCTCCCAATACTTTGCTTCCTTGGCGGAAACACCATTGGATATAATTAACTTTGGTCGGTTGGTTGAGGATTTTCTTCTACTTAACCGTTTTATTATTTCCCCTACTGGTTCTATTTCTTCTTCCGGTTCCGATTCTTCTTCCGGTTCCGACTCTTCTTCCGGTTCCTCTTCGGGAACTTGTGAATCAGTCCACGAATCATTCCAATTTACATTTGACTCTTCATTATTATTAGGTGAGTCAATGGGACTTATTCTAGAGGTAGAAATCTATCACATAATATCAAACACGTTAAGAGATTAATATATCACATAATATTCACATGTTAAAAATATATAGTTTCTAACAAAATTTGTTAAGCAATCATTTTTCAAGTAAACACGGTCGAAGTCTAGATTCACTAATGCATCCTAAAAAACTCGATAAGACACACTAATGCAAAATTCTGGTTCTCTAAGACCAACGCTCGGATACCAACTGAAATGTCCCATTCATATTGATTATAAACGTTCCATATTAATTGATTTCGTTATGAGGTTTTGACCTCTATATGAGATGTTTTTCAAAGACTGCATTCATTTTTAAAACAACCATAACTTTTATTTTATCAATAAAGGTTTCAAAAGCATTACGTAGATTATCAAATAATAATAATCTAAAATATACTATTTACACACGACCATTACATAACGGTTTACAATAGAAATATATTACATCGACATATGTTTCTTAAATGCAGTTTTTACACAATATCATACAAGCATGGACTCCAAATCTCGTCCTTATTTAAGTATGCGACAACGGAAGCTCTTAATAATCACCTGAGAATAAACATGCTTAAAACATCAACAAAAATGTTGGTGAGTTATAGGTTTAACCTATATATTATCAAATCATAATAATAGACCACAAGATTTCATATTTCAATACTCATCCCATACATAGAGATAAAAATCATGCATATGGTGAACACCTGGTAACCGACATTAATAAGATGCATATTTAAGAATATCCCCATCATTCCGGGACACCCTTCGGATATGATATAAATTTCAAAGTACTAAAGCATCCGGTACTTTGGATGGGGTTTATTAGGCCCAATAGATCTATCTTTAGAATTCGCGTCAATTAGGGTGTCTGTTCCCTAATTCTTAGATTACCAGACTTAATAAAAAGGGGCATATTCGATTTCGATAATTCAACCATAGAATGTAGTTTCACGTACTTGTGTCTATTTTGTAAATCATTTATAAAACCTGCATGTATTCTCATCCTAAAAATATTAGATTTTAAGAGTGGGACTATAACTCACTTTCACAGATTTTTACTTCGTCGGGAAGTAAGACTTGGCCACTGGTCGATTCACGAACCTATAACAAATATGTACATATATATCAAAGTATATACAAAATATATTTACAACACTTTTAATACATTTTGATGTTTTAAGTTTATTAAGTCAGCTGTCCTCGTTAGTAACCTACAACTAGTTGTCCAACGTTAGATGTACAGAAAAAAATTGATATATATTATCTTGAATCAATCCACGACCCAGTGTATACACGTCTCAGGCTAGATCACAACTCAAAGTATATATTTTTGGAATCAACCTCAACCCTGTATAGCTAACTCCCACATTACAACATATAGAGTGTCTATGGTTGTTCCAAATAATATATACACATGGGTCGATATGATATGTCAAAACATTTGCATACGTGTCTATGGTATCCCAAGATTACATAATATATTAGAATACATGTATAATACAATATAAGTTATCTAGGATATGATTAATATAGATTTGTTACCAATTTTCACGTTGCTACAACAAGAAAAATTATCCAATCTTGTTTTACCCATAACTTCTTCATTTTAAATCCATTTTGAGTGAATCAAATTGCTATGGTTTCATATTGAACTATATTTTATGAATCTAAACAGAAAAAGTATAGGTTTATTGTCAGAAATATAAGTTACAAGTCATTTTTGTAAAGGTAGTCATTTCAGTCGAAAGAACGACGTCTAGATGACCATTTTAGAAAACATACTTCCACTTTGAGTTTAACCATGATTTTTGGATATAGTTTCATGTTTATAAGAAAAATAATTTTCCCAGAAGAACAACTTTTAAATCAAAGTTTATCATAGTTTTTAATTAACTAACCCAAAACAGCCCGCGGTGTTACTACGACGGCGTAAATCCGGTTTTACGGTGTTTTTCGTGTTTCCAGGTTTTAAATCATTAAGTTAGCATATCATATAGATATAGAACATGTGTTTAGTTGATTTTAAAAGTTAATTTAGAAGGATTAACTTTTGTGTGCGAACAAGTTTAGAATTAATTAAACTATGTTCTAGTGATTACAAGTTTAAACCTTCGAATAAGATAGCTTTATATGTATGAATCGAATGATGTTATGAACATCATTACTACCTCAAGTTTTCTGGATAAAGCTACTAGAAATGAGAAAAATGAATCTAGCTTCAAAGGATCCTTGGATGGCTTGAAAGTTCTTGAAGCAGAATCATGACACGAAAACAGTTCAAGTAAGATTTTCACTCGAAATAAGATTGTTATAGTTATAGAAATTGAATCAAAGTTTGAATATGAGTATTACCTTGTATTAGAAAGATATCTTACTGTAAATAAGAAAGATTTCTTGAGGTTGGATGATCACTCTACAAGATTGGAAGTAAGCTAGCAAACTTGGAAATATTCTTGATTTTATGAAACTAGAACTTGTAGAATTTATGAAGAACACTTCGAACTTGAAGATAGAACTTGAGAGAGATCAATTAGATGAAGAAAATTGAAGAATGAAAGTGTTTGTAGGTGTTTTTGGTCGTTGGTGTATGGATTAGATATAAAGGATATGTAATTTTGTTTTCATGTAAATAAGTCATGAATGATTACTCATATTTTTGTAATTTTATGAGATATTTCATGCTAGTTGCAAATG